>NC_136508.1:62952749-62962749 GCF_053919585.1 Euprymna scolopes
GTTAATTGGAATACGCCTTGGAATCATATATTGTAAAACAGAAAGGGAAAGGGATGATACTTCTCTGTTTTCTTTCTTCTTCTGCCCCTCCTCTCTCTCTCTCTCTCTCTCTCTCTCTCTCTCTCTCTCTCTCTCTCTCTCTCTCTCTCTCTCTCTAACATCCTCTTTCTAACTCTCTCTCTAACGCCTTTTTTCCATCTCTCTCTCTCCCTCTCTCGCTCTCTCTCTTTCTCTAGCGCTTTCTTTCTAATTCACTCTCTCTAACACTCTCTTTCTAACTCTCCCTCTTTCTAACTCTCCCTCTCTAACGCCTTTTTCCAACTCTCTCTCTCTCTCTCTCCTTTTCCCTTCTCTCTTTCTCTCTAAGGCTTTCTTTCTAACTCACTGTCTTTCTAATACTCTCTTTCTAACTCTCCCTCTTTCTAACTCTCTCTCTTTCCCTCTCTCTCTTTCTCTCTCTCTCTAATGCCTTTTTCCAACTCTCTCTCTCACACACATTCACTCCTTTCTCAGACTCTCTCTCTTTCTCTCTCTCTCTCTCTCTCTCTCTCTCTCTCTCTCTCTCGTTCTTACACATTTTCTCTGTCTCTCTAACTCCCCCTTTCTAATCCTCTCTCGTTCTAACTCTCTAACGGTCTTTCTAACTCTCTCTCTCTCTCTCTCTCTCTCTCACTCTCTCACTAACTCATTCACCAACTCTTTAATTCTCTCTCTTTCTAACTCTCTATCTATCTCTCTCTCTCTCTCTCTCTTATTCTCTTCATTCTCTCTTTATAATTCTCTCTCTCTCTCTCTCTCTCTCTCTTTCTAACTCTCTTTCTCTTTCAAACACTCTCCCTCCTCGAACAGAAAGAACACCTGCATGCGGTACATTTGGGGGCGATGTATTTTGTGCTTTTGTATTTTTGTTTTTGTTTTGGGTGTTTTTTTTGTTTTTTTTTTGTTTGTTTGGTTGTTTTGTTTCCTATTTACTTCTTTTGTATCAGACATCACAATAGGAAAGAATCTGTCTCATGTACTGACATGTACTCAATTAATGCTCGAAAAAGATGGCTGACTTAGAGCTTCTGTTTTCCTCATGATGTTAATCTGAGGGCGGTGGGGGTGCAATAAGGGAGGTAACTCATTAGCATAGAGTTTACTGATTTCGCACATAAAAGTGTTTCGTTATTAACACCTACTTTAGAGTATTTTCTTGATCTAGGTCAGTTTTTATTTTTACATGGATCCTTAGGCTTTCTTCAGCTCTTCCTTTGTTCATTATCAAGTTTGAAACTAATTTTAGCCCACTTCTTCTACTTACTCCCTCTTTTCTCGTAGCTTCAAATAATTCAAGCTTGCCAGATGTGTTTAGTCTTGTAATGTCTACGAATTCCCATTAATCGCTTCAAACATTATTTCCTTCATAAAAATAAAACTACTTGATCAATTTACGTGATTTTTGGAATGCGATATTTTCTTTCCGTCGCGGATGCATATATAATATAGACGTTTCTTTATTTTTTATTGTTCATATACGGAGAACTCCGGATAAGCAACAGAGATGGTGTCTAATGGTCAATCATTTTTTTTTCTTTGATAATTTTTTTTTATTTATTTTTTTTTTAATTACATTTTCACCCCAAACAAGGCACATTGCCACTTTGGTGTAGGGGGCTACTATCAGGGTCAGCAACTACTGGGGCACTATGTAGGGATTTGGGTAGCAAGATGTCGGTTCACGTTGCACTTGAACTTCTGCATGTCAGTACAGTTAGGGAAGCAGGATCCTGGAATGGAATTCCAGAGTCTAGCGGTTCTGGGGAAGAA
This sequence comes from Euprymna scolopes, assembly GCF_053919585.1. Classification (NCBI taxonomy): domain Eukaryota; kingdom Metazoa; phylum Mollusca; class Cephalopoda; order Sepiida; family Sepiolidae; genus Euprymna; species Euprymna scolopes. The sequence goes on from NC_136508.1 coordinate 62,954,559, forward strand.
ACTATTGGAGTAGAAAGATCTTTTACATCTAGATATCTCTACTGTGTGTGGGGGTGGGATTTAGCTGCCTGTCGGGTTTGTCGAGGGTGTCTGCGTCGTGGGGGCACAAGTGTCTGCAGTTCGTCAGAGCATTCACCATTAAAATACTTCTAGAACAAGCAGAGGGATGCAACGTTTCGTCGATAATTGCTCTGTAAAACGTAATTTCCCCAAGTTGACAGATTTCTTTTAAAATTATTTATGAATATATTTAACGGCTGGTTCATCTTCTATGACTCTCTCTTTTTTTTTTAAATAAATAATCCACATTCAAATTTGGAGGGAAATACGCCCTAAGATGGAGGGAGTAATGTTGCAACATTTGGGGAGCATATGCTCAGAGCATTTTTCCTGTCTTTATAGAGTTCAAAATCAACTTTAAAATCTTGTATGGAATTCCTTTTGTACGATGCCTTCGTTCAATCTCAAAAGATAAAGGATACTCCTTATAGGGGCAGCTACGCATGTAATTGTGAGGCAAGGGTTGCGCAATACCAACCACATCTCTCCAGAATCAGCACTGCTTTAGTCCAGTGGTAAGGAGAAGTCCAGGATGACTGGAAACAATGTCGTGATAAGCGGAGAGCGCATACAGCACCTGGAAGTCCCAAATGGTCACCCATTTAGTATTGACCAGGTTAAATGTTGCTTAACTTCGGTGATCCAACGTGACTATGCTGTATATGCATATACTTTTGTAGTGAATCGTTATTTCATTAACGAGTTCGCCGTACGCGTTCAAAGGGAAATAACTCAATTGAAATTATATTTCAAGTTTAAAAATAGACGCTGGATCTAAAAGAAATCCGGTTCGCCCATGCAAACAGATGGCGGAATGTTCACTGCGTTCTACATCCCAAAGTTATGTACTGATTCTGATACAAAACACACACACACACACACACACACACACACACACACACACACACACACACACACACACACACACACACACACACATAGGGAGAGTTAAAAGATTCTTTAAAAGGAGACTTATCAGGATAATGCAAAGCTCAGCAAAATTGATTCAAGGCTTATAAAAATAAAGAATAAAAGAGCAACAATATAAAAATATATACTAGTGCATATACATTTAATCGTTTATTCAATATGGATGTTACATCAATTAGGGGTATAGGATAAGTAAACTCTTTGTACCTATGTATTTCCAAGCATAATGCTTCTCGTCAGGAGAGGGTGTGCAGTATTAGTTTTGCTGGTTGTCCAAAATATGTAAAATTAAGTTTTAACCAAAAGTAAAAAAATGAAAAATGAATTTTTTATCGTTTTTGGCATCGAAAAAACATAGGAAAAATTTTTCGATTCCTATACTGATTTCTGTGTCCTCAAAAGTTCAGATGTTTTCGATTCCCAAATCTGATTCCGATAATTGTCCCAACACTTATATAGTCATCCACATTGAGTACTGTTTCGGTGTATCACAGCTCATCAGTGCGGCTAGACCAGCACCTTTCCCTAGCCAGGGATTGAACCTACAACGATCACGTTGATAGTCAGCATTCTAACCTCCGGCTCATGGGATCAGTGCTCGCAAATGACCTCATCAAATATCAATTTAAATAGACACTCGCCCATCGCTTTTACAGTACTCGAGCTGCTTGTATATATATATATATATATATATATATATATATATATATATATATATATATATAGTTAGTTAGTTAGTTAGTTAGTTAGTTAGTTATAATTACAAAACCAGAAGATGTATTTATATTGATGACAAGAAAACGGAAGTCTTTTAAATTTTGCAAAATCATTAGAAGAAAAATATAAAAAAATAAAACTCTTGCTATATATACGCAGCCTCCTGAAAAAAAAAAACAACTTATTGGATTCAATAATTACGAGGATACATTATTTTATAGCACCATATTTGATTTATTGTGTGTGTGTGTGTGTGTGTGTGTGTGTGTGTGTGTGTGTGTGTGTGTGTGTGTGTGTGTGTGTGTGTGTGTGTGTGTGTGGTCACTATTACAAGAGGCTAGTTATTAGTTGCTCTGGTTTGAAGTGGGTCAACATCTCAATAACTGTAATCAAACCTGTCTTAGTCTTGTCAGATGCAATCAATCTTTCTTTTGTGGCTTTGCATAACTCCAGCTCTTCTACAGAGGCCATCATCAGTCGGCCATAACTTATGTCGAGACGAACGAGTATTTCTAACAGCGAAATAATTAAAAGGAAAAATGACTTATCTTGAAACTAGTTTTCACACCCGTCCAACGAAGGAACATACTTAGGACCCTTAATTTGTGCAAGAGACCAAATCTTAGGCAGCCTAAACTGAAACCAAGAAATTCACCAAAAACGCGAGGTCCGGTGCAAACGTTTTTCTCTCTCTCTCTCTCTCTCTCTCTCTCTCTCTCTCTCTCTCTCTCTCTCTCTCTCTCTCTCTCTCTTTCTCTCTCTCTCTCTCATATAGAGTTCAGTGTCCACACTAGACACTTTTGTGATTTGTGTGTGTGTACGTATGTAATCTGTATGTAATATATATATATATATATATATATATGTGCTTGTGTGTGTGCATTATTGATATGTGTGTGTGTATTATTGATATATGTGTATATTATTGGTGTGTGTGTATATATATGTATGTATTATATATGCTCGTGCATATATAAGAACAAGTAGTTAATAAAACATGTTAAAAAACACTTTGAAAAAGAGTTAAAAACATATTTAATTTTAAAAAGGAAACACTAAATAAGTGGATAGTCCTTAATCCGCGGAGTTTCGAAGAAATACTTTCCTTCTCATCAAAGGGTAGGATTTAGCAAAATGCGGAATCGGATTTTGATGCAAAAGTATTAAATGAAACTACAAGTAAGTCATAGATCTTACTTGATAACAAAAAGTGAAGCAGAGGGAAGAGGGTGAATAAAAAAGGGATTTCACGTGAATGGATAGTCTGGTGAAAGGTAAAATATCCAATGACGGTAAAATCCAAAAATGCAGAATCCAAGAAAGTTAGTTAAATTTTCATTCGCACAATATTGTAAAATATTGTTTATATATATATATATATATATATATATATATATATATATATATATATATATATATTTTGTGTACAGAAAGTTGTTAGTTGAGACAGGTCATTGGTACCGTCGGTTTCAAGCCCGATAATAAGGCCCGTTTAAGGTATCCTTATCTATATTCTGTACACAAAATATAAGTACGCTCTTAAAATTTGGATTTTCCTTTTAATTGAGCACTCTGCTGGAATTCTTTTTCCAAAAAAACTAATCATATATATATATATATATATATATATATATATATATATATATATATATATATATATATATATGTTTTATTCAATTAAGATAAACAAAATTACCGTATGTCACTACAATCACATTTCATCAAAGTGTAGTATCTGTTCTTCAGATGCGACACTTCCATTTCTCGTTCTCTTTCAGTGTAGGAGAAATCCTTCATGACTGAGACAATTTTTATTTTTATACCTTTTCTCCACGTTAAAAAACGACCCTGGTGTCTAACTCTGTCCCGTGGGGAGGCATTGTAAATAGGGACAATCACATTTCACCATAAAACGATTTCATCAGGCGACAGAAACTTCTGAGTTTTTTAATGAAAATAAAACAAACCTTTATAAAGAGCAGAGGCTTCTGTTGCCTGACGAAATCTTTTTTGTTGAAACAGTAATTTTATTGTAGCGACACATGATAATTTTGTTTACCTAAATTAGATAAAACTAATGGGACCTCTGAAAATTCCACAGGGGACTCATTTATATGCAATATATTGATGCTGACATTCTGTATATGTTCAGCGTAAATGGAGACGCTCTGATATTATTGTAGCTCTTTTGTTAAAACTGCAAAAGTATTTATCTAAGCTAGCAGGGATGCTCGGAATGGCCTGGTCGTAATGTACGATGTAAAATATTTCAATTCTAGCAGATTTCGTATATATTATTATAGAGTTAAAGTTCTATCGATTTTTTTTTTCATATATTATAAAGTTTCGATTTCAAAAATAAAAAAATATATATCGATATGACTTGTGTGCATCAGCTTGGATCGAAACCGAAACTAAAACTTAATATATATATATATATATATATATTTATATGTATGTATGTATATGTATGTATGTATATATATGTATGCATATATATATGTATGTATATATGTATATATATATACATATACATACATATATATGTGTATATATATGTGTATATATATGTATATATATATGTATGTGTATATATATGTATATATATGTATGTGTATATATGCATGTATGTATATATATTATATTATATATATATTATATATGTATGTGTATATATATGTATATATGTATGTATATATATATGTATATATGTATGTATATATATATATTATATGTATGTGTATATATATGTATGTATTTATATTATATATTATATATATATATTATATATGTATGTATATATATGTATGTATATATATTATATATATATTATATATGTATGTATATATATATGTGTATATATATGTATATATATATTATATATATGTATATATATTATATATATGTATTATATATATATTTTATATATATTATATATATATTATATATATATGTATATATATGTATGTATATTATATATATATTATATATAGTATATATATTATATATATTATATATATATATATGTGTGTGTATGTAATTCAAAATTTAATGGTTTTTCAGAATCTCTTAATAAATAAACACATTTATTAAAATTAAATTCGAAATTTCGATTCATAACAGAATCCTTCATCAGGAAAATCCAGTTTTATTTTATTTTCTTTCCTTTCTTTTTTTTTTTTTTTTTTTTTTTTGTTACGTACCAAAGTGATTATAATGCTTGGCACGTCCTCAGATATTGGTGAAGTATAAGGTTTTAGATGTCCGATACAGTATAAGGTGCTGGTCGAGCACGTCTGTTATGAGCTGAAATATCGAATGAAACTCTAATAAATAAATGTTTATTTATTGAAAGAGATGCTGCACTTGTTTGGTCTTTAAACCGTTAACTTTTGAATTTTGTATTCCAATAAGGAATGTCTATATTACAACTTCTATATTAATAACATTTTCATATTATATATTAAAAATAAAGAATATAAAAAAAAACTACTGTAATCTTTGTGTAGTCGAAACCACTTTATGCAGCCTGACATCGGCTCATGCGAAGATTTCCCGCCCAAACTGAAATATTTATCGGATTAAATATGAAAATCGGTAAAATCGACCAGAATTAAGTTTTCTTTCTATTTTAAGAGACGTTTTGAAAGGAGACCAGATCTTTATATCGAAACATATTTAATTGTATATATTTTGTAGGAATAAAATTATCGATGACGAAAATGCGGTCGGGTTTACTTTATATTAAATTTTATTACGTTTTTGAATTTTTGATAATGAAACTTGACTATTCGTATTATTTGGATTCTCCGGGGACTGTTTATATATTGGGTGTTATTTTCACAACGTTTCGGTCGATGAAACCTCTGACCTTCTTCAAGTGTATCTTGTCGAACTGGGGAATCTTTCTGTTGAACTCGGGTATCTTTCTGCTGAACTCGGGAATCTTTCTATCGAACTCAGGAATCTTTCTGTCAAACTCGGAAATCTTTCTGTCAAATTTGGAAATCTATCTGTCAAACTCAGAAATCTTTCTGTCAAATTTGGAAATCTCTTTCTGTCAAACTCGGAAATCTTTCTGTCAAACTTAGGAATCTTTCTGTCAAACTTGGAAATCTTTCTGTCAAACATGAAAAGATTTCTGTCAAACTCGGGAATCTTTCTGTCAAACTTGGAAATCTCTTTCTGTCAAACTTGGAAATCTTTCTGTCAAACTCGGAAATCTTTCTGTCAAACTTGGGAATCTTTCTGTCGAATTTGGAAATCTTTCTGTCAAACTCGGAAATCTTTCAGTCAAATTTGGAAATCTCTTTCTGTCAAACTCGGAAATCTTTCTGTCAAACTCGGAAATCTTTCTGTCAAACATGAAAAGATTTCTTTCAAACTCGGAAATCTTTCTGTCAAACTTGGAAATCTCTTTCTGTCAAACTCGGAAATCTTTCTGTCAAACTCGGAAATCTTTCTGTCAAACTCGGGAATCTTTCTGTCAAACTTGGAAATCTCTTTCTGTCAAACTTAGAAATCTTTCTGTCAAACATGAAAAGATTTCTTTCAAACTCGGAAATCTTTCAGTCAAACTTGGAAATCTCTTTCTGTCAAACTCGGGAATCTTTCTGTCAAACTCGGAAATTTTTCTGTAAACTTCGGAAATCTTTCTGTCAAACTCGGAAATCTTTCTGTCAAACTTGGAAATCTCTTTCTGTCAAACTCTGAAATCTTTCTGTCAAACTTGGAAATCTTTCTGTCAAACTCGGAAATCTTTCTGTCAAACTTGGAAATCTCTTTCTGTCAAACTTAGAAATCTTTCTGTCAAACTCGGAAATCTTTCTGTCAAACTTGGGAATCTTTCTGTCGAATTTGGAAATCTTTCTGTCAAACTCGGAAATCTTTCAGTCAAACTTGGAAATCTCTTTCTGTCAAACTCGGGAATCTTTCTGTCAAACTCGGAAATCTTTCTGTCAAACTCGGAAATCTTTCTGTCAAACTCGGGAATCTTTCTGTCAAACTTAGAAATCTCTTTCTGTCAAACTTAGAAATCTTTCTGTCAAACATGAAAAGATTTCTGTCAAACTCGGAAATCTTTCTGTCAAACTTGGAAATCTCTTTCTGTCAAACTCGGGAATCTTTCTGTCAAACTCGGAAATCTTTCTGTCAAACTCGGAAATCTTTCTGTCAAACTCGGGAATCTTTCTGTCAAACTTGGAAATCTCTTTCTGTCAAACTCTGAAATCTTTCTGTCAAACTTGGAAATCTTTCTGTCAAACTCGGAAATCTTTCTGTCAAACATGAAAAGATTTCTTTCAAACTCGGAAATCTTTCTGTCAAACTTGGAAATCTCTTTCTGTCAAACTTGGGAATCTTTCTGTCGAATTTGCAAATCTTTCTGTCAAACTCGGAAATCTTTCAGTCAAACTTGGAAATCTCTTTCTGTCAAACTCGGGAATCTTTCTGTCAAACTCGGAAATCTTTCTGTCAAACTCGGGAATCTTTCTGTCAAACTTGGAAATCTCTTTCTGTCAAACTTAGAAATCTTTCTGTCAAACATGAAAAGATTTCTGTCAAACTCGGGAATCTTTCTGTCAAACTCGGAAATTTTTCTGTAAACTTCGGAAATCTTTCTGTCAAACTCGGAAATCTTTCTGTCAAACTTGGAAATCTCTTTCTGTCAAACTCTGAAATCTTTCTGTCAAACTTGGAAATCTTTCTGTCAAACTCGGAAATCTTTCTGTCAAACTTGGAAATCTCTTTCTGTCAAACTTAGAAATCTTTCTGTCAAACTCGGAAATCTTTCTGTCAAACTTGGGAATCTTTCTGTCGAATTTGGAAATCTTTCTGTCAAACTCGGAAATCTTTCAGTCAAACTTGGAAATCTCTTTCTGTCAAACTCGGGAATCTTTCTGTCAAACTCGGGAATCTTTCTGTCAAACTCGGAAATCTTTCTGTCAAACTCGGGAATCTTTCTGTCAAACTTAGAAATCTCTTTCTGTCAAACTTAGAAATCTTTCTGTCAAACATGAAAAGATTTCTGTCAAACTCGGAAATCTTTCTGTCAAACTTGGAAATCTCTTTCTGTCAAACTCGGGAATCTTTCTGTCAAACTCGGAAATCTTTCTGTCAAACTTAGAAATCTCTTTCTGTCAAACTCTGAAATCTTTCTGTCAAACTTGGAAATCTTTCTGTCAAACTCGGAAATCTTTCTGTCAAACTTAGAAATCTCTTTCTGTCAAACTCTGAAATCTTTCTGTCAAACTTGGAAATCTTTCTGTCAAACTCGGAAATCTTTCTGTCAAACATGAAAAGATTTCTTTCAAACTCGGAAATCTTTCTGTCAAACTTGGAAATCTCTTTCTGTCAAACTTGGGAATCTTTCTGTCGAATTTGCAAATCTTTCTGTCAAACTCGGAAATCTTTCAGTCAAACTTGGAAATCTCTTTCTGTCAAACTCGGGAATCTTTCTGTCAAACTCGGAAATCTTTCTGTCAAA
>NC_136508.1:62967749-63007749 GCF_053919585.1 Euprymna scolopes
TTATCATATATCATATATATATATATGATGTATATATATATCATATATATATATATCATATATATCATATGTATATGATGTATATATATATATCATATATATATCATATATTTAGCATATATATAAGTATCTATCATGTATATATATATCATATATATAGCATATATATGTATGTATCATATATATATATATATATATATATATATATATATATATATATATATATATATATATATATCATTCACCAATAACATCCTGAAGACAGTTGGAGGTTACATCGGCCGAAACAACCAAGACGAGAACAATAGTCGAAACAATCCAAATAATGCAAAAAAAATATATTATCAATCCTCATCTCCAAAATATATACAAATACAATAAGTGTTATATTATTTTTTTTATTTTTGTTTTACATGGGGGTCCCCACTTATCAAGGCCCGGAGGCTCTCAGGGATAAGATGGGCGACCTAGAAAACAACAATTCTTTCCCCTTTGTCAGAAACATTACTCATCGTCCATGGACGTAAATTTTGTTCCGGGATAAAAATTTTCCCCTTTATATTTGGAATTCCCTCCGTGATTTTCTAGCGTTCCTGGGCTGAGAATTTGTTATCTAGAATTTTGATGAAGGAATTCTTCTCATATTTTACCCCCATCTATTTCCACCCCTAACCCACCATATTGAATCGGGAATTTGGTGGGGAAAAATGCTTAAAATGTGTCAGGGGCTCTGAAGTTATTTATCTACCTCACACGACGGGCAGATGTGACATAAGGTCGGGAAAGCGGGATTTAAGAAGCCAGTGCCTTGCGAAAAATACATAAGCAGTCCCATCAGAATTCCTGGATAGAACCTCAGAAGATTAGCAATAAACTAATTCTTTCTCAAAGAGTGAGAAGGCAAAGCCTAGGAGGGTAGACCTAGAACTGCACTGGACCAGAGCTATACATCAGACAGCAGGGGAAAAGCCATCTCATCAGTGACCTAGACTTCCAACAGGTCCCTGAAGAAGACAAGAAAATATGGTTCTTGTCCAGAATTCTCCTTAAGTTAAAAATAAAGCATTATGACAAATCTGTATGATGTACATGCCCGCAACGAAACGAAAATATCATATTCTAAAAATCACGTAAATTATTCAAGTAGTTTTATTTTTCTAAAGAAAATCATTCTTAAGTGATTAACGGGAATTCGTAGGCATTACAACATAAATCTAGTAATTATGAATTATTGTCGAGATATCTTCCTTTGTTTCTTGAAATTTTTTTCAAAAAAGCGGACGGGACAGTCACTCATCGAATACTCATAAAATTTGATTTTCTTATTGAAAAATAAAACTACTTCGTCAATTTACGTGAGTTTTTTTTTTGGGGGGGGGGGGTCATATGATAATTTCGTTTCGTCACGTCATCATATAGATTTTATTTATCTTTGTTTTTTAATATGTACCGTATTACACGTTTACATGCAGAGTTTGTCACAAGAAAACAAAGACAAGGAAAGAATTCAACTCACTCTCTTTTTCAGTTGAAACAACAGACATTCATTTACAGGTGCTATCCAGAATAACGCCTTGTCTCTTGTTCAAAAGTCCTCTCGCACTCCAATCTGCTAAACAAAACTCTGCCGTGTCGAACATGTGGTACTTCGTCCCTGTTCAACCATGTTTAGTATGCGGCTTTTCCTGTCGCTCAGGGGCCACCCGTGGAACACATCTATCTATCTCTCTCTCTCTCTCTATCTATCTATCTCTTTTATAATCTTTTTCTTTCCTCGATGTAACGTCAACTCGCACAGGGCTCGGTTATTTGCATATGTTGGCTGTTGCTGCTATGCTGATGCCATACGCGCGTCCACGCTCTGTTACAAATGTAGGGGAATTCTGGACAAGAAATATTATTATCTTCAAAGTGGGGATTGAGAAGTCAGCGCCCCAGAGGAGAGACACTTTGACCTGCAAAAAGTGCCTGGGCAGCTCTGTCGGCATTCCCTGATGAGGACACCCCAGGCGATTAACAAAAAATTAACCCTTTCTCAAAGAGAGAGGGCAAAGCCTGGGAGAGTGGACCTCTTAGAACTGCACAGAACCAAGCTCCCACCATAAAATCAATAGGGGCCGGGTTATTACAGAAATAGTCTAATCTCTGCTGATTTTGGGGACTGAGGATAAAAATAAAGTAAAAAAAAAAAAAAAACCTCCACAGGTTGTTCTCGAAAATGACCTGTGTGAAAACTAGTGAGTTAATAATGGTAATAATAATTTATCATGGTATCCCAGAAATTCCTTCCATTAATTATAATGCCGTAATTTCCTCATAAATTTCTCAAGTCATGGAGAAAAGAAGCGATTGCGAATAACAAGAAAAGAACTGAACACTCCTCCTTGCGAACAATCTACACCGTTATCTAGTTACCGGTGATGCCCCATTAATTTTGCCAATGAAAACCGAGAATGTCTCCCGATCTTTTGGATTTGTTACCGTTTATTCGCATCCTGGCTTCTAATATTTCGTCCTTGAAGACGAGAAGGAAAAAAAGTATGGAAACTAAGCCTCCACCCCCTTTTTTGCTAGGTTTGAATTCGATGCGCCATTTTTTATTTTGTTTTCTTTTCAATTTTGCTTTTTATCGTCTTTTTTTCTCTTATTTTCTCTTCCTCTTTCTTTCTTATTTTATGTTTTTTACTGTTGTTATTTTTTTCTTTTCTTCTTTTTTATTTAAATATCACACCTTCTTTCCTTTCTTTGTTTTCTGTTGTGCTCTCTCCCCCTTCCTCCCGCTACTTTTATTCTATTCTCTCTTCGCTTCTCTTTCCCTGTCTCTTCCTATTTCGTTCTCTCTTTCGTTTTATTTTCTCTTTCCTTTCACTCTCTCTTCCTTCTCTTTTCTCCCCTTCTTTATTCCCTTCCATTTCCCCCCTCTCTTTCCTTTCTTCTTTTCTCGCATTCCTTTTTCTTCTCTCTTAACCTTCTCTTTTCTGTTCTTTTCTCTGTTTCCTTCACGCCAAAACCAACAAAGTTTACACTATTGTTGAGATGGTTTATTCCCTGATAATTGAGATATCCTTTTGGTCCTGAGCAATTCTAGGAGGTCCACCCTCTCAGGCATTGCCTTTTCACCCTCTAATAAGGAGTTAGTTCATTGCTAATCACCTGATGCGCCTCGACCGGAGAATGTCGACGGGTCTGCTCAGGCATTCTTTTGTAGGCTACAGCGCTTTTCCTCTCTGGTGCAGGTTTTTAAAATCCCACTTTCCGATCCTTGTGTCAAATCAACTCGCCATGCGAGAGAGGTGAGGAGATAAATAACTTCTCGCTTTCCTTCTTTTCCTTTCTTTTTCTCTTCCTTCTCTATGCTCTTTTCCTTTTCTTTCTCTCTCTCTCTCTCTCTCTCTCTCTCTCTCTCTCTCTCTCTCTATATATATATATATATATATATATATATATATATATATATATATATATATATATATATATATATATATTTCTCTTGGTTTACCAGATCAGGCTATCTGAATATATCGGTTTCATTGATGTTACTATTTTTTTTTTTCCTTTCCCTTTGAAAAAAATCAATCATGTTCTACAAAGCCAAAAACAAAACAACAATTCTCCTCTACAAAACAACCAAACTAAACATCATAAATAAATATTCGTAAAGGACTTTAAGCATACAAACTTTCACCAAAACGACTGAGCCCGAAAAGGGTTGATATGCCGTAAAACAAAACAACCAAATCAAAGACCACGAATAAATTAATCGAAGATATAAAGAACTTGCAGCATAAAACCTTTTACCAAAAATTATTGGATTCGACATTAAATAACCCGAAAAGGGTTGATATGCCGTAAAACAAAACAACCGAAGCATTCACACCATCACTTTGTCTCTCATGTTTTTATTGTTTGTCTGCTTCTTTTATAACATTTCCTTCTTTTTTTAAATAACCTTTCCTTCTTTTTTTTTTTTTAAATAACCTTTCCTTCATTTTCAATAACCTTTCCTGCTTTTTTTTTCTCTTCCTCCCACTTTCCCTCTTCTTTCTTATTCCCTTTTTTATTGCTTTTAGTCCGGACTATAACAAAACGAAAAACGAAACCAACAACGATAAATGAATAAAAGTTATCCGCGTAGATTAAACACATTAGTAACTTCTGCCTGACTCTGTTATTCGTCTACTTTCTACTAATGCATATAAAGTACCCTCTTATGTCTTGAGCCGAATCTTTGAGCTTGACTGCTTTTTTTGCTCTCTTGAGCCGAGTTTGTTTATTATATGGCGATATCAAAGAAATGAGTTTTACACTGCGTTGGCCATTTGTTTACTTGTTTGCACAAACGACACGATTGAAGATGACAAACGCAAACCTAGTCTCAACTTTCAAATCGAGGCTCTATTCTGATCGAACTGAATAAATGGCTCAAAATTAACTGTTTATGTCTTCAAGGGAAGTAACTCTTCTTAACTAGTCAATTGGTATAAGAATAACAACTTTCGGTAAAAGTACAACATAGTTAATGATAACCGAGAAATCGAGTATAAAGCAAAATGAAAGGGGTTGTCCATAATTTTGAAATAACAAAACTTCGGAAGTTTAAAACAAAGCAGGTTGATAGAAAGTAAAATTTTCTACCGCTTGGCAAAAAAAATATTTGTTGTATATTTTGGTCCTTTTCGAGAATTCAACCCTACATTAAAAAATAAAAATGGCACTTATGCATGACAGTTACATGAGGCGAATGTTTGTATTTTAGTTTCAAGAACCGGCGACAGATGTCGCTTGTAAGGGGTCGATAACTCTTCCTTTTCTAAAAGTTAGTGCAAACTAAAATTATATTTTTATATATTTTTATACAATCTTTTTGTACAAAAAAAAATATTCTTAAACGTCTATAAATGTTTCATTTTTTTATTAATTATATTTTGCTACATTTTTATACAACCTTAGCGAAAAAAAAATTCTAAAAACAATCTATAAATATTTCATGTTTTTATCAAATTTATTATTTCATTTTTAGTTATGAATAACTCGTTGAAAAAAAAATTATATAAATACATTAAAATTATATTTTGATACATTTTTTATACAATAAATTTTTCGATTTTCACATATTTTTGTGTTATTCATTTCTTTATTATATATTTTTTTGTTATCGTAAACACTTGTTTATATTTGAGGTTCATATAATGGCCGCTAGGTGGCAGTTCTCTTTCTAAGAACAGGGGTCGATAACTCGTCTCTGATGCTTATATGTAAGGTTGGTTGTTTTTGTTTTACGGCATATCAACCCTTTTCGGGTTATTTAATGCCGAATCCAAAGATTTTGAAGAAAAATTGTTTAATAGAATATATTTGTTGTTTTCAAGTCGGTTACTATTTAACCCATAGTTGGAACCCTAAAAGCTACTACCACTCCTGACTCCTGGTCAGAGTGGACCTGGGAGCAATGGTAATTAAAGGGTGGCCCCACACTCCCCAAAGCCCGCAAGCTGGGGCCTCACCACTGGATATAGTTTAAGGTCATATCCAGGACCGCGCTAATATGTAAGTCTCATACAGAAGTGCCATAAAAATAAAGAAAAATCTATATGATGTAAGTACTAGTGACGGAAAGAAAATATCGTATTCCAAAAATCATATAAATTGATCAAGTAGTTTTGCTTTTATAAATAACAAGTTTTTAAGCGATTAATAAAAATTCGTAAGCATTACAATAAAAATCTCGCAAGTTTGAATTATGCTGAGTTATCTTCATTTATTTCTTGAGATTGTTTTTAAAATGATGTCGCGAGACAGCCGCTCTTCGGTTACACTAGATTAAATAAACAGAAGTTCGGTTATCTTTAACTTCTCTTCCGGTTTTCCTCCCTATGTTAAGAATGCATGTTTTAAATAATAACGTTATTATTATTATTATTATTATTATCATTATTATTATTATAGTGAGGATGGCAAGGTAGAGGTATGGTGGGACAAAAGTGTCATAACGACCAAGCAATTGGAACATAATCGTCCGGATTTGGGCGTTATTGACAAGGTCTCAAAAAACTGGCAGATTGTAGACTTTTCAGTGCCCTGGGACAGGAATGTAAGAGAGAAGAAGAATGAGAAGTGGGGCAATTGTGCTCCATTGGCCTTGGAGATAAGGCGTATACACGGGGTTAAAACACAAATAATCCCGGTCGTAGTTGGTATACTAGGAGTAGTATCAAGTCGTCTGGAAGGACAATTGAAAAAACTACAAATCCCCGATGTTTTCGGCAGCTTACAGACCTCTGCAATTATAGGTACCACCAACATCCTTAGAAAAACCCTTGATCTTTGAAGCTCCTGGTTTGAAGCCGGGATTAAGGGAAATTCTCTGGAAATTAATCCCATCCCTTTCCAGGGGGACGTTGATAAACGAAATCAGAATTATTATTATTTTACTCACGTTCACCCCTAACAAGGTATATCGCCATTTGGACGTAAGGAGCTACTATTTGGGATCATGCCTAGGAAAGATTAACAAGATGTTGGTTTACATTACATTTAAACTACTGCATATCAGTACAGTCTGGAAAGCAGCTAGCAGTATATTCTAGCTGTTTGAGGGAAGGACCTATTAAAGTAGAAAGCTTTCTGTCATTTAGGGACCTCAACAGTGAAGGGGTGAGATTTTGTTACCAAACAGGTTTGTCGCTTATATGTACGTTGAAGGGGCACAAGTGCAACAAATTCATCAGAGCACATTCCGTTAAAATATTTGTGAAACAGGCACAGAAATGCAACATTGCAGCGATGGGACAGGGATTGGAGCCTAGTTGACAAAGTGGAACCTATTAGATTGAAAACTCTTTTTTGGACCCTTTCCAAGAGGGAGGGGCTAGTGGAAGATGCTCCGGCCCAGATGTAGCAACAATACTCCATGCATGGGCGAATGGTGGCCTTGTAGAGGTACAGGATACCCTCAGGTGTGAGTAGTTTTCTAGCATGATAGAGGGAACCCACTTTCTTTACAGCAACCATTTGCAATATCCTCAATGTATTTGTTCCAGTTCATATTGCCCGTGAATGTTAGGCCAAGGACTTTGAAGGGAGAACTCTCAGGTATTAAGTTATTTGTCATGGATATTGGTGGCTCGAGTCTTGTAAATAGAAAAGTTCATCTTAACGATTTAATCAATAAAAAGTACCATAAAAACATCAATTAAAGCGAAGCAGCAACCAGAAGTTGAAGTTGAAACGAGAATCGTTAAGATAACCAAAACATATATTCTCTTTTCTGTCGCTATTTTCATGGCAGGTGCTCGACTGGGCTCTAATCTCTGTTTCCCCCCTGCAAGACACTCACAGCAAGAACTCGTCTCACTAGCAACAACTGCCACGAAGTTTCTTTAGTTCTTTCGTGTGCCTAACGTAAGGCTGAATTTTCATGAACAGAGTTTGTTTTCAAGAATTCCCCATCTATGAAACACATTACGACGGAACTGCTTTCATGTACACTACAATATAGCCGTCTTACAAATTCAATTTCAATAAATTATTGTTATAAACTGTACCCATGTTTCTTATGATGATGATGATGATGATGATGATGATGATGATGATGATGTATACTAAGTGATTTTCTTTTCTTTTCTTTTCAGTGGACGGCGGTCAGACTTTGATGTAACAGTCCCGAAGACTCCAATCAGAAACCAATGCAGAAAAATGCGTACCAGCACTTGGCTTTTTTATGGCAGTATTATGATCGGCTTATTCGTCCAGATTAGTTCAGGTAAGCTTTTTTGCACGTTCGCACTCACTTTGATGAGTTTTTTGAATACCTTGAAATGAATTCAAAGCGGAATTGAAAGTACTCAGGTTTTAAATAATTTCAGCTTTTTTTTTTTTTCGCTTACATTTAAAACTTTACTTACATCAGAAGAATTGAACAAATGCATCATTTAAAAAAAACATCGTATTTCTTTAATCAAACCTGTTGAGTAATAATCATCTGGATTTATATATATATATATATATATATATATATATATATATATATATATATATATATGCACATAAAGTTCTGAACAGTACATAGGGCCTGAGTAAAACCGGGCTGAACTGCTAGTATATATATATATATATATATATATATATATATATATATATATATATATATATATATATATATATGCTGTTGTTGAAGTCACTAAGGGAATTTTTAACTTGAGTATGTTCTTTATTTTTAACATAATTTAATCCACATGTGGCAGTTGGTATGAAAGTTCTACTGAGATTTTAATAGCATTATTATTTCTTAAAAAAATACCTACATTTTTTTTCTTATCCCTTATTATTAAAGAAAAAAAAAAAGATTTTCTCGTTTAATTTTTATTTTTTATTTTTTAAGTCCTGTGATTTCTTTACTCTTTCTGTACGTATCAATTTCAGGGGAGATAATTAGGTTATCTTCCGATTTCCTGATCTCTGCCCTGCACTGCCTAGAATGGGAAGCTACTATTGACCCGTCACTCAGTTTATCTAAAAGAATGCATTGCGTTAAGACATTTTACGTAAAAAAAAACAAACAACAACTTTTTTTTCTCAATTAAAGTAATAATGAAAGGAAAAAGGTGGTTTAGTGTAAACCGGGAGGTATGAACAGAAATCTGACCCCACTGCTCAGAGTGGGTTTGTTCTCGTCCATTGGATGGGAGGGGGGGCTTTCTTTTATGTGCACTGTTCCTTTTCAACCTATCCACCGAAAAACCATTGATTAACTACAAAACTTGCAACATCTCAATTAACAAAACACCGGAAGCAACTGTTTGCTGTGATGAATCCCAGATTCACTTCCGGTTTAAGATTATCTGTTTACCATTCTTTTTGTTAAACATTAAATAACGTTAGGTGTGTGATTGTGTATGTGCGCGTGTGTGTGTGTGTGTGTGTGTGTGTGTGTGTGTGTGTATATATATATATATGTATATATATATATATATATATATATATAGAGAGAGAGAGAGAGAGAGACGGAGACAGACAGAGGGGTAGTGTTGTTTTGCGGTATACAGTAGAATCCTGGAATACGGTGTCCCTAGGATACGGTTTTTTCAGGTTACGATGTGGAATACGATGTTTTTCCGGCCTCAGGTTACGGTATTTGTTCCGCCTTACAGTGTCATTTATAATGTTATTTGATTATATAATGTACTGTATTTTGTTATAAAAATTTTAAGCCGTAACCCGGGGTTTTACCGTATGAACCCTCTGCAGATTATTTAATGACAAATCCAGTCATTTAAGTAAACATTTTTCACTATTCAAGTTCTTGTATCTTCAAATATTTATTTATATTGTTTGTTTTGTTGTTTCGTAGTGGAAAATATTTGTTTTTGGTTTCGTTTCTGTAAATGGAAAACAAAGAAGATAAATAGATAGAGAGAGAGAGAGAGAGAGAGAGAGAGAGAGAGAGAGAGAGAGAGAGAGAGAGAAAGAGAAAGTTTGATTATAATTTGGTTTTGTTGTTTTGTAGTGGGAAATAGTTGTTTTTGCTTTTGGCTTTGTAAATGGAAAAGAAAGGAGATAGATAGATAGATAGATAGAGAAAGAGAGAGAGAGACAGACAGACAGATAGACAGACAGACAGAAAGAGAGAGAAATTTAGATTGTAGTTAGGCAGCATTTCTTCATTTAAGTAAATGTTGTTAAAAACTAACAGAAACCTATGCTTAATTATACCGTTTTTTATTTTTTCGATTTTTCACATGATCCTTTTTTGCGTAAAACTAAAAAAGAAACCAGCATAGTATGAGTTTCATATGTATCACAAACGTTTTCGATTCTTCGTCAAATCATCTTCAAGTTTTTAAAAAATGGGGAAAAAGAACTGAAGAAAATGTGAGAATTTCAAAAGGTAGCTGTGAAATGGGCACTTAAAGCCAGTCTGACGTCGGGAGAACGTTTTCTCACTGTTCCAGGAAATACGTTTACAATTTAAATTCAGTGATACTAGAATTAGCCTCACAGGATCAAACTGTATTACATCAAGCATTTTTTTTAAATATTATTACTGGTTTCCTAAAGATAGTTTTGAGTATTTTAAATTTTTTTCGGAATGTAGCATTTTAGTGTTATATATATATATATATAGTAAGTTATAAAATATATATGGCAATTAAGCTACACTGAATATTCCGCATTTCATCCACTCTAGGACTCTTCAATCTTATGAGCAAATTCAGTGGTTGTTTGTCGTTTTTACATGCGCATCTTCTATTGAGATTTTAGTTAGCCAATCAACTTTCTAGTATCCACCGCGCCCTTCCTATCAGCCAACGAGCATGCACTTATCGAACAAAGACCTATTTGACCTCTGGTTGACCTGTTCCTTTGGGTGTGCTCTATTTAGCCTGGATATTTAGTTTCTTGATCTGTTTTTAATCTAGGTTAGTGTTTTTTGATTCGATAAGTGCATGCTCATTGGCTGATAGGAAGGGCGCGGTGGATACTAGAAAGCTGATTGGCTAACTAAAATCTCAATAGAAGATGCGCATATAAAAACGACAAACAACCACAGAATTCGCGCATAAGCCTGAAGAGTCCTAGAGTGGATGAAACGCGGAATATTCAGTGTAGCTTAATCGTCATATATATTTTATAACTTACTAACTAGCTCTACCTACGTATTGAGCACTTTTGAAGTAAATACTTAAAGTTTATATATAAAGTTTCGTATATTAATTTTATGTGAGTAAATTAAGTAGTTATATATATATATATATATATATATATATATATATATATATATATATATATATATTTCTGTGGAAATATACTTTATTTCCGTATAATATAAACCAATCCTTATTTAAGAAGTTCAATATAGAAAAATATACTGAATGAATGGCAAAAGTCTATATTCCAAAGTTCATGATGTTGACCATCTTACAATTTATTCCTTTAATTCAGTTGATATTTACAATTCTTGATAGTATGACAATAAAAATATGGGTAGTGTGAAACATTCAATCCCGGGTAACATCGGATCATCCTGCTGGTATATATATATATATATATATATATATATATATATATATATATATATATATATATATATATATATATATATATCCGTGGAAATATACTTTCCTTATAATATATACCAATCCTTATTTAAGAAGCTCAATGTAATTACAGAGCAATATAGTGATGAATGACAAAAGTCTATATTCCAAATTTCATGATGTTGCCCATCTTATGATTTATTCCTTTAATTCAGTTGACATTTACAATTATTGACAATATCTGTTTCGTAGCACAAAATCAATCACTTAATTATTATATCAATCAGTGAATCTATTTTACCCTTAACTCATCAGAATAAATAGCAACAATCAATCCATCAAAAGGAAAGAAAGTGCGTTTTGACATGATTAAAAATCCGAAAATTGGAAGAGAAGCTGTAAATACCTTATAATATGTTTACATTACGCCATTTTGAATTTAGAAATATAAGGTATATATAAAATGGCTGTCAGAATTTGCAAGATTGTCTCCCCTAGACTGGTTGATTTAGAAAAGGTTTTGATTGGGACGAAGAAGAGTTTAAAATTGGTAGAATAAAATAACTTCTTTTTTTTTTTTCATAAAAGACGCAATAAACAGTGCAAATATATTAAAACAATTAAAAATGGAAAATTTTGAAGTGTATGAAATTCCTCTTTTTCTTTTCTTTTCCTTTTTTTCTCTTTCGTCTTTCTTTTCTGTTTCTCGTGTTTTTCTTTAGCGTCAAAACATTAAACGGACATTTTTTTAAAAGTTTATCATCATTTGAATTTTGTTTTGTTCAGGAAAACGAGATTTGCACGATATCTTGTAATGTGTATCTATATGATTTCTATTATAAAACAGATGAGTATCGGCTGAAGAGAGCTCGATATGGGTATCTAAAACGGTCTCCTATTTTCAGATTTTCAGGTTAGAAACCGACGATACCGACGACTTATCTAAACTTTCTGTATATATATATATATATATATATATATATATATATATATATATATATATATATATATATATATATATATATATAGTTTGTACATGTGGCTAATTACTTGTAATAAATGTATGTAGTTCATTTAAGAGAAATAAAACCCTGACAAAAAAAAAAATAGCTCTTTATGATAATGGTCCACATAACAGGACTGTTACTGTCATCAGTTAAGAGTTAACGGAGCAAATAGGGCTTTTGAGCTGTGTGATGGCAACCTATCTGAAAGGCAAACTTTGACTAAAACTCTGAGAGTCTGATATGGACGAATCGTCTGATTCATTGTGCCATCGGACCCTCCGTACTTCACTCAAAAAGTGGATTGCGTGCTGTGAAAGCTCAATTCCACTGTAAAAAAAAAAAGTCACGCACGCGTACCATTCAGAGTTCCTGTTTTTCTTCTACATATTCTCTCTTTGATACACGATAACATATAACCTGAAAAATCTCTTAAGGGTGGTCGCATTCGAAACCAAGTAGACAGTCACCACACACACACACACACACACACACACACACACACACACACATATATATATATAATTATTACAATAATAATTTATTTAATACCTATAGACACTAGTGTTTTGTCTTTATCGGAATCATCAATGCAGGGTGACACGATTACTACCGGTTGGGAAATTCGAACCCGGCCACGAAGCCATCTCTGACTCCATTAGCAAGGAACAAACCCCACGATCAATCTCAACCGCGAGAAATATCGTTGAAATTTTAACATTTATTTTTTTTTTTAATTTTTAAATGTAACATAGTGATCTATGCATGCGAGCTTAGATAACTGACTTTCTATTTCAACTTTAAACTGCTCAAGAATAAGAACCGAGTTTCTTAAAGGGTCTGACATAATAATAATAATAATAATAATAATATATATATATATATATATATATATATATATATATATATATATATATATATATATATTATGCATTCGTTCAGTTTCAAGAGACAATGGATACTCTCTGTAAAGGTAACTGCATATGTAATAGTGAAACAAGGGCTGTGCAAGTCCCAACCACACCTCTCCTGAATCGGCACTGTTTGAGTTCAATGGCAAAGAGAAGCCAAACACTGACTGGAAACAATGCCGAGATAAGCGGAGAGCACACACGGCACCTGGAATTCCCAAATGGTCACTCATTTTAGTACTGACCAGGCTCAACATTGCTTAACTTCGATGATCTAATGAGAACCGATGTCAACATGAATTATGCCGTTTATTTATTTATTATATATATATATATATATATATATATATATATATATATATATATATATATATGTACATTGATTAAAATGCAAATTACCATCGCCAAAGTGCGAAGAGCGCTCCAAAAGTAATGCCTCCTACTTTTTTGTTCTGCTCGAATCGATCACAGGAAATGGTATTGTTATGATGACCGAACTTATGCATTCATGGCCTGAAAGTTTCATCTCTCTGTTGCAGATATTGGCAGTGTGAGACTCTAAGAAAGCAACCCCTGTTATAGATGTGTGTCACAAACAGAGATGCGTCATTACATTCCTGGAAAAGGTGTATTTAGAATGGTGGTGACTATGTAGAAAAATGAATTCCGGAGCACAAAAGGTCGCTCGTTTTAATGGTACCAATAATGTCTTCGCAATAGTGTTGAGACAATCGGAATCATAAATCAGAAAAATCAGAACTTTTAGGGATAGCAGAATCGGTATCGGAATAGGTATCGGAACCCCCAAAAAATTGTACCTATTTTCTGATGCCAAAAACGATTCTTTTAATTGTCTGTTTTTTTTTGTTGTTGTTTTTTTGTCTTTTTTTATTTTGTTAAAAGCAAAATCTCCCGCTGCTTGTATTAATGATAAAATGATAAATATTTATTGATTTTAAACTACCAGTAAAACTTAAATCTATATATCATCCGTCAACAGTGTATCTTTTTTTTCCGTTTGAGAAATTATCTGCACATTTACCATGTGTTTTTTTACGATCACTGGAAGAAATAACAACGTTATTCATAAAGAATCGGTAATTGTGTCGGAATCGGGAATTTAGTAAGGAATCGGTAATTGTATCGGAATTGGTAAAAATATTGGAATCGTCTCATCACTACATTATAGCTAGCTTTTTAAATTAAAAATAAATAGGCGGCTTTAATTTGTAGAACGACCCTTGTATTTAGAGAGAGAAGTAGGTTTGATGCTTTTGTCTAAGTGCGCGCACGTGTGCATTTACTTATGTACTGGATTCAGAAATCTGTCGACTGGCATGTATCGTGTACTGCAAATGGTCTGTGTTCCACCTGCCATATGGTTCCTCTGTATTTCCTTTTGTTTTTTCCTTCTATAAACAGGTTTTGTTTATACTCTAAAGCCTACATCGCCATCCTCGTCCTCCTCCTCCTCTTGCTGCTAGGCATAACTTTGACCAGCCTCCTTCTCCCCTCTGAGTAATTTTTTTTTTTTTTTTTTTTTTTTTTACCCCTTGTCTACAGTTGGATGTTATCATGATACCGCATTGTTTTTGTTTTTATTCTTTGTCTTCTTGTTTCCGTCCTACCTGGAGCTGTTTAAAAAAGTAAAAGAACTAGAATAGGTACCTCGGAATATCCAAATAACAATTTGAAATGTGATACGCTGCAAAGGGGGGAGGGATGAGGATATTCTAATAAGTTCTGTCTGGTAAAAAACAAAATATCTAATCATTTAAAATATCTCAAGAAACAGCCCTGATGCAACTCGTTTACAACCAGCTAGCAGAACATTACATGGAGTTAGGGTTAGTATTAGGGTTCAATTAAATCACGAGAGTGATGTACCTATTTACTATGCCTCCCCACGGGACAGAGTTAGACACCAGGGTCGTTTTTTAACGTGGAGAAAAGGTACAAAAATAAAAATTGTCTCAGTCGTGAAGGATTTCTCCTCCACCGAAAGAGAACAAGAAATAGAAGTGCAGCATTCTGAAGAACAGATACTACACTTTGATCTTGCCCCGAATTACGCCCTTTCTGTTGGTCTAATAACAACATTCTTTTTATATTCTAGCCTGCGTAGTTCTCAAAAGTAAGCGATATGCCCCCACTCATTCAAAGATTTTCGAGACCCCTGGTCTAGTGGATGTGTATGTACGTATGTCAGTGTTTAGACATTCCATAAACAGTTCACCAAATGTGAACAATAACGTACACAGGACAGTTGTTTAACGGGATGAATGACATCTTTTCTGGGGTCACATACCTTGTTTCTCTGGTTCCCTTTTCTGTGAATGCGGCAAGATTCTCTCCAGTGACAAACGCCATACGCAGAGTCATTATTTTTATATATAACATTTATCTCAATGATGTTCCGATTCTCAGAGTTGGCAGGATTTTTTCCTTGTCCCTACATCGTTTAGTGTGTCCACTGGAATGTTTTCATGGACTCCATAGACCAAAAATCTCTCCAAACCTAAAAAAAAAAAAAGAAAACTTTGGAGGCCTCTGCTCTAGTTACTTGTAGTAGAGTTGCTGTTCTTTTTATGCACCTTAGTCTAAATTTGTCTGTTGTCAAGTGCTGTCCATGTGAGACTACACTTTGCAATATTTTGCATATTGGTGTAATATCCGCTGTTGGTTACACATTTTTGCAGCCAGTACAACCCTTTTCTCACAGTAGAAGACGTTGCTACGAAGTTTCCAGACGTTTTTGTACAGGCATTTAAAATTGCTGTAGACTATTTAATTCAGTATGTTATGGCTATGCATCTTATGAATAACTGACCAATTTTTTATGATGTCAGGTTCAAATGAACAGCTACAGCAGGAATTAGAATACACCCTACTGAAAACTAATTGTCACAGCTGATGAATTTTAAAAACGCAATCTGGGCGTGAGGACACTTTAGAAGAACGATATACAATGAAATTCTGTTTTAAACTTGGAAAAAAATGTTCCAGAAACGTATGGAATGCTTCAGACTGCTTTTGGACCATCGAACATGAATCGAGCATCAGCTTTTGAGTGGCATGAGAGATTCAAGGAAGACGGGGAGTTTGCAAAGAATAATGAAGGAGGTGTAATGAAGTCACAACACAAGAGTTGATTGGCCAAATAAAGAATTTCATGGATAAGAACCGTCGTGTATCTATTGAGACCATAAGTGCACAGTTTGATGTCAGCGTGGGAACTGTACACAATTATTCGTGAGGAACTACAGATGCAGAAGATTGATGTGAATGCACCAGTCCACAACTCCATCCTTGTCACAGACTATTTGACCAAGATGTCTATAGAGACAATAAGTGCACAGTTTGATGTCAGTGTGGGAACTGTAGACACAATTATTTGCAAGGAAATGAAGATGTGGAAGATTTGTGCAAAATTTGTCCCAAGGAGCTCCATCCTTGTCACAGACTATTTGACCAAAATGGGCATCAAGACAGTTTCTCACCTTCCCTATAATTCAGACCTTGCTCCCTGTGACTTTTGGTTATTCCCTAAGCTCAGGGAAAACCTTAAAGGTTTTCATTATGAGACAGTTAAGGAGATGAAAGAGGCTGTGACAAGGATCATTGACAGGCCCACATAAGAGGACTTCCATGGAGACTTCTAGAAGTTGTTGGAATGGCACAACAAGTGCATTGCAGTCGGAGGAGATTACTTTGAAAGGGACTAAAGTTTCATGTGTGTACTATCAATAAAAGTGGCCAGAGTACTGTTTTCATCTTGTCACTAGAAACTCTTAAAAATACTCTTAAAGAAACTGAAATTTGGGGAATATTTATTAATTAATGTCTAATAACTATTGTCAAAATTTCACAAAAATCAGACTTTTTTTATTACTTAATTTGTGTCTAATGACTATAGATCAAAAACAATTCAAATCTGAAATATCTTAATCTTCCAATTTATTGATTTAACAACTATTATTAACATTTCAATTTTAAATCAACATTTCACAGAAATCGAAGACATCTGGATTTTCATAAACGGCTTCCACCTATTTTTATACCCACCACCGATGCATAAAATTAAATTAAACTAAGTATAGCCTACATTTAGACCCCTTTACGCCCAGCAGCTGTGTTCCAAAATTCATAATGATTGGTTAATTCATAGTTATTTTGGTATAACTAATAAAATAATTACTACATATCCATTATCTGCTGTAACAAATACCAGCATTGTGTGTGTGTGTGTGTGTGTGTGTGTGTGTGTGTGTGTGTGTGTGTGTGTGTGTGTGTGTGTGAGCACATGTGCTTCTGGAGTTCTTCAAGGCTTGTGTTTTGTTTATTAAATCTCTTGATGGGGCGCGGGGATGGGGGATGATGGAGGGGGGTTCATCTCCCTCATCCTGCCCATCATGATTTACCTTCTTTTTTTATACCAAAGATCTAATCTCAGTGCTGCCATCACTTCCCACACAGCTAGGTTTCAAGTGTAAGCATCTCAGATTTAGATAAATCATTTATGCCTTCATCTTTAGATGTGGCCACGGCCACACTTCTCTATGGGAGGTGCTGTCGGTCGGCCCAGTCAGTCTTCAAAAAATCAATTCAAAATTGTTTTCTCCTTGGTCTTGGGTCAAAAGATATTGTGGTGAATGAGAATTTAAGCTAGGATCAAGCATAAACTAGCAAAGGTACAGGGACAATCCCTCCCCAACTTTTGAGTGGCCTTGTGCCTAATTTTTTGTTTATTTCTTTTTGTTTGTAAACTTTCAGAGTGATTAAAAAATATATAACTCAAAATGTAGTATCTGTTCTGAGGTTTCACTTAAGTTAACGGGTCCTTGGACAATAGAGGGGAAACCCTCTATACTGTCTGTGACAATTACTATTTCAAGTGTTTAGACCCAAAATTGGGGGAGGAGTTTGGTAGAGTTCTCAAAGGTCAAATCGTTGAACTTTGACCCCTTAACAGCCAAATTTCTGGCCGAAAACCGATCACATAGATTTTCCCAAATCTCAGTACCCTGTATATCAAATTTCGAGTCTGTAGACTAAAAATTGAGTTATTGCGTATGGAAATGTACACAGACAGACACACAGACAGGCACACAGACGCATTCATTTTTATATATATATATATATATATTAATAGCGCAATCACATTGACACACCGGTTCTTGCCAGATCACCGAAGTTAAGTAATGGAGCCTGGCCAGTATCAGATGGGTGACCATTTGGGAAGTCTAGGCGCTGTATGTACTGCACCAATTCGTAGAGATTTCCAAGTTGGTATCTGGGGGTGCATTAATTTACTGGGAGAGATGCACCCCCAGTCTTCATTAGGACATGCATCTAGGAGAAGGGAACTCTGATGTAAAAACCTACGGTTTACTGTATACTCTGTCCTGTTGCAGTCATCTGCACCGACAAAGATTAGCAGTAATACCAAAAAGTGTGGTTGGTTCTACACAAAGCCTTCACCACTATAAAAAAATCATCTGTGTGGATTTCTGAGCAACTTAGTTGTTGTGACGAGAGCTCATGCGTCGAAATCGACGGGAGAGTCCATCCTATATTAATGATGGGGCGATTCCAAAATTGCTATTTCTTCTCACGAGTTAAGGGCAGAATAGATGAATTGATCGATATAATAATTAAGTTGATTTTGCCAAGAATTGTGAATGTCAACGTAATTAAAGGAATAAATTGCAAGATGGTCAACATTATGAAATTTGGGATATAGATTTTTGTAGTGTGTGTGTGTGTGTATTAATGTGCTATTTACTTCTGTGTTTACTTCTTTTTTATGAAAGTTTATAAACAGAACTATCGGTTCTGACGAACACTTACTATAAAGATACAAAGAAAGTGTTTCGATCAAATTTGGGACTCCTTTCTTGTTTGTATTTGTTTTGCTTCAAAAGTAAAAATATTATAAGGAATTGAAGAACGTCTAAAAACTAAAGGCAATTGACATAAGCCTATGGATTTTCTATTCACAGTCCCCTCTCAATCCTGTCCCCTTTTCTCCAAACTCTTGTTCCTGCACTTAATTTCACTCTGATGGATTCGAAGACAGTGGACATGAAGAAAGCAGTGTGTGTGTGTGTGTGTGTGTGTGTGTGTGTGTGTGTGTGTGTGTGTGTGTGTGTGTGTGTGTATATGTTGGTGTGTGCGTATGTTTGTGTATGTGTGTGCGCGTGTGTGTGTGATTGTGTGTGTGTGTGTGTGCGTGTTTGTGTGTGTGTGTGTGTGAGAGAGAGAGAGTGGGGGGGAGTTATCTCTGCTAATAATGATGTCGCTACAAGAGATAGATATCGTATAATCTGAAGAGTTTTAAAAGCCACTTTCCATTCTTGGATGGCTCAGTGATAAAGACTTGTAAATAAGATATCATACTCTCTCTCTCTCTCTCTCTCTCTCTCTCTCTCTCTCTCTCTCTCTCTCTCTCTCTCTCTGTCATATATGTATGTGTAAATGTCTGTGTATATGCATATATGTTTGTATGTGTGTATATATACACATATATTTGTATATATATATGTGTGTGTATATGTATACATATATATAGATGTATATATATTTATGTACGTATATATATGCATGTATATGTATATCTATATACATATACGTACATATGAGTATATATATATATATATATATATATATATATATATATATATATATATATATATATATATATATATATATATAGTAATTTATAAAATATATATGGCGATTAAGCTACACTGAATATTCGGCGTTTCATCCACTCTAGGATTCCTCAGCCTGCATGTATATGTATATGTATGTATAAAGATATTTATATGCATGTATGCATATATTTACGTGTATATAATTTCCAAAGTGTGTAAAAACTTGTGGAGGATTACTGTCTTTCCCTCCACGCCTACTTGCAAAAAAAAAAAAAAAAAAAAAAAAAATGAATATAAATTCCGACTCAACTTGAGACTCCAAGTTCCCTATCAACTTTTGAGTATCAAAAATCAAGAAAAAAACAAACGAAAAATGGTTCCTTCTACTGTCTTAGAATGACGTCTTCTTCGTCACGAATCTCGACGGGTTAATGTTAAGGGTGTAGGTTTTAACATTGTTGAAAGCCAATACTCCATGTTCATCAACTGGTTCGCCTGATAAAGTATAGTCACATGATCTTGCAGTCTCCTCAACCGATGAAGATGAAGAAACATGTTTCTTTTTTTTTTTTTTTTTTTTTTTTTTTAAAGTCACCCAACACCTAATTATGTTTAACTAATTATGCGTCTGAGAAGTCGCCATTTTTTTTATTTATTTATTTTTTTTTTTTTGTGAATTACTCTTAGCGCAATATCTGCTTTAAATAGGCTGGATGCGTGTTCGTCTGAAGAGAGTATAACTTTACACCTGAATGACTTGATGCGTGTCATTCTCTAATAATGACAGAAATAACGATGTAATTATTAATTCAAAGTTGGTAGCAACATAGAAACTATCCACTTCGTCATGGCCGACATATCTGAAATCGAAAATTGCACACCGGTGTTAATCTTAAAAGATTAATAAAATCCCAAATCATATTTTTGGTCGGATTATTTTTTTATGTTGGAAATAATGTTTTTTTTTTGGGGGGGGGAGTTCAACAATTTGTTTGATATTAACAAACAATCAAATTATTTTTATAACTAGAAATTGATTTTTTTAACTTTGAAAATATTTTTAACAAATAATCAAATCAAACTTTTTTATATATAAAATCCATACTCTAACCTTGTGTCAAAAAAAACAAACAAACAAGAAAAACAAAAAAAAAACGATAATCCTTCTTTAAAGAATGGTAAAGTCTTCAGAATATACAAAAAGGAAGATGTCAGTAAATCTCCGGGAATAAATTTGAACCAGGATCATAAGAATTTAATGGAAATTGCTCCAGACAAGGCATGAAGCCACTTCATGTAAGGAAATAAAATGAAAATACTCCATCAAGGTTAAAAACTAGTCAACAGTAAGTGTTAGACAGATTCTGACTCAGGAAAAAGCAATTCTCCCCTCATTTATCACAAACATCGCTCATGGAATGTGAAAACTAAAGGACAAAAGAAGGGAAACAATAATTACAGGCTGCTTAAAGTAAACTCAAAGTTCTCTTTCTATTCTCCAATCCACTGAAGTACTCGATATCTACAAGATCATCCTTCTCCTCTCTCTCTTCCTCCTAGATAGTTGTAATATGATTAAATACTCCTTCCATGATTATGCGTTGGATGATACCCAGGTCCAACTCCTTGAGTGCATGTCCCAAATGCTCAAGTATAAGTCCTAGTAATGAGAAACATTATAAGAAAGGGAGATAATTTAGATGGGATTAGATGCCATCTGCCTGTAGAGAATTATAATAAGTTATATATTATTTTGTTATTGGAATCCCTCGAGATGAGTAATTTGTATTTATTTATTTATCTATTTGTAGACTGTTATCCTCATCTTTATGGTTGTTGTTGTTGTTGTTGTTGTTTTCACCACGCTTCGGCTAACTCATCCTCTGGCCTTCTTCAAAAATCAAGAAAAATCAAGGCCTTCTTCAGATGATTAACCACGATAGGGATAGGAATGCTGAGTCTCTTAATTGTATCCCTAGTAATTACTGCCTTCCATAGTTGTTCTTGTCTCACCACGTTTTGGCCAACTAATCCTCTGGCCTTCTTTGGGTAGGATTGAAACAGCTATTTTCAGACAATGCTCACCTGGAACCGTAGAGATTCAATGCCTCTATCCATTGCGCTACAGGCCCCGAACGACTATGGAAGGCAGTAGTTACTGGGGATACAGATAAGAGACTCAGCATTCATATCCCATCGCGGTTAACCACCTGAAGAAGGCCAGAGGATGCGTTGACCGGAACGTGATGAAACAACAACAACTATGAAGATGCGGATAACAGTTCGCAAATAAATAAATAATTATGATAAGGTTTAGAAACGTATTTGTAATTTGATTGCCACCCCCACCACTCACCAGCCTCTTATTAGGAACATCTCTCAAAGACGTGAGTTTCAGTATTTTGTATAAAAACTATTATGGCCTGTTCTTCAGAATTGCCTGATCTATTTCCTGCTTCCTTTGTTCCAGCTCGCTTGAATTGTTGGTCTAGTGGTCTCCATTTACTCATTGTTCAGATATCTCGTTATAACACAGCTTCCTATTCCAGTAACTTCTTTCCAAGAACTGTAGACTTGTTGAACTCTGACTGTTTTCCTCCTACCTATAGCCTTGATCTTTTTACGACTAAGGTCAATTGGCATCTTTTTTCTCTTTTTTTTTTTTACTAAGGAATCACCACTTATCAAGGCCCATTGGCCACTCAAGGATAATGGTTAATGGGAAAATATCATAGTAATCGTTAGTAGTGGAAATTTGGTAAATTGGATTACTTAAGGGGAACGGCTCACCAAGAACTTGTTTACGTTGGACTTGAAGACGACCATATTGTATTGATTGAGATTGTCGGACTGACTTCCTCATCTTGGTTGTTATAGTCACAACGTTTCGGACGTTTTGCCCTCCGGCCTTCATCAGGTGTTTTGTATCGAACTGGGGAACCGTTTGTTAGGAGTCTCGAACCCAACCCTTTATTATTATTACGGGGGTACCGTGTTCGGACTCTAGCTAGGCTCTGGGACATAGTTGCTGATTCTCTGTTTTGAATGTTACTTTTCACTGCCTTCGTTCGGGATTGAACTCAGCACCTTTGGGTAACTGTAAACTTTGATACAACGTCTAGGACCACTCGGCCATACAATTACGAACATATTGTAGTCATCTGGAAAGCACAAATATGTTGGCCTTCGGGCCAGGATCAAAGTGCAGTATCTGTTCCGGCAGATGCTGCACTTAAGATAATTTGTACCAGTCAATGGAGGGGAAACCCTCTATACTGGGACAATTATTATTTTTGGTAACCAGAGTGCCCCCTTTTTGCCTACTTTTAGGGGAGCTGGTTTTTACCTCACATTAAAAACGGCCTTGTGCCTAATTTGCTCAGTGGGGGAGCAAATAAATACCATCTGGAAAGCACAAATATGTAAACGAAAGAGAGTTCCATAGGTGTGCAGTTCTAAGAAAGAAGCTTGTATCCCTTGTCTTTGCGACAATCATCTTTTATTTTTTTTAGCTTCTTACATGAAGAGGTGTCATATCTAGTCTGGAGCGACTTCCATACAAAAAAAAAAATGCAAAAGATCTGGTAGTAAGGCCCTATTTTGAAAGCTTTAGGGAGTATGGAGTTACTCCAGTAGCGTGTAGAGGTCAAGTGATGCTCAGGGCCAACTTTTTGACTGTTTGTTCCTCAAAGACTCAAATATAAGTTCTAGTATTAAGAAATATTCTAAGAACTAGAGATATGATTGGAGATCTCCTCTCTAATTTTTGTAAGAGAACCATATGGAAAGAAAAAGACTATAAAAAGAGCATGTGCACAGACCAATGATCACGTTTGAGAGCATGTTCAAGAGCACGTTCAAGAGCACGTTTGAATTGATGTTCAAGAGGACAGAGGTTAGAGAGAAGGAGCACGATCAGGGTTTATTCCAGGGAGTGGGGGAATATCTGGAAATAAATGTAATTATGTAACAATAAAAAAAAAAGAAGACGAGTTATTACTTGCCGTATGTTCCTTGCGACGCACTCTGCTACAACGTGTTGGGTCTACGTCGTGAATAAATGTATGTAACGTTACAATTTCTAATTCCCCCCTCCCCATTCAATTTTTGGTGCCAAAGTCACCACCCTGCCATTCCCCTTTATTTACTACATCATCTACAGCATGCTATTCTATTTTATTTGACCTCACGCCACTCAACTTTTAACACTGCACGCCATTATCCAAGAGACCTGCCAAAGGTTAATGTGGCAGTGATAAGAATCTACTTCTCATTTTCAATTAGTACAGGCATTTTGTGGTTATCTATAAAAGTGAACGTGTCTGTCTGTGTGTCTGTGTACATTTCCCTACGCAATAACTCTGTCAATTTTAAGTCTAAAGGCTCGAAACTTGATATACAGGATACTGAGATTTGGGAAAATCGACGTAATCGTTTTTCGGCCAGAAATTTGGCGATTAAGGGGTCAAAATTCAACGATTTGACCTTTGAGAACTCTACCAAACTCCTCCGACAATTTTAGGTTTTAAACACTTGAAATTTTATATATAGGTTTCTTTGGACATGGATCTAACTTAATAACTTAAGTTGAGCCCCAAACAATACATTTTAAGGAGTCATAATAGGGGTCAAATCAAAAAAAAATAACTTTTTTTTTTTTTTTTTTTTTGCTCAGCATACACCTCCAAACACCCGGGCAACGCCGGGCACCCATGCTAGTAAAGAATAAAAAAGGAATAACCATTCTTTAAAGACCAACAAATGATGGAATGGAATACAGAAAAAGAGAAAGAGCCAATAGAAGTCTGAAAATAAAACTTGAACCAGGACCACACTCATTGAATCCACTCAACTACTCTCAATCCTGTAATACCTCCCCCCTCCTCTCTCCCTTCCTCTTTCTCTTAATCCCCCTCCTCCTCTTCCTCATACTCCTACTCTTCCATTTATTAAAGAAACCATATGTTTTAGTGATATTTGTTGGATGTTAGAACCATTTCCTTGCCTTGGCTTAAGTTTTTGAAAAAAAAAAAAAAAAAAAAGGTAACTTAGTAGCTTTGGAAAATAAACAAATAAATAAAAACGAAATAAAATGAAAACGTTTCACCTCCTTCCCCACCCCCCACCCCCGTTTCTTCCCCACGTTTTAGATTTTTTTTTTTTTTTTTTTTTTTTTTTTGCGTAAGAAGAACTCTGACACAGAAACAGGATGTCTCTCTACTTAGGTGGAATCGAAAGTGGAAGAAACATGTGTGGTCCTCTTGTGATAA
The DNA here is from genome assembly GCF_053919585.1 of Euprymna scolopes. Taxonomy (NCBI): domain Eukaryota; kingdom Metazoa; phylum Mollusca; class Cephalopoda; order Sepiida; family Sepiolidae; genus Euprymna; species Euprymna scolopes. The sequence goes on from NC_136508.1 coordinate 62,992,627, forward strand.
ACCTTGTTTTGCTTTGTTGCTTTTCTCTTTTTTTATTGTTATGACCAAACGCTCCAAAATCGTTACCTCGTCGCACCGATGGCGCAACCCGTGTGGTGCCGATGTGAATTACTACCTGTGCAGATACATAAACACTGAGGATTTCTATTGAAATACGTAAATATATAGATTGAAAACTTTGCTTTCGTATGAGCTGTACCGCCTTATGAGGTCTCTAGTTACTACCAACTAGCTGACCGAAACATTCTCACGATTGTGTAGCAACGTCTTAATGCTTATGTAAAAACAAATAGCAAGCGTACCTTGCCCTACATCGGTATTCAGCACTCTTGTATTAACCTCGTTAAAACTTCATTGGTTATTTTACCTCTGGAAAATATAAACTTCAGATTGTGTGTGTGTACAGTCAGCACCAACCCTATTTAGAGTTTAACCAGCTTCCTCTGAAGGAGGAAGTTTCATGGGAGTATGAAATTCACAAGCGGTCCCCAGTCGCATGTATATCCCCGTTTAGGGGAGATGACGACGTTAGGTTTTTGCAACTTTTTGCAGGGAGGTGTCGACGTCTTCCTACATACAGCACCTGGACTTCCCAAATTAGTTACCCATTTTAATAATAACAAGGCTCAACGTTGCTTAACTTCGGTGACCTGGCAGGAACCGGTGTGTCAACGTGATTATGCCGTATATAAACCTCAGATTATATATATATAAAGTTGAATGTGTATGTGTCTGGTTACGAATAGGCTCCTATATGGTTGACTATTAAAAAAAAAACTGATTACATATAATGATAGAAGATGTATCGAGGATCAGGAATGGGTATGTTTGATCTGGAAGAACGGTGATCCATTAAAATTGTGGGGTCTGCGTTCGCGCCTGGTCCACAAAGTATGGAAATAAAAAATTTAAAAATAAAAAAAATGTTTACAAGTGTTTTTGATATAAATGTACATAAGAATATTTGATAAATATGTTTTAACTTGGTATAATAAAACTGTGGGGTCTGCGTTCGCACCTGGCCTCCATAGAATGGAGATAGGCACAAACTTTAATAAAGACATTTCATATCTATCTGCGTAAGTATACTTTGATAATTGTGTTTCAGTTTGAAGAAATATGGTATAATAAAGTTATGGGGTGTTCGTTCGCACCTGACCTCCATAGAATGGAAATATGTCACAAAGTTTAACAAGGTTTTTTTTAATATAGATCCACAGAATATTGTGATAAGTGTTTCAGTGTGAACAGGTATGGTATAATAAATTATGGAGTACTTTTGCTAGTATATATATATATATATATATATATATATATATATATATATATATATATATATATATATATATATATATATATATATATATATATATATTTAACTGGTTATAAAGGTGGGTGCAGGAAGGTTGGGGGCGAATTATTTTTATTCTTATTATTTTTATTCTATTTTTTAATTTCGATTTTCCTATTTTTTATATAATATACCAGCTTAAATTAAAAGAACCCTCGGCGAATGGAAAAGATATCCAGAACTGTCGTGTTCAATCAGACGTGCTTGAATAATGACTTGCTGCCTATATATATATATATATATATATATATATATATATATATATATATATATATATATATATATATATATATATATATAAATTTTAACAAACATTGTTAAAGATAACAGACAGATTTTATTTAGTTATATATTTTTTTTTGCAATTTTTCTGATGTTTTTTGTGTATAGATGAAAGGTATTAATAAATGTCCCATAGTTATATTTGTCTCTCTGAAGCATGTCACGTTTTGTTGCTTTTCGTCTTTCGTCAAGACATCGTCAGGAATATATACATATATATATATATATATATATATATATATATATATATATATGTATATATATATATGTATATATATGTATGTATATATATACAAATATATATACATATATATATACATATATATATATATATATATATATATATATATATATATATATATATATATATATATATATATATATATGTATATAATGAATTAAAAATAGACTTAGTGGAATGTAAGAATATAAACGGACATAACCCACAAACCTTAAAGATAAAGACAGTCAAGTCAAATATGTAACATTAAGTTTGTTGCCAAGGTCGCTGGAAAAATGGTAGGATCCTTCTACCGCTCCAGAAGATATCCCACTGCTGATGCAATTCTCTATCTATATAAAAGCCAAGTACGTCCAAGGATGGAGTACTGCTGCCACATCCTGGCAGGAGTTGTTAAAACCAGCCTATCCTGCCTTGACAGAGTACAAAATAGACTTCGTGGCATAGTGGGGGATGCCCTTTTCTCTTTCCTGCAACCTCTCTCCCACAGAAGAGACGTTGCGAGCCTGTCTTTGTTTTATTGTTACTTCCATGGCAAGTGCTCGTCTGAGCGCCAATCCCTGGTCCCCCTCGGTAATCTTTCACGATAAATACCCGTCTAGCTGAAACCCCTATCAAAAATTCCCCCCAATTTTTAACTGTGCCAAAACCAAAACGTAGATTCCATGAACAAAGCTTCTTTCTTAGAAGTGCACGCCAGTGGAACTCTCTTCCGTCTGCCTGTTTCCCTCCTGACTACAACCTGGATGTCTTCAAGTCCAACATAAACAAATTCCTGACAAACCGCCTCCTTAAGTAAGACACTTCATCAAATCTCCAATACTAACGATTACTACGACACTATCACATTGATTACTGTACACACAATAACTCTTATCCCCGAGTGGCTTCCGGGCCTTGATAAGTGGTGACTTGCATGTAAAATAAATAAATAAATAATTATTGTTTTGAACAACAAACAAACAAACAAAAACGGTCAAAGTATCAACGTTTTCTAAAAAAATACAAACATCGTGAATTGAAAATAGATTTATAATAAACAAATAAAATATCTGCGTTTTGTAAGTATTAGACACAAATTATCTAGAATTTTGAGTTACTGGGTTACTGTGCAGCCCCTCCACCGTCCTCACCCTCTCCCCCCCTCTCTCTCTCTCTCTCTCTCTCTCTTTCTCTCTCTCTCTCTCTCTCTCTCTCATGTAAGTAGATTAAAAGTATATTTCCGTTTCCTTTGTTCTCTTTTTTTTTCTTTTCTTTTTCTTAGCAGAGTTAGACTGCGAGACTTTCGCCGTGTATGTTTTCACGGCACCAAAATGAAATTGAAAATACAATGAACGAGAGAACAGCCATAAGAAAAAAAAAAAGATGGGCGTGGGGAGGAGGAACTGAGCAAAATCGAAATAAAGTTGTATACACACAGCACTAAAATACTACTACTACTATACTACTACTACTACTACTACTACTACTACTAATAATAATAATAATAATAATAATAATAATAATAATATTAATAATAATAACATGTGCCTAAAGAATAAGTCTGGCATCTTTTTGTTTAACCCATATCCCTTTCAGATTTATTGACGTAGTTGGTAAGGGATTATCCGTACGGAGAAGCATTTTGCTATGAAGTTCAAAGGGGAAGCCAGCTGCAAACGTTTTTTTTTGGGGGGGGGTTGCTCTTGTCTGCTTCTGGTTTTCTCGTTTTCAGTGGTTGCAGCTCCAATCCTGATTTTTTTTTCTTTTCTTTAAAATGGTGTGTATACGCGTGCTATTGTGTTGTCTTTCTGTTTATTTTCTTATAAAGCATAGAAGCGTTTATTAAAAAGACAAAAATCAGTCTTCATAGCTTTAGAGGACTTGAATAATTCATCATTTATCTCCGTATCTCTGAAATTGTAGCCCAGTCTATTAGCACTAGATATTGTTGGTATTGAATTCATGGAACTGACATAAATCATTTTATAATTTTGGAATTTCAAAATCTCTCTCTCTCTCTCTCTCTCTCTCTCTCTCTCTCTCTCTCTCTCTCTCTCTCTGCATTACTACAGCCTTCTTATACCTAGTGCCACTTAATTTCAAGATGGCAGCGGAAGTAAACACACAATGCTGAATCTTCTATGGAATTCCATTTTTTTTTCGACATCATGTTGTCAGGCATAAGTCTTTATAAGCAAAAATTCTATTTTTTCCTAAAGAGTGTGCGCGTGAAAAGATTCGATATTGACATAATAATAATTTGATTGTTTCTGCATAACGAAACAAGTCTGTAAAAATGTGTGGAAATGTTGAAAGAATTTGGCAAGAAAAATAAATATTTGGAACTTGGAATATATATATATATATATATATATATATATATATATATATATATATATATATTTTGTGTACAGAAAGTTGTTAGTTGAGACAGGTCATTGGTACCGTCGGTTTCAAGCCCGATAATAAGGCCCGTTTAAGGTATCCTTATCGAGCTCTCTTCAGCCAATATTCGTCTATCTTATAACCGGAAGTGTGAAGTATATATACCTCGCGAGTCCACGTTCAAATCTCAATTCAATTATATATATATATATATATATATATATATATATATATATATATATATATATATATATATATAACGGTTATCCATGGATATATATATATATAACGGTTATCCATGGATACGCATTTTACGCTAACTAGCATCCTCAGCATGACTCACTTTGATAAGGTTCGAACCCGCAACTACATTTCTGTTACTGATTTTTATTATTATTATTATTAGGAACGCCGTCGCTTTATTCAAATTTATTTATCTAAGTGATAGGGTGTTGCTCTTTTGCACACAAATACGTGCATCAAGTCGCTTCTTTTGGCGGGACGCACTTTGTTTTTCTTTCTTTTTTATGTATATATCTTTTATATTTTAGGGAGGGAACTATTAGAGTAGTGGGGTTTGCGGCATCTAGGGACCTCAACAGTGAAGGGGTGAGATATTGCTGCTGATCGGGTTAATCGGAAGTATGTACATCGAGGGGATACAAGTGCTATGAGTTCATCGGCTCGATTTCATGACATGGTTCTTCATTGATGGAGACGTCTGTATGAGTTATAAAAAAAATTATAAGTTAATTCTTCTTTTTCTCTCTTTCTTTCTTTCTCTCTCTTTCTCTCTCTCTCTCTCTCTCTCTCTCTTTCTGTCGCTCTCCTCCCCCACACCCACGCACTTTTGTAATCTTGAGAACTGACCCCAAAATCTAAGTGTGATTCAGGTTCTCACTGCTGCCATGCAAATTAAGTAAGCTTTTAGGATACGTTCCAATACATCAACTAAATAAAAGTACCAGAACAAAAACAACAAAAGGCTTGATAAAAGGCCAATAAGTTTATTCCAATCTGGACAAAAACGTAAAAGAGAAAACAAGACTTTTCTGGTCCGATGGCTTCTTTTCTGGCATTTCTATAATCTGAATTAGAGTAATCTCTGGAAAAAAAAGTAGGAAAAAAAGAAAAAGAAGTAACCTTATCTGGAAGCCAATTTGTTCTTAGTACTCTCTCTCTCTCTCTCTCTCTCTCTCTCTCTCTCTCTCTCTCTCTCTCTCTCTCTCTCTCTCTCTCTCTCTCTCTCTTGCCCCTAATCTCTAAGATCTTAAGTGACTGACCTTTTTTTTTATAGTTCTGTTTTGTTTTGTTTTGTTTTTAACTTCTTTTAAACCACAGGATGCCTGTGTACTAAGAATTGAGTTGACAAGAGCTACAAACTTTTGGTCGGAGGGTGGGTGTGTGTGGGGGGGGGGAATGGTGTTCTTATCTTTTTTGTTGTTGTTGTTGTTGTTTGTTGTTGTTTTCTATTCACCGTCGTTTCCTGCTTTCTCTTTCCACTAACAGTAACCTTCTCCCCCTCTCCCACCTGAACCTTCCTAACCGTACTTCTCTGCTCGCAACGCTGGCCAATAACTGTTTTGCTTTCTTGGTGCTTCTTTAGACTTCAACCTATTTTCCAAACAAAAACAAAAAAATTTAAAATACAAGAAAATATTAAAAATAAATAAATAAATAAATAAGAAAACCAAATTTTGGGTTTTTTTTTTTTTTACAAAGAAATCACCACTTATCAAGGTTCGGAGGCCTCTCGAGGACAAGGGTTCAAGAGTGTACAGTACCTATTTACTATGCCTCCCCACGGGACAGAGTTAGACACCAGGGTCGTTTTTTAACGTGGAGAAAAGGTACAAAAATAAAAATTGTCTCAGTGGTGAAGGATTTCTCCTCCACCGAAAGAGAACAAGAAATAGAAGTGCAGCATCTGAAGAACAGATACTACACTTTGATCTTGTCCTGAAGGCCAAAGAGTGTACAGTAGTCGATGGGAAAATATTGTAGTAATCGTTAGTAATGGAAATTTGGTAAATTGATTTACTTAAGAGGAGGGCTCATTTCAGGCCTGTGCGAACCCGGTAGAATTAATAAAGGCGTTGAATTTATAGCTGTCTTGAAAAGGATGTATATCTGTTATTACTTTGAAAAAAAAAAAAACTTGAAAATGTGGAAAATATATCTTCATATTCTTCATGTCAAAAAAGTACAAATTTGAGTTGGCATATTTAAAATAAAATCGAAACACATCATATTAAAATATTTGTTTGATAATAATTAAAACACTATTAAACTATTTCTAAAATATTAATTCAAATGATATTAAAATATTTTAAATATTAATTAAAATACGATTAAAATATCTTTATATATTAATTAAAATGCTATTAAAATATTTTTAAATATTAATTAAAATTACTACTAAATATTTTTAAAATATTAATTAAAATACTATTAAATATTTTTAAAATATTAATTAAAATACTATTAAATATTTTTAAATATTTATTCAAATACTATTGAAATATTTTTAAATATTATTTAAAGTACTATTAAATATTTTTTAAAATTAATTCAAATACGATAAAAAAGTTTTTAATGTTAATTAAAATACTATGAAAATATTTTTTCAGTATTAATTAAAATGCTATTAAAATATTTTTATGTATTAAAAAATTACTAGTAAATATTTTTTTAAATATTAACTAATATATTATTAAAATATTTTAAAATATTAATAATAATACTAATCAAATATTTTTAAATATTAATTAAAATGATATTGAAATATTTTACATATTAATTAAAATGCGATTCAAATATTTTTAAATATTAATTAAATACTACTAAATATTTTTAAATATTAGTTAAAATACTATTCAAATAATTTTTAAAATATTAATTAAAATACTATTAAATATCTTTAAATTATTATTAAAATGCTATTTAATATTTTTAAATATTAATTAAAATACTATGAAATAGTTTTCAAATATTCATTTTAATACTGTTAAAATATTTTTCAAATATTAAAATGATATTAAAATATTTTAAATATTAATAAAATACTATTAAAATATTTTTAAATATTAATTAAAATACTATTAAAATATTTTTAGAGAATCTGCATTATATCTGTTGCGAATAAGCACTGTTTTTTTTACTCTTCAAATTGTCAGATAGAAATTTATTTTCTGATTGTTATTTTTTGTTGCATTTTTTACCTTAGCTCATATTGGAATTCCTATTTACTTGCTTATCTACGAGGCTTAAAATGCGTCCACCACCAACAGCATTGCACTTCCAACTTCAACTGATTATCTCTTATGACGAAAGACGATATATATATATATATATATATATATATATATATATATATATATATATATATATATATATATATATATATATATATATATATATCGTCTTTCGTCATAATTTATGACATAAATATATTTCGGAGCTAGACTCCATCCTCAGTGTGTTGTTTTCTTTGCATTTTTTTTCTTTTTTTCTTTCTCTCCATGTTGTAAAGTTGGAGAAAGAAAAGTCTGTTTGTAAAGAGCCGCGTGTTGTATCTCAGCGGTTGTATTTTAAAATTTTAGAACAGTGCGTAGGCAACGCGAGAATAAAGTCAAGGGTGTGAGTTCCATATAGAAACGTTGATTTAATTTGAATAAAATAAAATACGCATGAAGTGCGTTTGAAAGCCAAATCACAACGTAATATTAGGAAAATAAACAAATATTTTACTTGTTTCAAATTTATAACATAAATACATTTCGGCGCTAAACTCCATCCTCAGTATGTTGAAAGAAAGAAAACAACATACGGAGTTTAGCGTCGAAATATATTTTATTTTATTCAAATTAAATCAACATTTCTATATGGAATTCACACCCTTAACATATATCATTGTTATTAAATTTCAGCAGATTTTTTCTGAATTTTAACCGAGAAGCCCATGTCATTCAACGTTTATCTGACGTTTTTCAGCCCAGCGGCCTTCTCTTTTAGTCAACAAAGTGTCAATCTGAGTACAATGAAGGCTTGCTGTGCTCGCAATGTTTTGCATAGTAGTTTTTTCAACTTTACTTGTCTCCACCCCCACCCATCCCCTCCTCCTAAAAGAACAAGACAGGTCGGATATAAGGCTTTCAAATGTGGGATGTTCTAGTCCCCCCCCCCACACGCAAAAAACGGGCTCCTTATCTTTGTGCCGCAGTAATTGCTCGTCTAGCCACACTGAAGAGCTGTGATGCAGCGAAACAGTTTCTTTGTGGATGACTATATAGATTTCACACGCGCAGAAGTAATAGCATTAGCGATTTCAATAGACACTGTGATTCTTAAAAAGCCTTAACAAGATTGAAATGGATTTTCTTTCCTCTATTTTAAATAAATCTTGTTCATTTTATGAACAAGATTTATTCCGTAATCGAATAATAATAATAATAATAATAATAATAATAATAATAATAATAATAATAATGATGATGATGATGGGGAGGGGGAAAGGTATTTTAAACACATTGAAGGGAATGAAAGAATCCGGAAGAAAACGAAATGAGGAATCTATCAGATATTCCATAATGGAAGATAAAACAGTTGTCAAAAAGTTTAATTTGAAAAAAAAATAAAAATAAGAAAATAAATAAATAAATAAATAAATAAATAAATAAATAATAATAATAATAATAATAATAATAATAATAATAATAATAATAATAATAATAATAAAATGAAATCAGGTTTTAAAATGAAGCTGTATTTTCAGTTGAAAAATAAAAATGGTGAAAGATAAAAAAAAAAAAAAAAAAAAGGTTGTGTTTATTCATTTTCCTTTTTGACATGGCACTTAAATCCCGCTGAGATTTTGAGAAATTGAATATCAAAGAGAATTGACTTCTTCCTTGAAGGCCGGATCAATTAACTAAGAAATACCATGATAAGGAATAGAATAAATTACTGATCGACACCATTAACACTACGTCTTGGACTACTTCCTCCTTTTTTTTTCTTCTTTTCTTCCCCATCTCTTTCTTCTTATTCTCTCCCTTCTTCATCTTCTCCTTATCTTTCTTCTTCTCCCTTCTCGTTTTTCTTCCCCCCCCCCTCTTCTTGTTCTTCTGTCCCTTCTCTTGCTTCTCCCTTCTCCTTCTCTATCTTTTTCTCCCCTCTTCTCTTTCTTCTCCTTCTCTCTCTTTTTCTTCCCTCTTTTTCTTCTCCTTATCCTTTTTTTCTTTTCCTCCTCTTCTGTTTCGTTTTCTTCCCTCTTTCCCCCTCCTCTTCTTTTTCCCCTTTTTTTCTCTTTCTTCTCCTTTCCTCTTCTCTTTCTTCTTCTTCGTCTTCTTCTTCTCTCCTCTTCCCCCCCTCTTCTTGTTTTTCTCCTCCCCTTTTCTTTCTTCTCCCCTTCTTTTTATTCTCCTTCCCTCTTTTCCTTCTCCACCCTCCATCTCTTTTCTCCTCTTTTTCTTTCTTCTCCTTTCTCTTCTCTTTATTTCTCCTCCCCCTTTCTCGTTCTTCTGCCTCCCGCTTCTCCTCCTACCACTTTCTTTCAATAATGCTAATAACTACCTTGTTTAAAAACCATCACTGCGACTTCTTACCTGTATATCTTATCACCTGTGCAAAAAAGGGGAAATTAGTACGATTGCGATTATTTATCGCCCTTTACTCTATGCCTCCCTCACATCCCTCTCCCCACAATAAGAGGAGGTAGTGTCTGAGATCATGACGAACAAACAGATATTACACTGCTCCCCAAAGAACATGATAATGCATGAGAGGAATAGTGTCATGATGAATGAACATATACTATACTACTCCCTTCAAAGGAGGAGGTAATGTCTGGGAGGATGGCCAAAAAATGTATACTACACTGCTCCCCAAAGAAGAAGGTAATGCCTGAGCGGATTGTATCATGACGAACGAACATATACTAAACTCCTCCCAAAGGTTAAGCCTGGGAGGATAATTTCATGAAGAACAAACATATTTTACACTCCCGTTCCCTTGAACTGAGCACTGAAAGATTAGATTAGACTAAAATAATGTACTACATTTATTAGTAGTCATAGTATAGTTTCGGCTTCAGACAGAAACAAAATCTCTATTATAGTGTTCTACACCTTTTTTCCTTTCGTGGAAACCTTCCAATAATGGTGTCGAAAGTAATGCAAGACGTGACTTACACAAGCGAACGTGCCTCTGTCGGAATCAAGAAAGGGGAGAGAAAAGAAAAACTTTCGTCTATGTTTATTAATATACATATGACATTAATTTGCATATGAGGACGATGACTGCTGTGAAAAAGAATGAAGGGGAAAGCACAGGGCAGTTTTTAGGACAACTGAGAGAGAGAGAGAGAGGGGGGTGAAGATTACAATTGAAGTCGGGAGTTAGCAAAAAGAAGTCTGGACGAATATTTATTATTATTATTATTATTATTATTATTATTATTATTATTATTATTATTATTATTATTATTATTTGCTCGCAAGGAACTGTTACACAGGTCATCAGAGATCTGTCCTTGAAAGCAACCTGTAATGGGGGCCCCTGGAAGCTGAGTAACCACAAGTCTCCCCAGCTTTCTAGTACTCTCCACTTCTTTCGATAACATTTGCAAATGATTTGCGTTATCGCAACAGCCGCTTACCGTTGATTTCTCGCTGGTAGCGGCCATTGGTCTTCGCTGGAATTTGAGTCGCAATAAGCCTCCCTGAGGTCCCAGTTCTCTTAGCACTTGTTCAGCGGTGGTCTAGTCACTGCTCCCTCTCCTCGGTCTTTCCACCCTCTTTGATGACCCTACTCGACTATTTGGTCCCACTCTTTTTTGGGGGGGGTATGGGGTATCATCATCAGCATCATCATCATCATCATCATCATCAGTTTCATTCAATGCCCCAAAGATAGCAGTAGATTAGACTGAAATATGTAGTACATTTATTAGAAGCAATAGTATAGTTTCGGCTTCAGACGGAAACAAAATCTTCTTATTGTGTTCCCCAAACTTTTTCCTTTCGTAGAACCAACGATAGGATTTCCCAAAAGAACCCTTACATAAGAAAATAGTTTATAATTTTATCGATTTATTTTTCCTTCATAATGCAAGCAATATATATTTTTTTTAATCGCTTTCGGAGATTGACGGACTGCTGAAAGTAACCTGTACTTCGTCGAGAAAGTGATTTAGTTTCACACGTACAGTTCTATGTCCTCTGGCCACTGAGTCATCGTTTTAACTTTAACAAATGTATTCAGTTAATAGTTTCTTTGCGACTTTTATACTTATTATTTTTAAATGATGTGATAGTTTGAAATATTGTCATAATGTGCCAAAAATGTTTTCGTACATGTATAAGAAAATTAGGGTAAAAGAAAAAGACGGAAAAATATATTTGCACTTATCTACAAAAGCCTTGCATACTCTTAACCTATTTATCAGTATCTTTTGAAGGAACCCCTTGGCATACTCTTAAGGAACCCCCGCTCTATTATTAATAAATTACTACTACTACTACTACTACTACTACTACTACTAATAATAATAATAATAATAATAATAATAATAATAATAATACATTTAAAACACAAAGAATCACCACTTGGGACATGAAAACTGAACCTGTATAAGTGCACAATTGTAAGTTAACCCCTGCACCTTCGCCCCCACTCCACTTTTGTTTTTCGTTCACCATAAACTGGTGCCACACTAAATGAATAAGGAAGATCGAGGAGGATGGAAAGACCGAGGAGAGAAAACACTAACTCGTGCTGGATGAGCACGAGGAGAACTGGGACTTTGGGGAGGCTTATTGCCACCTATATCCCAGGCTGTTATGATAACGCAAATTAATTTGCAAATGTAACCGTAAGCGGTGGGGAGCACTGGAAATCTGGGGAGACTTGTTGTCACTCAGACTCCAAGGAACGTCACAGGCTGTTTCTCAAAGAGAATTTTTAGATGATGGCCTGTGTGAAAGCTCCAAGTATATAGTAATAATAATAATAATAATAATAATAATAATAATAATAATAAGAAGAAGAAGAAGAAGAAGAAGAAGAAGAAGAAGACCCAAAGACTATTCTGTATTTCTACAAATCAACCATTCGCACAGGCAGGGGCTGGTGTCCACATCTAGGCTGTTGCATCCACCACTAGTCTGTCTCTCTTCGACAGATTCCAAAAAAAGCAATCTCCAATTTAATAGGTGCTGTGCTGCACTATCAACAAAACTTCAACCCCTGTCTCATCGCCACAATGTTGCATCCCTATTCCTATTTTACAACTATTTTAATGGAATGTGCTCTAATAAACCGATTGCACTCCTCGGCATACATACTCTCCACAAATCCATTTAGCAACAAAATCCCGCCCACCACCACTGTAAAGGTTCTTGGATGCCGGAAAGTCTTCTTCTCTAATAGCTTCGTCCCTCGGACTTCTAGACTTTGGAATTCCGTCCCCGCTTCTTGCTTCCCCGACTGTACTGACATGCAGAAGTTTAAATATAATGTAAAAAAAAAACCATCTCGCTCATCTCCTTAGTCTCCAGTAGACATGGTTCCAAATAGCAACTCCTTACGTCCAAATAGCAGTCTACTTTATTTAGAGGGAACAAGAGTAAACACCATCTCACAATCCCCACTCCACTACTACTACTACTACTACTATAGCTCCTCTTCATATTTCTACTAGAATTATTATTACTACTGCTACCACCGGAAGAGCTCCTCCCCAGTCCTAACAGTGTTATCACTATTTCTACCAGAGTTGCTCTTGCTTCTCCTTCCTCCCCTCCCCACTTTCTTGTCCTCCTGCTAGTCTTTACTGACTTTGATTCCATCTGACTGATTGACGATCCCAAAAAGAGAAAAGGATTGATGCTGACCATTTTTATGAACCTCAAAGAATTCCTTTGTTGGTTTCTCGGAATTCTTTGCATCTCAGATTCTGTAAAGATTCCAAAGAGAGAGAGAGAGAGAGAGAGAGAGAGAGAGAGAGAGAGAGAGAGAGAAAAGAAAAAAAAGAAAAGACCGAGCCAGAGGAAACGGTTGGAACCACCCAGCCAGATTTACGGCCTTCTTAGCTCGCTTCCCCTCATCCTACACATCGTCATCAATTAGATGAGATCAAAGATTTAGATAAACGGATCCAATAGGTTGAGCAAAGGAGGTGTTCCTTTTTACCTTCCTTTATATAGAGCCACACACACACACACACATACATACATACATAATATACATATTATATACATATATACTTATACATATATATATATACATATTTATATACATACATACATATATATATATTTAGAAACATATATATATATATACATATACATATACATATTTATAAACATAGATAGATAGATAGATAGATAGATAGATAGATAGATAGATAGATAGATAGATAGATAGATGTCATGGAAATAGTATTCCGACGAAATAGAGAAATAAAAAAAACAAGGAAAAAACCGAGTTATGTGTTCATCAACGTTTCGTATATATATATATATATATATATATATATATATATATATATATATATATATGTGTGTGTGTGTGTGTGTGTGTGTGTGTGTGTGTGTGTGTGTGTGTGTGTGTGTCTAAATATATGTGTAATACATACACATATATTTATGTACGCATTGTATACGTATATGCATATATGTGTATATAGAAAGAAATAAAAAAGGAACAAACCAAGTTATGTATTCATCTACGTTTCGTGTTTATTTCGAGATTTCCTCTGGATGAATGAAATTAAGAAAACAAAACACCATTACAAATATTTAAAATTATATTTATGTTTCATTTCAGAAACGGAAAAAGTTGTTGGAAATTCTAAAGAAAAAACAATTTTCCAACGACTTTTTCCGTTTTTGAAATAGAACAGGGTCATACATTTCATTACATCAAAAATATATTTTCAAATATTTTCACTGGTGTTTTGTTTCCTTAATTTCATTCATCCAGAGGAAGTCTCGTAAGAAAGACGAAACGTTGATGAATACATAACTTGGTTTGTTCCTTTTTTATTTATTTCTATATACGCATATATGCATATACGTATACAATGCGTACATAAATATATTTGTATACTGTATGTATTATACATAGTTATATACATATTTATATTTATATACACATATATTTAGACATATATATACATATACAAATACACATACATTTATATGTATATATATATACATACATAGATACACACGCGTATATATATATGCATACACACACACATATATATATATATATATGCATACACATATATATACACATATATACGCACACACACATATATATACACATATATACATACACACACACACACACACATATATATATATACACATATATACATACACACACACACACACACACACATATATATATATATATATATATATATATATATATATATATATATATATATATATATATATATATATATATATATATACATGAGGAATGTCGGTTTCTTTGTGTACATGCCTGATATTGTATTCTTTCGTTTGCCAATAGTAGAATATGATGAGGACAAAGATAAATAGATTGATGTAGATGTTTATTAATGTGATTGTTATGCATATTTACTTGTGCTATTACTGCAGGTTATGACATCACACACACACACACACACACGATTACACACACACACACATATATATATATATATATATATATATATATATATATATATATATATATATATATATATATATATATAACAACACACTTTGTGGATCGCCCGGGCCTCGCTTGCTTGAATCTTGTCTTCGACAGGCGATTCCAATTTTTAAAGAAGAGAAGAGGTGTCTTTGGTTTCGATTCTAGCTTTTGATCTTACTACATATTAGGT
>NC_136508.1:63012749-63020249 GCF_053919585.1 Euprymna scolopes
CTATTAAAAAAAAATTGTTCTTAAAAATCACTGGATTCGGCATTAAATAACTTGAAAAGGGTTGATATGCCGTAAAACAAAACCGACCAACCAACCTCTTGGCCTTGCAGACAAAGTCCGACGGAAAGGCAAGCCAATGCGGTCAGAGTCAGTGTAGCTGCGGGAGTTGCCAGAAAGGTGTTGCAGTGCTTCACTATCAGGACTCCAAACCGGCAAGGCATCCACAAGGAATCGTCCCATCACTCATTAAAATTTATATCTCTCCCCTCCCCTACCTACTTCAGTCCCCCCCCCTCGACATTCCTGTTTCTCCCAACTGTCCTTCAGTTTGTCCCATTTATGTTTCAAGGTTGTCAGTTTATTGTCTAATCTTGTTATTTTCAACTTGCAAGCCTTTTTAGCTATTTAGATCAGTAAACCTGTCAGGTACTTGCAGATAGATTTAGGATAAGGTCAAAGGTTACGGGTATAATCTTTTCCTAGCTTTTACTGTCACTGTGTCTCCAAACAAATTGCTGCTTTGAGGTTAAGCAGTGTCCACATTTGTGTCAGGGGTCAGGGGGGTCAGGGTGGCCTTGTCCCAAACCACCCAACCACCTCTCCATGTTTTTCCCTTTCTTTCCTGTTCCAATTGGCTAAAAACAGTTAAAAAAGCATCCCCTCTGGATATTTTCCCTTCAGCAGTTAAAGGTGCAAATAAAACCGGAGATTATTACTCTATATTCCTCTCCCCGCCCTCATCACTGGAATATCCTGGACCTCTTTTCATAGGAAAGGGTCTGAAAAATGAATCATGGAATTAACGAGGTCGAATTTAGATGTCTGCATGGAGTTAGTTGTTATTTTTTTTTGTTTTTTTGTTTTTGTTTTAACATTTAAGTTGACCCTCACATTAAGGAGCGTCAAAAAAAATCCATTGTTTATGAGAGTGAGTCCGTATTCATTTGTCTCCCCACGAGGGCAGAGTTAGACATAAGGCCAGTTTTTAATGTCGAGAAAATTAAGCTTCTCGAAAAAGGGGCGCTCCGAAAAAAATATATATAAATCGACTCACTGACCGAGGAGAGGAAAGATAAATGTTTCGGAATTTTTTTAGATGACAGTTGATAATTCATATTATTTGGCTTGTTCGGACTACTGTTCTCATCTTGAGTGTCATTTTCACATTTCAACATTTAATGAACTTTTTTTTTTATTTTGACCTTAATAAAATCTAATTTGACCCCCCCCCCATATTAATAAGATTCTTTTTTTAATTAATTGTTCCTATCTACATGCCTCCATACAAGGTCAGTTTTAATGTGGAGGAAATCCACTCCTCGAAAAATCCATATTTTCCATTGTCAAAATGTGTTAAGTGTTAAGACAGTATGTTGAACAAAAATGGCGGAAGTAAATCAAATCTCTCCAGATTTTCCAGTACTCTCCACCTCTTTCGATACCATTTGCAAATAAATTTGCATTATCGCAACAGCTGCTTGCCATTGATTTCTCATTGGCAGTGACCATTTGTCTTTACTGGAATTTGAGTGGAAATAAGTCTCCCCAAGGGTCCAGTTCTATTCACACTTATACAGTGGAGGTCTGTATAAGTGCAAAGAGAACTGGAACCTTGGGGAGGCTTATTTCACCCTTTGGGGGCGGGTAGTGATGTGGTAATGGGGGATGGGGTGGGGTTAAGGGACTTATAGGTATGCAGCTTACATGTTATTGGTTCTATGAAGCGCTTCATGTTTTGTCTCTGTGGCAGTTTGTCTGGTCTGTGCTTTTGGCTCATGTGTGCTGGTCTCCACGTTCAAGGGTTTTTCAGCTGTTTTCATTATTGTTGCTCGTTGTATTTTTCCAGTCATTCCTCTGATTCCAATTTCTCCCATTCTTTTTTTCCAAAGTTTTTTTCCGAATTGTTCCTAGTGCTCCTACTATTATAGGCATTATTTGGATTTTCTTCATCTTTCATATCCCTTTCGGCTCTCTGGCTCGCTGTGTGTCTCACTCAGAGTCTTCACACAGGCAAACAAAGATTTCTCTTTGAGAAAAACCTGTGGTGTTCCCTGAAGTCTGAGAGTCAGATTTCCAGTGCTCTCCACCTCTTTTGATTACATTTGCCAATTACTTTGCGTTATCGCAACAGCCGTTTACCATTGATTTCTCATTGGTAGTGACCATTGGTCTTCACTGGAATTTGGGTGGCAATAAGCCTTTCCCAAGTCCCAGTTCCCTTTGCATTCATTCATTCATTCATTCATTCATCCATCATTATTATTATTATTATTATTATTATTATTATTATTATTATTATTATTATTATTATTATTATTATTTCTTCTTCTTCTTCTTCTTCTTCTTCACACAAGTCATCAATAGAGATTACTCACTGACAACAATCGATGGTGTTCCCTGGAGTCTGAGTGACAACAAGTCTCTCCAGATTTCCAGTACTCTCCACCGCTTTTGATAGCCTTTGCAAATAACTTTGCACTATCGCAACACCTGCCTATCATTGACTTCTCGCTGGCAATGACCATTGGTTTTCACTGGAATTTGAGTTGCAATATACCCCCCCCCCGGACAAAAAAAAAACTTTCAGTACTCTCCGCACGCTTTCAGTGGAGGTCTGGTTAGTGCTCTCTCTCCTTCCATCTTCCATGACCTTTCACAATTTGTCATTTTCAATTTGGTATGGTGCCAGTCAGTGCAGACACTACCTTTTTTTTTTTAGAGGGGGGGGGTAGTTAACTTACTATTTTGCGATTTCGATTTTCTTTGGTAAAATATGGTATTCCTTCTATATTTTTGTTTTACTTCGGTTGCAGTTTTCATATGACTGGTTAGTGTTTATAGTTTATATGGATTAGTTTAAGATTTCAGTCATTTTCAGCATTACCATCTGCTGTATAGTCTTAGTCTTCCCCTTGATTCCAATTTCATCTTGACTTTTTTTTGTTTTGTTTTTTCCTTTTTTTTTTTTTTGTTTTGTTTTTTCCTTTTTTTTTTTTTTGAAGTTTTTCGTCACTGTTCCTTGTGCTCCTGCAATTATTGGCATCATTATTATTATTATTATTATTATTATTATTATTATTATTATTATTATTATTATTATTATTATTCACTAGGTGGTTTCACACAGCAGGCCATCATCTGAGAATTCCCTTTGAAAATAACTTGTGTTCCCTGGAGTCTGAGTGACAACAAGTCTTCCCAGATTTCTAGTACTCTCCACCTCTTTCGACAACTTTGCAAATTAATTTGCATTATCGCAACAGTTGTCTGCCATTAATTTCTCATTAGTCTTCACTGAGATTATTATTATTATTATCATTATTATTATTTTTATTTCTATTTTTATTATTATTTCTTCTTCTTCTTCTTCCTATTATTATTATTATTTTATTATTAATATTATTATTTATTATTAATATTATTATTTATTATATATTACTATTTATTATTATTACTATTTATTCATTATTATTACTATTTGTTATTATTATTATTATTATTAGTATTAGTAGTAGTAGTAGTATTAGTAGTAGTAGTAGTAGTAGTAGTAGTAGTAGTAGTAGTAGTAGTAGTAGTAGTAGTAGTAGTAGTAGTACAGATTGAGAAGTGTGGCAGTTGGCCTTAAAGGTAAGACGTATGTGTGGGATCAAAACTAACGGTGGTATCAAGCAAAAAAAAAAAAAAAAACCAGAAATCTTTGATGTGTTGGGCGGTTTTTAGTTCTCTGCTATTGCTGCTATCATCAATGTCCGTGGGAAAACCCTTGATCGTTGAAGCTTCTCGTTTGGAAATATCCGATGTCTTTCTAGAAAGAAATATAACCAGAAAGATATCGGGGAAATGAATGCCAACAATAATCATCTGATTTCATACGAAATGAATGAATGATGGTCAGCCTCCTCTTCAACAATATCATCATTATCATTATCTGATCATTATCATCATTATCATTACTGACATGATGATGATGATCATCATCATCATCACATTATTACTACTACTACTATTGAGAGGAAAAGGGGACTTTCATTGTTATGGATGACCAAAAAAATCTATAGTTTTTTTCTCCATCTCTTCCGAATATTAGCCCAATCTAACAATGCTTTTACTAGCATTTATTTATAAAAAGAAATCCAGTCTTTTTATATTTACGGATGGCCTAAATCATAATAATGGGTTAAAAAGAAGAAAAAGTAATTTCTTGAAACTTGTAGATACACAAAAAAAATATCAAAATAAAATGAATAAGATAGAAAATAGGAAATACCAAGTGCTTTCTTTTATTTATTTATTTTAAAAAAAAATTTTTTTATTCCAGATGTTCATGACAGTCGACAAAAATCGTGACATGATTTTTTTTGTCAGGTTTTGAATTAAGAGGAGTGCAAAGAGGTGTGGTGGAGTGGGGGTGGGGGTTGATAGTCTGTTTTGAAATTTTCCCAAAAAAAAAAAAAAAATCTTACAAGTTGTCAAATTTCAAAGCATTCTCTTCTCAAATCTTTCCAATAACCAGAAATGCGATAGCGTGGGAGGAGAGAACGAGTCAAGTTGAACTTCCAGACCGATGAACACAATTGTCAGGAATCAAAGCAGATGTTTGGGCGAAGTAGACGAAATTGGAACCTTACTAGTCTCTTCCACTCTTTTGAATTCACTCACGATAAGTTTCGTCATTTCTTTTATCTAAAAAAAAAAATATACTTTTTCTTCCACAAATAATACAAGTAATTCTAACTCTTTCAGTTTCTTAAAAGGAAGATTTATTTATTTATTTATTTATTTATTTATTTTGATGAGGCAAAGTATCTCCATCTCAGGCTTCGTCTGTCAGTCTTAATTAAGATTCAGATAAACATCACAGACTAATACAAAATATTTTTGGTCTCCCGACAAAAGGAGCGTGAACCTCTAAATTCATTTTTGTCCGTTCGTCCGTTCGTCTGTCCGCACTTTTCTCAATATCTTGGATTTTTTTTTGGGGGGGGGGAATTTTGCACAAACATTAAACATGATATGAGTAAAAAAAGTAACGGAACAGATTTTCCAGGAAAACTCCGGTTGTGTCCCTAGGTGTGCCTTTCGGGTTAAAATAGCTTAAATTGATTCTTTTGTGCTTATTAAAAAAAAATTGATGCCTTGGATTTTTATAAAACTTTCTGAAAAGTTGTAACTAACTGATTTCTATATAATTTTGTTTGTCTATACTTCGCGATAACTTTGGGTGTGCCCAAGGGGCTCTTTTGGGGCTAATAAAACACTCCATTTTTGGAACTATTTTTGTCCAAAATTTTCTGGGTATGTATATTTAGTAGTTTTGCATGGAGCTGAACTCAAATTTAAATATGTTAAGGCCTTAGGGACTTTTGGGGCTAAATGGGCAAGGGCGGCAAATGATGGACTTAGTCATTTCTTTTTTGCATGGTGCGGAACTCAAATTTACATATGTGAAGGCCTAAAACTGCAGCGTTTGTTCATTTTCACCAGAATTTGACGTCCCCTGAGGACTTTTGAGGCTAAATTCGGCGGAGGGGGGCAATGCTGAACTTAGTCATTTTTTTATGCCTCATTCACTGTGCACTCACGGGGGGGCATGCATACTTCACTTGTTTTGTTTTTGTTTGTTTGCTTGTTTTTTTTTTGTTTTTTGTTTTGTTCTGTTTTTCACACATATGAAACCACGGCGAAAAAACAAACAAGCAAACAAAAAACAACTCCAAGAATACGAAACCATATATGGAGTCAGTAACTTTTCTCCTTTTTTTCCAATATAATGACGAACATGCCTGACAAAGGTTGAAGGCTACACCGACCGAAACGTTGCACAACTAAAACTCCAGATGAGAACAATATTCCGATCGAAACAAGTAATGTAAACAAAATATTAGCTTTTCCATATAAATAAAGCAGTAGATGTATATATGTGTGGGTGTGAAAGTATTTAACCGATAAACTCTTAAACACATAACACTGAAATTAACAGGAAATAGTAACCATACACCACGGATGGTTTATAACGAGTAAAATCTTTGTTCAGGTGGCTGAATAACACAGAAATATGTTGGCGAGTTGAAATGCAAAATGTTCATTTCAACTTGCCGACATTTTTCTATTACTTTTGCGCATGCACAAATCCATTCATCACTTAAAGTAGTTTGATTTTAAATCTCTCTTATCACTCTGTTGATAGCTGAAACGGTATGGAGCACAGCTGGAGCTCTAAATGTTTTGGTTTCAATTCTAGCTTGTGTGTTTGTGCATATGCCCGCTAAAAACTTTGACACACGTGACCAACAGTGATAAAATTGGTATCGTTTGAACTCCCAGTCTCTCGGCCGACAAATATGTAAAAATTGGCCCAAAACATTCATTCTTTCACCGTCAACTGAGCCGTTTTCTACAAGGAAGGTGCATTGCTCCAGTGGAGGTCTGGTTAGTGCTTTCGCTCCTCACAGTTTTCATCCTCTGTGACCCTTCTATTATTTGGTGCGGTGCCAGCCAATGTTGGCCATAAAAAATGGGGGGGGAGATATTCAACTTATTATTATTATTATCATTATTATTATTATTATTATTATTATTATATTATTATTATTATTATTATTATTATTATATTATTATTATTATTATTATATTATTATTATTATTATTATTATTATTTAGCAACGTTGAACCTGGTCAGTACTAAATGGGTGACCATTTGGGACTTCCAGATGCTGTATGTGCTCTCTGCTTATCTCGGCATTGTTTCCAGTCGTCCTGGACTTCTCCTTGCCACTGGACTCAAACAGTCCCGATTCAGGAGAGATGTGGTTGGAGATTGCGCAACAGTTGCCTCACAATTACATGCACAGCTGTCCCAACAGGGGGTATCCTTTGTCTTTCGAGACTGAACGGAGGCATCGGGATTATTATTATTAGGATGAGGAAGAGGAGATTTTTATAATAAGATAAGGGATTGACATAACAATCTATAGTTTCTCCATCTCTTCCGAACACTACCTAGTCTAATAATTTCTTTATCAAATTTATTTATAAAAAATTCTGAATTTGACGATAATGATGACGACGACGAAGATGATGCTGATGACGTGTAAAAAAAAAAACAATAATTTCTATGTTCTTTAACAAATATATTTTGAGTTTAATTGTGCATAAACAAGTATGATTCTTATTTTTGAATTTCATTTTTTTCTTTTTATATATGACTCTTTGGATTGGTTACTTTAGTCCTAAGAATCCGAATAAGACAATAAATTTGATTGGCTATTTCGTTTGCTAACAATCGCAATATAACATAACATCTCATTGGCTGATTACTGAGTAAAGAGAGCTTTATTAATGACCGTTGTTTAATCGATAATTTGTATCACTCTAACAAAGGACTCCATACAATAAGACTTGCACAACAAAAAAATCCTTTTGCATTAAATAATTTTCTTTTTAAATGATCGCGTTATAAAAAAAAAAAGAAAGAAAAGAAAGAAATGGCTTCTGTGAAAG
>NC_136508.1:63025249-63057749 GCF_053919585.1 Euprymna scolopes
GCCATTATATATAAAAATAATTTTATAAAATCAACAGTATGTTCTCTACAGTGCAATGTAGACTACAATGTATTGTGGCCTAAGTAACTGCTGGGAGGCATGTGAAGATTCTTTTCTTTATATATATATATATATATATGCATATATATATACTCCAGAATAATTAAATGTAATATATCTACTCGTTTGCAAATCCAGTGATTATCGGTCTTACAAAATATTGTTAGATGTAATATTTTTATATAAGACAATCCCAGCTAAATAAAATTGTCAATATACCAGATAGAGCAACTAAATCATAATTTAGGTATTTAAATTTTATGATTTGAAAAGGTTAATTTTCAAATATAGAATTTTTACTGTTTGCAAACAAAGAATACAGTTAAAAAAAAAATAATAGGTTAAGGAAATATATTTATTAAACTGTATTCTTTGTTTGCAAACAATAAAATTCTATATTTGGGAATTAACCTTTTCAAATCATAAAATTTAAATACCTATATTATACTATATAGTGTATTTCATCGTTAGTTACAATCGTTTCAAGACTATTCGGACAAATTCAAACATTATGTCGTTTGAAAATTTTCACAAGAACAGCCTTTCTTCGGACTTATTAAATAAAAAACACTTTAACAATAAAACATTATGGAAACCATTTTACCTATATCGCATCCTTGCAAAGTATTTTTTTGCTTATTATACTTTGCAATGATGCGACATAATGTTTGAATTTGTCCGATTAGTTTTGAAACAATTATAACTAACGATGAAATACACTATTTGTTGCTATTAACCCATTCTTTGAAGTCGTGGTTGTTGTTAAAACAATATATGAATGCTAAATTATGAAAGATGATAATTTTGTAGCTTACAGTTTCAGTCATCTCTTTTTGGCTTAAAATTTATTGGTATATGAACGATTACTGAATTATATAAACCCCGTAAAATTCGGAATACTACAAATAAGACTATATATATATATATATATATATATATATATATATATATATATATATATATATATATCTTCTTCTTCTCTTCTCTTCTATCTATCTTCTTCTATCTTCTCTTCTATATAAATAAAATGAACTCATTTTTCCCGTCTGATTTTGACATTAATTGGATTAAAAATCAAGATATTTCATGCAAATATAATATGCACAAACGGCAGAACAATATCTGAGGTGTGTTATAGGCTTATTATTTCTCAAATTCCTCGATAATCTTAGATTTCTATACTTTTTCTGCTGAGAAGTCACGGCCAAAATCGGTTAAGATCAATGGAAGTGGTAAAATATTTTCTCTCTAATAAATTCCTCCTCCCCCTGCCACCACTTAACACCGTTTGGGGATCGTTCACAAGGAACAGTTGAGAAGAGAACACCGGTTTGGCTTCGTAGTTCTTTCATGTGAAGTTATTTAAAATCACTAAACTAAGCTGCAGTGCTCTGTGGCATAGTGGTTAGCGTGCTGGACAATTCACATTATATTTTCACGTTCGCGCCGACCTACCGTAGTCGTTTTTTCTTTTTTTTTCCTAAACAACTAGAATGGACTTTTCTTGGTGGCCGAACTGTTAACGTTGCAGATGTTTTTTTTGTTTTGTTTTTTTTCACACTTTATTTTCCTACTTTTACTCATGACTCCGGGTTTGATCCTTCCTACTTACCTACCATAACATTTTTTAAAACTCCCCCCCCCCGTCCCGGAAACAAACACTCGGGCAACGCCGGGTACCCCCGCTAGTATATATATATATATATATATATATATATATATATATATATATATATATATATGAGAGAGAGAGAGAGAGAGAGAGAGAGAGAAATGATGATAATGGTCATCACCATCATCATTATTCATCGTCATCATATCAAAAATAAATTTGCATACCTTTATAGACTCTTTATATAGTCCATGAAGATTCACTTTTATACGAAATTGCTACGTCCATGACCTTAAGAATTGACAAGGATCAACCATGCATGGTTTTTCTACACATAATAATTACTTGCAATTCAACCAATAGTTTCAGAGTTTGGCGTTTAATTTAGTTTGTCAAGATTTCCCCACAGAGCCTAGACAGTTTGTCTTATATATATATATATATATATATATATATATATATATATATATATATATATATATATATATATATGTATATATATATATATGTATATATATATATATGTATATATATGTATATATATATATGTATATATATGTATATATATGTATATTTGGGGTGGAGAGGGCTCCTGTAAGCCGTGGTGAAGGCAGCCTTTCCAGGAGAAGCAAATCTCTGATTTAAAAAATCATAAAGCGGAAGACCATTACCCGCATTAAGCTTGTCTGCAGTTTAATTTGTTGCTGGCTATCTTGCTCTTGCTTGTTGCTGGATCTCAACATTTTGAACCGAGAGAGAGACTTAGCTATCGTACAAAGCTAAGACTCTGTAACATCATATTTGTATAGATACTCCCTCAGGCATTTGGGCTTATGGATTTTAAATGTCTGAGGGAGTGGCACTCGTCTGACAAGACGTTGCAATCATCATCATCATATATATATATATATATATATATATATATATATATATATGCGCTGATCATCATATAATGATTAGATCACTCTGACTGACATTAAAAATATTTTTAAAAATAAATGTTTAAGATTCAACAACATTTCTCGCGGTTAACGGTAGCCGAATAGAAATGATCCTTGCTAATCAAGCCAGAGATGGCTTCTGTCGCCAGGTTCGAATTTATCAACCGATGTTAATCGTGACACCCTGCACTGAAGATTCCGGATATATATAAACAGGGAGAGAAATGATGATAATGGTCACCATCATCATCATTATCATCGTCATCATATCAAAAATAAATGTGCATACTTAGACTATACCTACCATATACTGCAATACAAGATTAATTCATTTAATGGAGTTGCAGCAAGCATCGGTTGAAAGGAAGGCAGATAATTTCTATCTATTCTTTCTCTTTTTTTTTTTCCTTTCTTTAAGTGCTTATAAGTGTCAAGTATCTCCCCATCTTATTCCCTGCCCATTCTCCATCCTCATCATCCAGATTGGTCACTGAGTATCCTAATTTGCCCTGATCCAACCAGTCACCCAGAATCACTATCTCCCACCCCTTCCCAACTCCTTACTACTTTTGCTGCAAACATCATCTTCTTGCTTTGCTGTTTTTTTGTTTTTTGTTGATTTTTTTTTTTTTTTTTTTTGAGGGATGGAGGCGATAGGAGAGAGTGGTGATGGTTGTGGCTGCGAAGAGGTTTGCTTGCTTGCTGTCAGTATCCATAGCAACAAGAGGTCAACGTTAATCTGTTCCGATGAGGATTATGGATTACTAATTGTCTGTTTATAAAAGTGATCCCAGCCCGGAAACTGCGAGAAATCTGATCCATCGGTTGTCACTCTTTGGAAATCCTGCATAAACTTTGTTTAGTTGCTTGATTTGCGCAGGTGACATTGCGCATGTGTAGGAATACAAGGTGCTTTAAATAAGTTTGCAGACTTTTTTTATATAGGTACTTTTTTTGATAGCACACAGCATGAAATTCTAGTCCCCTTTTGAAGTGATCTCCTCCGACTGCAATGCACTTGTACTGTTTCAACAACTTCTGGAAGGCTCGATGAAAGTCATCTTCTGTGAGCGTGTCAGTGGCCCTCGTCACAGCCTCTTTCATCTCCTCGATTGTCTCAGATCGACAGTCTCTAAGGTTTTCCTTAAGCTTAGGGAATAACAAAAAGTCACAGGGAGCAAGGTCTGGACTATATGGAGGATGAGGAATTGCCTTGATGGCCATCTTGGTCAAATAGTCTGTGACACGGATGCAGTTGTGGACTGGTGCATTCATGCAAATCTTCCACATCTTCAACTCCTCACGAATAATTGTGTGTACAGTTCCCACACTGACATCAAATTGTGCACTTGTTGTCTCTATAGACACACGGCGGTTTTCATCCATGAAACTTTTTATTTGGCGAATCAACATTGGTGTTCTGATATCATTAATCTACCCACACCTCTCATAATCCCTCACAGACTCCCTGCCTTTCTTGAATCTCTTATGCCATTCAAAAACTGATGCTCGGTTCATACAAGATGGTCAAAAAGCAGTCTGAAACATTCCACACGTTTCTGTGGCATTTTTTTTTTCCAAGTTTTAAACAGAATTTTATTGCATATCATTTTTCTAAAGGGTCCTCACGTCCAGATTGCATTTTTTGAAATTCACCAGCTGTGACAATCAGGCTTTAGTAGGGTGTATTCTAATTTTTTTTTTTTTTTTTTTTTTACACAGTGATCACCACTTATCAAGGCCCGGAAGCCACTCCGGGGTAAGGGTTATTGCAAGTACATTACGTTAGTGTGGAGATTTGATGAAGTGTTTACTTAAGGGGGCGGTTCATTAGGAATTTGTTAACATTGGACTTGAAGACATCCAAGTTGTAGTCCGGTGGGAAGCAGGCAGACGGAACAGAGTTCCACAGGCGTGCAGTTCTAAGAAAGAAGCTTTGTTCCTGCTGTAGCTGTTCCTCTGAACCTGAAATCATAAAAATTGATCAGTAATCTCATAAGATGCATAGTAATAATTAGGACTGTGATCTGAGAATATTCTTTTCATTCTTTTGACTCTCGAGTATATATCCGACACAGACACAGTTAATCAGTCGAGAACCACATCACTCTATCTAAGAATAATTAAATGAACATTCTCTTGTCATAGCTCTAGTAATAACATACTGAATTTTCAAGAGTCTACATCAAATTTAAATGCCTATACCAAAAAGTTTGGAAACATTGACGGCACCTCGTTCGTTTCAGTGTTGTTTCATGTTTTCGTACCCAGCAATGCAAAATAAATGGACGAACTGTCACGTTTCCATATCACTTCTCTTTCTCTTTCTTGAGTCGCCAATAATTAAATCGTTTCCTTACAATTACATTTTATACGGTTTCCATTAAGGCTAGAGTTCAAAGAAGAGCCTCACATCTGATAGGTCCTGCTTTGTCAACTAAGCTCCAACCCCCTGTCCCATCGCCGAAATGTTGCATCCCTGTGCTTCTCCTACAAGTATTTTAATATGTGCTCTGATGAACCCGTTACACTCCTGCCTCCCCCTTGATGTACATACCTCCGACAAACCTGCTTAGCAACAAAATCTCACCCCTTCACTGTTGAGGAGCCTAAATGCCAGAAAGCCTTCTACTCTAATAGTTCCTTCTTTCAAACAGCTAAACTTAGGAGTTCCCTTCCTGTTGCCTGTTTCCCTGTCTGTACTGATATGCAGAAGTTTAAATGTAACGTAAACTAACATCTTGTTTATCTTTTCTTCGCATGGTCCGAAATAGTAGCCCCTTAAGTTTAAGTGGCGGTATGCCTTGTTTGGGGTGAACGTGAGTTTTAAAAAAAACTATGAATTTACATCTATATATATATAAAAGCGAAAATGTTTGTGTGTGTGTGTGTGTGTGTGTGTGTGTGTGTGTGTGTGTGTATGTGTGTGTGTGTGTGTGTTTTCATGTATGTCCGCAAAAGGGTTTTTTCCTCGGCCTTCTCGCGGGGGGGGGGGGGTCGCTCCTTCTTAAAACTTTTTATATCACGTCTAAATGATAATATCTGTTATCTCAGCGGGGGGTCGCGTGTGTATTTAATTTGCCCGACTTTGAAAAGCTAAATATTCAACATTTTTCTATCGCCGCGTCTGGATTCGACTTTTTCGTATATTAAAACCAAAAAAAAACAAAAAAACTGCCTCACAGTAAATAAAATACTGCCCCCGCAGTCAAAGTTGACCTCATTAAGTCGTCAAGTACGGGCACCTACCA
This sequence comes from Euprymna scolopes, assembly GCF_053919585.1. Lineage (NCBI taxonomy): Eukaryota > Metazoa > Mollusca > Cephalopoda > Sepiida > Sepiolidae > Euprymna > Euprymna scolopes. The sequence goes on from NC_136508.1 coordinate 63,031,114, forward strand.
ATTCTTAATACTTAAATAAATTGAAACATGTTTCCTCTAATACTTCTTGTTGGCCCAGTTGTTAGCGTTGCACTTTTTTTTTTTTTTCACATTTTATTTTCCAACACGCCTCAAGGTTTCGGGTTCAATCCTTCCTACTTACCTACCAAAACATTTTTTTAAACTGCCCTCCCCCACCCCCGACATAAACACCCGGGCAAGAAGTCTTCATTTATTCTTTTGTTTTGATTACCCAAAACCAGACCTCGAAACTCCCGGACATCGTCGGGTACCGCCGCTAGTCATACAATAAAATAAAACATCTATCTGAAACAGTTTAAGATTACCTCATTATTGAACCAATGGACTTCATCACTAACTTTCTACTCTTTACTCTTTCAGCAGCCGCATAACTTTTGCTTCCCTTATTTTATCCTTTAGACCTCACATTCTTTGAGCAATGTTTCTGACAAAGAGGGAAGAATTGCTGTTTTCTAGGTCAGCATCTAATCGATCAAACACTTTGTAGTTGGCAAGTTTTTGTATCTTGAAGTAGTATTTTTTTAGCTCCTTACATCAAGTGGCTTCATGCCTTGCCTGGAGCGATTAAAAAAAAGTAAGAGAGTAGAAAGTGGATCTTGGGTTTACTTATTTAATTTTCTGCGGTTTTATTTTATTTTATTTTATTTTATTTTATTTATTTATTAGCGATGTTTCTGACAAAGCGGGGAGAATTGCTGTTTTCTAGGTCAGAATCTATTCCATCTAACGCTTTGTCGTTGGCAAGCTTTTGTATTTTGAAGTAGTATTTTTTTAGGCCCTTACATCAAATGGCTTCATGCCTTGTCTGGAGCGAATTCCATAAAAAAAATTTTTTTAAGAAAATGGATCTTGGGTTTACTTATTTAATTTTCTGCAGTTTTCTTTTTTTGTTTTTTTGTTGTTGTTGCTAGTGTTTGCTAGATCTTAACGAGCGGATCTGGTCTCGTATCCATCTTTAAATATTTGAACAAGAAAAATAAGAACATAATTGTTTGTTTTAAAGAACCTTATTTTCATATTTGAAATTATTCAAGCAATAAAAGCCGTTAACAATGAAATCTTCTTTCTGTTCTTGAATTCAGGGGAAACTCTCCTGTTTCTTTGAGAAGAGAGTAGCTAGAAAGACGGGAATGATACAGATATCTAGACGAGGAGGCAAATAGTTATCAACAGATGATAATAAACGAAATAAATTTTTAAGTAACAGCTTGTTGACTTACAATGAGTGCTTTATGCCACATTCATGATTGAATATGGTTAAATATTTGCATTAAATACAGAGTGGAACGATAAAAGTGTCGCCCTAAAGAAAACAATATTACAGCTTTTTTTTTTTTAAACTTTTATTGAAAAAATCAATTCAGGTAACTTGATTATGTAGTACAGCTGACATCTATTCAATGTAGCCGCCTTCAGTCTCAATCACCACCTCGATACAGGTCCAGAACTGGGAGCATACCTTTTCCACAAGTGCCGGTAGGAGCTCTGCGAATACTCGGCAGATGACAGCGATTAGGCTGGCTTTGGTGTTGTGGGAGGTCATGTTGGTGATGTTCTCGCTGTATGACCAGACGAAATAGTCCAGCCTATTCAGGTCAGAGGAGAAGGGAGGACCAGTGAGAGAAGGGTACAAAGCCGTAGCACTCCTCCTTAAGCCAAGTTGGGTCTCTTTGAACTTGTGGGCCGGTGACAAGTCCTGCTGCCACACCCAGTGTCTGTCAGCAGCCATCTGATTGCACAAGGGGATCATCACACTCTCCAGCATAGCCAGGTACACTTTGGTGTTGACTTTCAAGCTAACTTGGAAGATGTGAGGTGCCATGATGTGGCATTCACTTGAAACCACACCAATGTGATGTTGCGAAGCTAATCAAAAACCTTGATTCGAGTAAAGCAACTGGCCCTGACGGTATTCCAATTATAGTACTCAAAAAACTTCAACCTGAATTAGCGCCCATACTTACAAAACTGTTTAAACGTTGTCTTAAGGAGAATAGTTTCCCATCTCCGTGGAAAATCTCATCAGTATGCCCTGTATTTAAGAATTCAGGTGATCGCTCATCCCCCTCTCAGTACAGGCCAATAAGTCTCCTGTGCGTCATGAGTAAGTTGCTAGAATCTGTGTTAAATACAGAAGTAATCAAACATCTCAACAAAAATAACCTTCTTAGTGACACTCAATATGGTTTCCGTTCTGCTAGATCTACAGCAGATGTCCTTACAGTTATATCGCATAGGATTAGCAAATCTCTCGACGGTGGCAATCTTTCTAGGGCAATTGCTCTTGACATATCTAAGGCCTTTGATAGGGTATGGCATAAAGGTTTACTTCATAAGATCGCTAGCTATGGTATAGCTGGAAAAGTCTTCTCAATTATTAAATCATTTCTTTCTGATAGGTTCATAAGAGTAGTAGTTGAGGGGCAAAAATCAGAAGCTCACAGTATTAATGCCGGTGTCCCTCAGGGATCCATCCTGGGCCCAACTCTTTTCCTGATCTACATTAATGATCTTCCAAATCATATCCTTACATCATTTGTAGACATTTATGCTGACGACACTACCATTTATGGTAGCACATCTAAGACAGTAAATGACCAAGTTCTCTCCAATTCTCTCTCCTCTGATCTTGAGCATGTAGTACAATGGGGAAAGGAGTGGCTGGTTACTTTTAATGCATCTAAAACCAAGCTTCTCTCTTTACATCATCAACATTCTAATTCACATTTGTCATCAATTGAAATGAATGGCTCTCGTCTTCAGGAGGCCTCAAGTTTTGACAAGCTTCTGGGCTTGACCATTACTCCTGATCTTAAATGGAACACGTATATCAAATCTGTTGCCAAGGCCGCTGGAAAAATGGTGGGATCTTTCTATCGATCCAGTAGATATCTCACTGCTGATGCTATTCTCTACCTATATAAGAGCCAGGTACGTCCAAGGATGGAATACTGTTGCCACATCTGGGCAGGAGCTGCTAGAAAGGACTTGTCCTGCCTTGATAGAGTTCAAAATAGACTTCGTAGCCTCGTAGGAGATGTCCTTTTCTCCTCCTTGCAACCTCTATCTCACAGAAGAGATGTTGCGAGTTTGTCTCTGATGTATCGTTATTTTCATGGAAAGTGTTCAACTGAGCTTCAATCTATGGTCCCCCCTCGCCAAACTTTCACAAGAAACACTCGTCTAGCTGTAAACACTATCAATAATTTCCCCCACTCTTTATCTGTGCCTAAACCTAAACGTAGATTCCATGAACAAAGCTTCTTTCTTAGAACTGCACGCCTGTGGAATTGTCTTCCGTTTTCCTGCTTTCCGGCTGACTACAATATGGTTGTGTTCAAGTCTAAAGTAAATAAGTTCTTGATGAGCCGTTCCATATAAGTTATTAAATTTACCAAATTTTCATTACTAATGATTACTATATTGACCAATTTCTACTGTACACTCTTTAACCCTTATCCTTGAGTGGCCTCTGGGCCTTGATAATGTGGTGACTCCTTTGTAAAAAAAAAAAAAAAAAAAAAAAAAAAAAAAAAGACCATAACCGTGGCTGGAAATTTTGCTTTCATTACTCTGGGCACATTACTGTTATTCGTGGCAATGCATTTTGAGGGTGCTGGCAATGGTCCTGTTGTCATAACTTGGATCAGTAAAGAGAGCAGCGGCACATCTCTGATCTTGCTTATTGAACATTGTGTCGCTTTCAGATGTAACAGAAGGCTCCTATCGCTCTTGGGGTTTGTACACAACTGGCCAAAGAGTAAATGGTCTGCAGCAAATAAAGAAAACCGGTTCTCATCAAACAAAAATGGAATCATGTTGTCTTTTCTTGCGCGACAATTTTATTGTTCCATCTTGTACTGTTCTCATGAAACTAAGTTTGTTGCATCTTGTCATAACAAAGTTCCATACATATTTAAATCGGTCCAGTAGTTTCTGAGAATAAACTGGATCTTGAATACTAATCCCTATTAATCCCTAACTGTACATCAAACAGATACCATTATTCTTAGTTCGCTGCATCTTATCATAACAAAGTTCCATACAAGATTTCAGCCAGATCCTCTCAGTAGTTTCTGAGAAAAGTGGAACGGACAGGCAGACAGACAGACAGAGAGATACTATAGAAGATTTGCAATCTGCTTCACGTCGCAATTTCCATTTGGAATCAAATCTTTGACATTTTTGCCTCTTTAAATGTGTTGGAAAAGAAAGGGAATATGCTTTCCTGAGTTACCAACTCGGCGGCAATTAATTCTTTAAAAAAAAAAAAAAATGACCTCAAGATAATTAAGTTAGTTCGTAGGAAATGGTTTCATTAGTCGTGGAACCGAAGTAATGAGTGCCGGTTTTAATCTGCGACATCTATTTCTTTCTTTTTTTTTTTTTTTTTTTTCTTAATCAAATTCTATCAGGACCCGTCTTTAATTATGCGACCCTATGAATAAATATGCCTCCACAATAATTAACGAGTAATTAATTTAACTTAAAATTAATGAGTTACGCCATTGTTATTTGGGAAAAAACAAAAACAAAAAAAAAAACTGAATCTATTTTATTACTCCACAATTTGTCTTCCTGGTACTACTAGATCAGGCTGCCTGAAGATACTGGCTTCCTGTACACAAAATCGATGTTATCGTTTTTTATTCTTTTCTCTTTGCAAAACTCAATCATGTTCTGCAAAGCCTAAAACATTTTTCCTCTACTTAACAACTAAACTAAACACTATTTGAAGATGCCATAAAACAAAACAATCAAACCAAACACCATGAGTAAATAGGCAATATAGCGCGAACGGCTATATGCAGATGCATGCGAAATGACGTCACCAGTAGAAAAAAGTCGCTTTGGACAAACATCCCGAACGTATATATATATATATATATATATATATATATATATATATATATATATATATATATATTACATGGGGGCACCACTTATAAAGGCTCAGAGACCACTCGAGGATAAGGGTTAATGGCTATACATTAATCATTGTGATTTTAGCGTAGTAAACATTAGTGGGAATTTTATAACTTGGATTACTTAGGGCGACGGTTCAATAAGAACTTGTTCACGTTGAACTTGAAGACAATCAGATTGTAGTCAGCTGGAAAGTAGGCAAACGGAATAGAGTTCCACAGGCGAGCAGTTCTAAGAAAGAAGCTCTGTTCATGGAATCAACGTTTAGGTTTAGGCACAGATAAAGAGTGTGGGAAATTGTTGATAGTGGTTCTGGCTAGACGAGTGTTTTTTGTGAGAGTTTGGCGTGGGGGTGGGGAACATAGATTGAAGCTCAGATGAGCACCTGCCATGATAATAACGATAAAGCAGAGACAGGCTCGCTACGTCACTTCTGTGGGAAAGAGGTTGCAGGGAAGAGAAAAGGGCATGCCCCACTAAGCTACGAAGTCTATTTTGAACTCTGTCAAGACAGGATAAGCTGATTCTAGCAGCTCCTATGCCATATCTTGTAGGTATTTGCATGGCCTGTTGCATTTTGGTATTTTTTTTTTTGTCAATAAAATTGCTTCAGTCATTGATTGATTGATTGATTGATTGATCATCGAATAAACGGTACATGCTTCTACTCTCCAGTGTTATGTTCGCCAGACCAAGTTTGACGAAGGAAGAACTTGATCTTACGAATGTTACACGGGCAATGGAGAATCAATATGTACTTTTCAGTGTCCTTGACAATTTTTTTTTTTTTACAAAGGAGTCACTTATCCTTGAGTGGCCTCCGGGCCTTGATAAGAGTTAATGAGTATACGGTAGTCAATGGGGCAATAGTAATCGTTAACAGTGGAAATTTGATCAATTGAATTATTTAATTATTTAAGGAATCGGCTCATAAAGAACTTGTCTACGTTGGACTTGAAGACGACCATATTGTAGTCAGCTGGAAATAGGCAAACAGAACAGAGTTCCACAGGCGTGCAGTTCTAAAAAAGAAGCTTTGTTCATGGAATCTATGTTTAGGTTTAGGCACAGATAAAGAGTGGGGGAAATTATTGATAGTGGTTTCAGCTAGAGTGTTTTTTGTGAACGTTTGGTGAGGGTGGGGGGCATAGATTAGATTTTAAACGAGCACTCGCCATTAAAATAATGATAGATAGTTATATATATATATATATATATATATATATATATATATATATATATATATATATATATAAGAACACAAAGACTGTAAATTATAATTTATAAGAATTTGTTGCTCAACAGGATACTCAAAAAGAAATATTAATCTATAATATAAATCTCACCTGTTTTTTTAAATATATGTATGTATGTATGTATGTATGTATGTATGTATGTATGTATGCATGTATGTATGTATGCCTAGAACTTTCGTCAGAGGCGACGGATTTTCACGAAATTGGTATCATTTTCAAGCTCGACCGTTCGGACGACAAATATCGAAAAATTGGCCAAAAACATTAATTCCTTCATCCGCAACTGGGCAGTTTTCTACAGGGAGGGTCGGTGTTTTCGCTGACATTTTTTTTTTTTTTTTTTTTTTTGCAAGTCATTCAACCCTCGCGTTCACAACGTAGCTTAAAAGGCGTTATTTCGACCGCCCGTGACGTCACAACCACGGTAGGCACATCGATAAGACAGTTTTGTTTGTTTGTTTGTTTGTTTGTTTTTTACACCTCTTTTTCCTCGAGCGTGTTACGAGTTTGAGCCTACTTACTACTCCTATTTTTTTTTTCTTTTTTTTTTTGCGCTCGCAATTTTCCTTTCTTTCTTAATCTGCAGAGTTTCAAAGAATGCGTTCTTTTCATCAGAGGGAAAATAGCAAATGAATATTATAACAAAGCGGATCGAGTTGTCAACATTATAGATCCGACTACTTCTTCTTCTGAGAACATTGATCATTTCGTCATTGGAAATACCTAACCACGGCATATACTTTAATCTGGATTTTTAACCTTTAATTTACTTTTTTCCACTTCCCATTTCCTTTCTCCATTTCAGGAACTCTAACTTTTTTTGCATATATGACCAGTTTTTAAATAATGCAGTTTCAAGTAATGCTGGTACCAGCAAATTCATATAGTTTCTCTATAATATTCATTTGCTAATATCTTTCCTCTGATGAGAAGAACGCATTGTTTGAAACTCCACGGTAGTAATGGTATCAGTATGGTATATCCCCGTAAAAGTTGTAAAAGTTCCAGAAAGTAACTTATGTTTTTATTTCGTTTGAATGGATCAGGGGGGATTATTGCTATAACTGAACTTGGGCATATATGCATCGCTCTCTCTCTCTCTCTCTCTCTCTCTCTCTCTCTCTCTCTCTCTCTCTCTCTCTCTCTCTCTCTCTCTCTGATGCGGATATTGACGGTGTGAGACTCTAGGAAAGCAACCTTTGTAATGGACGTGCATCAGAAGCTGAGATGTGTCACTGAATTCCTAACAAAAGTTCACTAAGAATGGTGGTGACTATGTAGGAATAATAAATTCTGGTGCACAAGCGGTCGCTTCTTTTAATGGCACCACTCCTGTCTTCATATCGCTTCACATTTTTTTAGTAAAAAAAAAAAAAAAAAAAAATAGCGAGCTTTATTTTTGGAACGACCCTCTTATAACTAAGCATGCGTCAGGCGCCCATGTCAATCATCGTTCATCGCTGGCAAAAAAATGCATTGAACATGGTGATTACTATGGTAAAAACAAATAAATTCTGGAGCACAAAAGTGTGCCCGTTGTAATGGTACCACTCCCGTCTTCGATGTTCTTCAACTTGTTAAATTAAATAACAAACAAACAAACAAAAAAAAAAAAAGGAAAACCAGGCTTTACTTTTGGAACGACCGTCGTACTCACAGGAGAGACCACGTGAAAGTTGCTAACATCCCTAATTGAAAAGTGTTTCTGAGGAATGAACTGGATTCGAACCTGGCACGAACCCAGGTTATCAGTCCGTGTCGTTAACCACTTGGCCTCCCTCACCTCCATGCTGAGCATGATGATAATGATGAAGAAGAAGAAGAAGAAGAAGAAGAAGAAGAAGAAGAAGAAGAAGAAGAAGAAGAAGGTGGTGGTGTCAGTTGGGTGTATCCCTATGGTAGTTGAAATAATCCCCACCCAGCCAAAGTAAAAAAAAAAAACAAAAAAAAACATTAATAGATTTACAATGGCGAAATAAATTCCAGATGTTCTTTTGGTAAGAACTTCAATTCATTCTCAACACCAATCAGGGAATGTTATTCTTTTATTCTTTTATTCTTTTATTTTATTGTTATTTTTTAATTATCATCCATTTTAGCTTTCCGCTTCCAAATAAGATCAGATCCACCATTCGCCTTTGTTTCTTTGCCTGATAAAAAACAGAACCTCTTAGCAAATTTCTTATCAAATTAAGCAAACGAAAAAAAAAAAAAAATAACAACTTTTGAAGTCTGCGAAAATCTGAAGAAAACCAGACTAATTTATTAAAAAAGCGAAACCTTTGAGGTCTGAGTAGTCTACACTTTGATAAGTTTCAGTTTTTAGACTTAAATATTTACAAAGTTATTTTGTCATCAGGTTTCTGTTGTTGTTGTTGTTGGTGGTGGTGGTGGTGGTGGTGGTTCACAGAGAGCTTTCACACAGGTCATCAATTATCTCTCCTTGAAAACAACCTGTGGTGTTCTCTCGAAGCTGAGTGACAACAAGTCTCCCCAGATTTCTAGTTACTGTCAACCTCTTTCGATAACATTTGCAAGTGAATTTGCATTATCGCAACAGCCGCTTACCATTGATTTCTCGCTGGCAGCGGCCATTGGTCTCCACTGGAATTTGAGCGGCAATAAGCCTCCCCAAGTTCCCAGTTCTCTTCGCACTTGTCCAACGGAGGTCTGGTCAACGCTCTCTCCTCGGTCTTTCCATCCTCCTTGACCATACTCGATTATTTGGCATCACTGTTTTTTTTTTTTTTGTGTTATTTTTTTTTGTTATTTTTTTTTTTTTTGAGGGATCGGTGATGATGGGGCGATGAGAAGGGGTTGGGAGAATTTATAGGTATGCAGCTTCAATGTTCTTGGTTCCATGTAACGCTTCTTCTTGTTTTGCCTCTACAGCAATTATTATTGTAGTAGTAGTAGTAGTAGTAGTAGTAGTAGTAGTAGTAGTAGTAGTAGTAGTAGTATTCACTAAGAGTTCTCACACAGGTAAACAGAGATTACTCACTGACGATAACCGGTAGTGTTCCCTGGAGTCAGGATGACAACAAGTCTCTGGTGTGCTTCATCTCTTTCGATGAGCTCTGCAAATACTTTTACATTATCGCAACAGCTGCTTGCCATTGACTTCTTGCTGACAGCAATCATTTGTCTTCATTGGAATTTAGATGGCGAAAATCCTTCCTTAAAGACCCAGTACACTTTGTACCTTTCCAATAGAGGTCTAGTTATTGCTTTCCTCCCTCGGTCTTTGAACATTATGGGATGCCATTTAACGTAATGGTGAGAAGCCTTGATTGTCGTACGGGCGATCGGTTTTCGATCCTGGCTTGAGGTAGGTGCCTGTCTAGCAGCACTGATCAGCTGTGATACATGTGGATGACTATATATATATATATATATATATATATATATATATATATATATATATATATATATATATAGATAGATAGATAGATTAAGAGAGAGAGAAAGAGAGAGAGAGAGAGAGAGAAACTGAAGTCATTTTATTTAAAAATTATTATTTTTTTGCTCATGTTAAAGCTTAAGATAGACAACTCCTGTTATATTCTTTGAGATAAATAGATAGAAAAATAGTTAAATAGGTAGAAAAGCAGTTTAATAGATGGTTATCAAAATAGAGTTAGATAGATAGATTGATTGATTGATTGATTAATGTATGGATAGATATATAGATAGATAATATCAACATGCATTCCTGAACGGGTAATTTCACATATTAACAAAAAAAGAAAAAAGGTATTCTTATATTCTGTCTGCAACTTAAAATATCTTGTGAAGAATCTGAAAAGATTTGGCAGATCTTCAGAATTCAAATGTTCATTGACTGCAAAAAAAAAAAAAATGGCGAACAAATTAGTTGAAACTTATCTCGATTTGAAAATAGATTGCGTCAGTCAGAATAATTGATATTGATATGACGATAGAGTTTGAGTGCCGGTGGTAGGGGGGGAGGCTATTGTTAACAGAGCCTAATTATATTTGATCTGACATCGGGAAATCATTTTAAGCCAGAACTGTTCTCACCGAAACTTGCATTTGTGGCCCATTCAGTTTGGACATCTAATTAAATACAGTACAAATGGACATATTTTTGGCATGTCTTGAGTGCACGCTGCATTGTGCAGCTGATGAGCAGATTTGCAATGTTCTTTTCACTCGAGGAACATTCAAAGAAGTTATTCTGATCTTAGAGTTTCCATACAAAAAGACGATTCTTGGTTTAGTGATTCGTAAAAGATTCACCGACTCATCAAAGGAACAAAAGAATATTTATTAAACATTAAAACTGGAAGAACACCCGTCCCAGCTTAATTGCCATATTTTTTCATAACTTACAAATACAGTGTAACCCGGATATAAGAGACCCTGATATAAGAAAAAGAGCGATTTTCTATTATATATGGAGATGACGTGTAATAATATTCATGCAGATATTCTACATGATTTATACTTGCATATTTGCGTAAAAAGCTTATTGTAAACACAAACCTCTTTCTATTTATGCATGTGTGTATATATTTGTTTGAAAAAATTTGCATAACAAACTCCTCTGTCAGTTTTGGGTGTGCACACATGAAACTTAATATATAGGATATTCGAACACATGTGAAACTTTATATGTGGGTTTTAGCCAGGGAAAATCTGTGAAAATTAAAAAAATGAAACTTGTCAGGTGATGGTCAAACAACGACATCACGAATATGCATGTGTAACGTAATAGCTATTAGTTCATGTTTTAATTTTTAGCCATGCAGCAAACATGTCTTCATAGCTAGGGCATTATTGTCAAAGGAAAAAGTAAATCGTAAGCTAAACGTTTTGGTTTCGATTCTCGATGGTGGCACACAAGTCATTATTTTATTTCTATCTTCTAAATCATTACGATACATTGGGTCCAGTATAATCTATATATATATAAAAGCGAAAATGTTTGTATGTGTGTTTGCTTTTTCTGTATGTCTACAAAAGGCTTTTTTCAGAGAAGCGGTCGGGTGGTTCACAACTTTTTAAAACGTTTTATATCACATATAAATCGTAATATCTCACACTTAACAACGAAGTTCGCCTGTCTATTTAATTTGCTCGATTTCGGGAAGATAAATATTCAACATTTGTCGCTCACCGCATGTGGGTTAGTCTTTTTCCTATAACATCTTGGGGAAAATAAAAATTTTAAAACGCGTTCAGCAGTAAATGAATACTATCCCGCAGTCAAACTTGACTTCATTAACTCATTAAAACGGGCACCTGCCAAATCCAAGTAATTAAATAAATTCAAACGTGTTTCCATTAGCATCTCGCGGTGGGGCAATGGTTAACGTCGCATTTTTTTTATATATATATACACTTTAATTTACAACTTTGCCTTAACGGTTCGGGTTCGATCCTCATACTTACCTACCAAAACATTTTTTTAACCCCACCCCCACCCCCGCAGTTTCCACACACACCTCCAAACACCCGGGCAACGCCGGGTACCCCTCGCAAGTATAATAATAAATACGAAATCTGCATTAATCTGAATATCATATTTAAGTGTATGACTGTGCACTCATGCACACATGCATATTTCTATGCGTATATATGCGTCTATATTTAAAAATATTATGCAATATAATATATATCTATATCTAAAAATATTATACAGATATAAAAATCTCTTATATTTTGATTCTTTCATATGTTTATGTATTATATTGATATATTTTGTTGTTTTTACTAATAAAGTTTGCTGGAGCAAAATCTATTAATATTTTATAGTATAAAAAAGTATTCATTATTCTATCTTTATATTTTTTCCGTTTTAAATTAAAATTTAAATTCGTATTTAAATGTTTTGTTTTTTTATTTTAATTTTTAACATATATAGATTACAGGGCTCTACGGACAAATTTATCTTTAAATTTTTTTTTTTTTTTTTTGACAACAAAATATTTTCATTTACTAGCCAAATAGAAAAGTTACTAGCCAAACCCACATGATTTTTGGAATATGACATCTTCGTTCTGTGACGATTATGTACATCATAAAGATTTTCCTTTGCTTTTTTAAATAAGTGTAATTCTAAATATACAAGAACTTTTATGTTGATATTTGAAGGTATAAACATTCTTATGTCTTCAGATACTTTTTTAAACAGCCGTCGTTAAAAAGTATATTTTTCTATTGAACCTTTGTTTAAATAATTTAACATTGTTCGTTTTATAAAAAAAAAAAGTTGAAAAGATATTTATCACTTTGTAAAATTGTCAGTGAAAACAATACAATCGCCAAAAGATAAGTGTTTCATTATTTATAGTCGCCACTTTGAAAAATCACTTGCAAATGTGACTGTTTCACTCGCAATGTAGAGCCCAGAAATTTTAAGTCTATTATAATTAATATAACTTTAAATTTCTTCTTTGGAAGCATGACCTCTAATTATGCTAATTTTATTCTGGCGATTTGAAGAAATTTTTAGTGGATTTAAATTATGACACTTAAAGCTTGAAAATTTTTATTTAGTTTTATAAATTATACTTGTTTGCTAATTTGTTTTCTCTATATGCTTGTTATTTATTACTTTAAACCCTAATAATAGTTTGTGTCGTGAGGATTTTATCCTGAATATCCTTTAAATACACTTATGTAATTTCTGTGTTTGCCATCTGGTTTTCCCAGTTTATTAAAAGTGTTTGTCTTCTGTGGATGCAAGCCTTTAGACACTCACTACAAAAATTTAAACAGTATTTGAGTCGTTTATAGTGTTTGTGATATGATATTTCTCTGCATTGCAATAGGAGCATTGCATCGATGGTGAGGAATATGATGACCTTTGCTCCTTCTTTTTCTATTTTATGGTGAATGGTATTCCTTTGTCCTTTAATTTCCACACTTGTGATATTAAGGCTGTCTTTATTCTTGTTTTTGTTCTAAAGGCGTTTTGTGCACAAAAAGCCTCAATTTAAATATGCCTTGGCCCATACCTATGCATGTTTCTGGCATGCTACTGGCCTGGTTTATTATTGTTGCCTCGTGCACAATTTATTTTACCTTGCAGTTACCCTTTAGTGGGCAATTCTCTTTTTGAGCTATACATCCCATTAAAATGTTTTTTTTTAATGAGATCCTTAAAGTTATCTATCTCATTAAAAAACGAAGTCCTTTTTTTTAATGGGACCCATAAAGCTATATATCCCACTAAAAAAGAATTTATTTTAAATGGGATCCCTAAAATTATGTATTCAATGGAAAATAATTCCTTTTTTAATGAGATCCCTAAAGTTATGTCTAAAGTTATGTATCGCATTAAAAAGGGATTTATTTTTAATGGAATCCGCAAATCTATGTATGCCATTAAAAACAATTTTTTTTCCTTTTAAAGATGTATAGTTCATATCTGTTTTGTAACGAATATTCTCTAATAAAAAAAAAACATGGTGGTAAATAATAACTTTCGTTATATATGTGTGTGTCAGTGTAGTTACTGGTGTTACTAGATTAGACAGTCTGACGATACTGGCCTCTTGACCAAAAATGCGCCAAACATTGATGTTGCTGGGCTTTTTACCTCTTAAACTCAGTCATATTCTGCAAAGTCAAAAACCAAAACAGTTTTCTTCTACAAAACAATCAAACCAAACACCATGAATAATATATAAACGCCTTGAAGCATAATAACGTTTACCAAAACAACCCGAAAAAAAACTTTGTCAGGTTGTTACCGTGATGGGATCGGAACTCCGAATCTCCTAACTACATCCTCAACAATTACTGCCTTCCATAGTTGTTGTCGTCTCACCATGTTTTGGCCAACTAAGCCTCTGGCCGGCTTTGGATAGGATTGAAACCGCTATCTTCAGATAATGCTCTGCATGGCACAGTGGATAGAGACGTTGATTCTCTACGGTTCCAGGTGAGCATTGTCTGAAGATAGCGGTTTCAATCCTACCCAAAGCCGGCCAGAGGATTACTTGGCCAAAACGTGGTGAGACAACAAATAATTATGGGAGGCAGTAATTGGTGAGGATGCAGTTAGGAGATTCAGAATTCCTATCCTGTCGCTATAACCACCTGATGAAGAAGGGCAGAGGAATAGTTGGCCGAAACGTCGTGAAACAACAACTGAAAGATGAGGATAATAGTCCGCAATAACGAAATGGATAAATAATACTCATCTCAATAAGCAATTCCAATTAATTAAATAATATATAACCCGAAAAGAGTTGATATGTTATAAAACGAAACAGCCGAACTAAACCGGTGTAGTTTAACGGAATAATCGGTGTTATTTTTTTGCACTACGTTTCTTTTAAAATAACATTCCGAGCTTTGGTGGCAAATATACACACGCACACAAAATCTCCATTATAGTAAAGATTTTTACAAATCCTAGCCATTTTATAAGTATTTTATGGCAACGTGTTTTGCAAATTTCAAGCAAACCAAACACACACACAAAATCACCATTATAGTTAGGGGGGGGGGGTGTTTTTTTTTTTTTTTTTTTTTTTTTTTTTTGTTGTTTTTTTTTCTCTCATATTCATGGCATGTTACCTTCCTCACAAGCAGATTGAATTGAATCAGCTGAAGAACTCTGTGTTTGTCTTTTATTTATGAGCATGCAGTTCGAACTGGTCGATTGTGCAGCATTCCTCTTCCTATGTGGCAGCGGATGAATGGATTTCGACATTGCTGAAAGCTTTCAGATAAAAGTCGTTGCATTCTTCGACGCGAAATGCAGACAATAGTGTTTCATTTTTCTTTTTTTTTTTTTTTTTTTTTTTTTTGCTTGAAACCAATCAAAACATTGCGCTTCTTCATTTTGCAGACCTCCTCAAGTGTACATGGCATTCTTCTCGCATCCGCCCACTCTCAAAACAAAGATGGCCGTCTGACTATTTTGTACAGCATTTCAAAGCATCAGACGACATTTATAGTTATGCGACTTTCGAGCTCATCTTCATGAAGCTAATAACAATGACATCATGTGTTATTAGGTTGATGAGAAAGTTCTGGCGGAATTTGTAATTTCGATTTCAAATCATGTATTTTCAAATAAGTTTTCGCTATAATATCTTCACTTTATATACCATTTTAAAAGAGCGTTTTTCGCTTTATTTAATCGTAACGGCGAGGAAGTAGTGCCAACAAATGGATGAAAGGCCTGAGAAACTTCGACAACAACACCTAACATTAGTTAACAGAAAAGACTCAATTCTCCTCCACGACAACGCCCAACCGCACGTTGTTAAACCGACCCTGCAGAGTTGAATTAATTGGGCTA
The DNA here is from genome assembly GCF_053919585.1 of Euprymna scolopes. Lineage (NCBI taxonomy): Eukaryota > Metazoa > Mollusca > Cephalopoda > Sepiida > Sepiolidae > Euprymna > Euprymna scolopes. The sequence goes on from NC_136508.1 coordinate 63,046,600, forward strand.
CAAAACACTGCCTTATCTGCCATACTCCCCAGACCTCTCGCCTACCGACTCCCACAAGCATCTTGACAACTTTCTGCATGAGAAATGCTTCAAAAACTTAACCGATATCATCACCACCAGAAAGCAAGATTTTTACGTTACTGACATAAATACACTTGTTTTGCGTTGGTAAAAACTGTGTTGATTCTAATGGTGCTTATTTCGATCAATCAATTTTTGTTTGAGTCAAAACATATTTATCTGAATTTAAAAGTTAAAACCGCAAGAACTTTCATGTCAACCTGGTACTTATGCCTCACTTCTTAGGGGAGGTCTATGATGTTATTGTGTGTTGTTTTACGTTCACTTTGCAAAACTCAATCATGTTCGACAAAGCCGAAAGCAAAACAAAGTTTTTCCTCTACAAAATGACCAAACCAAACATCATGAACAAATATTTGATGATATAAAGAACTATTGCCTGATTCCTATCCTCATTTTCTGTTCCTACCTCAATATAGGTGATTCCAACATTAATCCCTGTCATTGAACGTGAAGTACAGGATGTCCCAAAAGAAGCTGACGTATTTGAAATTTGATTAACTTCCTCAATATTTAAGTTATGTTTACCAATTTTCATATGTAGGTAGATGAGCCTCTCCCTGAATTTTTGGAGATATAGTAAGATATCATAGTTAACTTAATTTAATTTTATTTACACAACTTAATCTAGGGTATGTTTTTCACAAGGTCTAATTTTAGTTATGAAAAATGATGTTACTCAAATGTCCACCATTTTCATTTTCACACTCTTGTGCTCTCTGCAGGGCATCGTCCAGCACATCACTTAATGTTTCAGGGCTCATGGCCCTAATTTCCTCCTCTATATTGTTTTTAAGGGCATTTATTGTGGCTGGTTTTATTGCATTGGGAGTAGGGGAATTTCTTGTGTTGAAGTTTCGTCGAAATTCTCTTGGAGTTTCAGATATTGACTCATTCAACCGAAAATACGACTCTACGATGAATATCCGCTTCTCGGTAGTGTAACGACTCATGATGACCTTGGAAGGGTTACTCTAGATGATCTGAAAAAATAAAAGAAAAATATAAAAAATAAAGAAAGTTATGAATTTTTTTTTTTTAACCATCAGCTTCTTTTGGGACATCCTATAGGAGCAGGTTCAACAATACATTCTCATGAATGGTCAGCTGATAGACAATCTCATCAAGCTGGGTAGGATCACAAAACCGTCAATCACCAGGAACACTACGTAGATCCAATTACAGGAGCTCACATCCAACAAATTGAGAGCACTTGGTTAGAGAGCAAGATCGAAATTATAAAGAAAAAGCAAGGAGTTTCACAGCATCTACTCCAGTCGCACTTGGATGGACACTGTTGGCGTGTTTCTGAAAGAAGATCAAGACCACTGTGTAGCAATCTTAAGCGATATCAAACAAGTTTTAGTTAATTAATATTTTTTTTTTTACTAAATTAGTGCTTGAATTTTGTAATATTGACGACCGAAGTTATTCTGATTGTATAAAGTTCATTTTATAGATTTTCAACATGTTTTATAGATTTTTCAACATGTTTTATAGATTTTCAACATGTTTTATAGATTTTCAACATGTTTTATAGATTTTTCAACATGTTTTATAGATTTTCAACATGTTTTATAGATTTTTCAACATGTTTTATAGATTTTTCAACATGTTTTATAGATTTTTCAACATGTTTTATAGATTTTCAACATGTTTTATAGATTTTTCAACATGTTTTATAGATTTTCAACATGTTTTATAGATTTTTCAACATGTTTTATAGATTTTCAACATGTTTTATAGATTTTCAACATGTTTTATAGATTTTTCAACATGTTTTATAGATTTTCAACATGTTTTATAGATTTTCAACATGTTTTATAGATTTTTCAACATGTTTTATAGATTTTTCAACATGTTTTATAGAATAAAATAAAATAGTGTCAAGAAAAATGTTTTTTTTCATCCTCTTCTTCACAATTGATTATTAACACCCTAATCACTGAATCTTTTTGTAGAAAAACAATTTTTACACGTATTTCTAAAATGTCTCAAGCTTAAATGCAAGCTTAACCTTTCATTGTATGTCCAAATCTAATGTATAAACTCACTATGCCGTCTGTCTGTCTGTCTGTCTGTCTCCATTTTTCCAAAGTACATTTCCACCGAAACGCAACGTCGCAGAGCGCTGCAAGATGGATCAAATGATTGCATTTTTTGTGGGCCGTTACGTGTCTGTGTGTGTGTCTGTGTATATTTTCCGACGCAATAACTCTGTCAATTTTCCGTCTACAGACTCCAGGGTACTGAGATTTTCGGACAGAAATTTGGATGTTAAGCGGTCAAAGTTCAACGATTTGACCTTTGAGAATTCTACCAAACTCCTCCGCCAATTTTGTGTCTAAACACTTGAAATTTTAAATATAGGTTCCTTGGACATGGATCTAACTTAATAACTTTATTTGAGCCCAAAACAATAAATGTTAAGGGGTCATAATAGGGATCAAAGTTTTAAAAAATATATGTGTGTGTGTGTGTGTCCTTCTCTGTCTGTCTGTCTGTCTGTTTGCGTGAGGAACGGTCTCTACCATACTATTCTGTCAATTGTTGGTTTACACATTTGAAACTTGATATATAGGGGATTTGAACCTTTGAAACAAATTCGATTTGGTTTTTAGTCAGTAAAAAAATAGCTGCTAAGGCGCCAAAAACTTAAAACAAAAATTGGAACTTGGCAGGCATAAGTCGACTTAAAGTGCTCTTGTACTCATGCACAAATATACATTTATACATTAAAGCCAGCTCATTTCTTAACTATTTCTTATCTGTCTGACGGTAGCTGAAATGGTAACAACTAAGGCTGTATTGCTAAATGTTTTGGTTTCAATTTTAGTTGATGGTACCCAAGTAATTTTTTTTTAATTTTTTTTTTTTTTACTTGGCTCTATTGTAATAAATATGAAATCTGCATAAATTGAAATATCTTACAACCGGGCAACGCCGGGCGGCCTGCTAGTGGTGTATGTCACATTTGTTGCATATAAGTAGAACTATTAAAATACTGTTAGAAACTCGCTCAATATATGTTACCGTGACATAAGCTTACATATATTCGGTGGGTTTCTAACAGTATTTTGTATAGTTTTTTTTTTCATTTTTAACTCATTTTCCCAAACTTATCATGTTCAGCAGAGAATTTGGCGCCATTTTAAATTTTCCAATACATCGGTAAAACGCTGTATGTTTTTCGAGCTGAATAAACATGTTACATTAAATAAAAACACAAAAAAGTATCCATTTAGGTAGAAAAGTAACTTGTCATGCCTTTGATAACATTTATTTGTTATATATTTGTTTTGTTTATTTTTTGTTTTTGTTTATTTTTTTTTGGGGGGGGGGGGTGACAACTTTTCCGAATCTATGTGTATAGTAATACAAACCCATTAAGTAGATTCGCGATTATTTTAAGTTCAATAAGAGTTCATATACATTTCCCAAACTGGGAAATAATTCCAAGGTGCCATTTAAGGGGATTGCCAGAGAAGTTATGAGTTCACAAGAATGCTTCCTGTGGATGATTGGTTGGTTGTTTTTGTTTTACGGCATATCAACCCTTTTCAGGTTATTTAATGACGAATCCAGTTATTTTGAAGAAAAATGTTTTCATAGAATATTTTTTATTTTTTCAAGTCGGTTTCTATTTAACCCATAGTTGGGACCCTAGCAGGTACTACCACTCCGGGTCAGAGTGGACCTGGGAGCAATGGCAATTAAAGGGTAGCTCCACACTCCCCAAAGCCCGCAAGCTGAGGCCCTCACCATCGGATATAGTTTAAGGTCATATCCAGGACCTTCCTGTGGATGAATAGACGGGAAAAAATCTTCCCATTAGTTTTCATAAAGACGCAAAGAACACGGCCATACATATCAGAATTTAGGAACTGCCTTTGGCACGTAAATTCGCGAGATACTCTACTCCCATCAGTCTTTGCTATCGACGACCGGAAGTGCCTCCAACTAGCGAATTTCAACATCATATACAAAATTTTACATCCGGGGATTACCTTGCGTTAATTCTAGTTATCAAATATGATTGATTTATTGTTTTTTGTGTTTGTTTTTTTTTAGTCTCTAGAATAATTTTTGACGATGCGATAACTCGAGAATGCTTATTTTTATTTATTTATCTATTTATTTTATTTATTTCCTTTATCGGTTCTTGTCTAGATTTCCATCTATATTAATATTTTTAAAAATTAATAAATAAAGTATTATGTTCGTAGCCATGACGAAAGGAAAATATCATATGCCAAAAATCACGTAAATTGATCGAGTAGTTTTATTTTTTATAAAGAAAACCATTTTTAAGGGATCGATGGAAATTCACATGTGTTACAATAAAAAAAAATCTCGCTAGTTTGAATTATTGTTGAGTTATCTTTCTTTGTATCTTGAGATGGTTTTCAAAATGGCGGTTACTCATAAAATTTCATCTTCTTATTAAAAACTTGCTAAAACTGCTCGAACAATTTACGTGGAATATATTTTCGCTTCGTTGTGGGTACGTACGTCATACAGTTTTCTTTATTTTTGCTTTTTAATTTAAATCCTGGACGACACCCATTTTATTTCTCTCTCTCTCTCTCTCTCTCTCTCTCTCTCTCTCTCTCTCTCTCTCTCTCTCTGATTAGTTCTTTATATTTTTTGGCGGTGGAGAAAATTCTGCTCTGCATTCTCACGGGATAAAAAAATAAATAAATAAATGCAAGAATCCTGCAGTTAGTTCATTGTTATTGATTCTTCAAGAACCTTCAGCTTTCATTCTTCGATGAAAGTTCTCTTGTCTTGTCTTCATACCATTACTCGCTGCCGATTCTTCCGTCCGTCTCTCTTTCCTTCCTTCCTTCCTTCCTTCCTTCCTTCCTTTCAAATCTCAGCTTTCCACTTTTCGGGCAATTCGTTGTTTGTTCATTTTGCTGTCTATTATCGGAAAAGAAATTCTTCTCTCTCTCTTTCTCCTTCCGTGTCCGGACAACACCATCCCCCTCCCCCCCCCCCAACCAGTTGTAGTTCTTCCCATTCTCTGCATTCAAAAACTCAGCTTGTTCTGGTTTCGTTTGGTCATTAGAATATTACAATTCTAGCGAATGGTATTATAGTAGGTCATTATAGCACGGAATAACAATGTCATCAACTGCGCAAAAACATGACAGAAGTCACTTTAACATACAATCACCTCTATATCTATATATAAAGTTCGGTATGTATGCATGTTTATATATTTTTATGTACGTCATTCACTCCTAAACTAATTAACCAATCATTATAAATTCATCGGACATAACTGCTAAGCATAAGATGTCCAAATGTGGTTATATATATATATGAGGTATATGTGGTAAAAAAAACAATGGTAAAGAGTGCTCAATACGTTAGTAGAGCCAAATATGTTTTTTTATTATTACAACCTCAAGTGTATTAATTCATTACAAATTGTTTCAATAGACAGGATAAAAATTATCCGTCCATATCGTCAGATGGTTCAATTGAAACAATCTGTAATAAAGTTAATAAAATTGAGCTTGTAATAATAAAAACATATATATGAAATTAAAATGGAGGCGGTGAAGCGTCAAGCCTCTAGGTCTCTCCGCTTCCATTTTAATTTCATATCATCGGATTTTTTTTTAAATTCATTTTTAATAATCATATATATATATATATATATATATATATATATATATATATATATATATAGTCATCCACATACAGTACTGTATAACAGCTGATCAGTGCTGTTAGACAGGCAACTACCTCAAGCCAGGTTCGAAACTCAACCGCCCGTACGACAGTCAAGGCTTCTAACCATTATGCTAATCGGCTGCTACTGTGCGGGTAGTGAATTTACGATGTTTTGACATCGTCCGAATTCCTAAGCTTGATTTGTTTACACAAACAGCATTGCTTAATACGCTAATGGTAATTCGTATATCATTTCCCAATATGTTCAACCTAAGATAGGGAGCATTATATATATATATATATATATATATATATATATATATATATATATATATATATTTGTAGTCATCGACATACAGTCCTGTTTCGTTGTATCACAACTCATCAGTGCCGCTAGACTAGTATCTCTCCCAAGCCAAGGATTGAACCTAGAACCGTTGTGTTGACAGTCGGCAGTTCTCCCACTCGACCATGGAATCGACGCCCGTAAATAACCCGTCGGAATGTCTATTTAAATAGACACCCGCCACCACTTTTATAGTGCTCAAATCGCCTGTTCGTAAAAAAACAAACAACGATATATATATATATTTATATATAATTAGGCACCTAAACAATGAAGGGGTGTAATTTTGCTGCTAGGCGAGTTTGTCAGGGATATGTGTGTCGAGAAGGCACAAGTGCAACAAGTTCACCAGAGCACATTCCATTAAAATACTTATAAAACAAGCACAGGCGATGGGGCAGGGTTGGAACTTAGTTGACAAAGCGGGATCTATTAGATTGGAAATTTTTTTTTGGACCTTGTCCAAGAGGGAGAGACTAGTGGCAAATGCACCAGTCCAGATATGGCAACAATACTCCATGCATGGGCGAGTGGTGGCTTTTTTTTTTTTTTTTTTTTTTTTTTTTTACATTTTCACCCCAAACAAGGCAAATTGCCACTTTGGTGTAGGGGGCTACTATCAGGGGCAACAACTACTGGGGTACTATGTTGGGATTTGGGCAGCAAGATGTCGGTTCACGTTACACTTGAACTTCTGCATGTCAGTACAGTTGGGAAAGAAGAGACCTGGAATGGAATTCCAGAGTCTAGCGGCTCTGGGGAAGAAACTACTGGAGTAGAAAGATTCTAAACGTTAAATATTTTTTTAAAGATTATGTTTGTTTTATCTGTACCTGAGCGATTGTCAATACTCCCCAGATGACCGTCTAATGTCAGACATGTTTTTTCTTGTTCTAACTAAAGACTTGACCCTACTTTTGTTTTGAAGTAAAACAAAAATATACTTTAAACTAAGGGTAAATTTTTACTTTAACTGCAACTCAACACTCATCTTTAAATTTACGACTTTTGTTTAGATTTTCGAGTATGCTGGAAACGAATATCACATTCAAATTTGAGGCAGACAAGTAGTTTTTCATAATACAAATCTGTTTTTTTTATTTCACATTTTTAATACAGGTGAATTCTGGACCAGAACCAATTTTTTTCAAATTAACTAAATCAAATTATGCTTTTTCTTATCAAGAACATGTACCAACGTTGTACATAGAAACCCCTTATAAACCTGAATAAAATATTGATTTTGTAGAATGAAAGCTATCGATGATTAAAATCAAGAAACTGACTTTACTTTATTATATACATAACGAGTTTTCTCTTTTCTTTTTATTCTTTAGGCAAACTAGCAAATCCGCGAATTGTTGAACATCCCCAGGATAGTTATGTTGCCAAGATGACACCAGCCAAGCTGAACTGTCGGGCTGAGGGTGAGCCCAAACCAGATATCACGTGGTACCGTGATGGGGTCAAAGTGATTACCACAGATAAGGATCCAGATTCCAATAAAATGTTAGTAGACGGCGGAGCATTATTCTTCCTACAAATCATCCACAACAAGAACAACAAACCGGATGTTGGTGTCTACTATTGCAATGCCACCAATATTTATGGAAGTGCAGTTAGCAGAAATGCCACTCTAAAATTGGCAGGTGAGTTCAAAACTATATATTTCCTTATTTCTAATTGATATTTATTATAATGAAGAAAAAAAAGATAGAATTTCATAGACAATGAAAATAATCAGAAGTTGAGGATATCGCTCAAAACCTAAGGGCACCAAACCAACTCATTTGCAATAATAAACTGTTTCGAATGCTTTTTTTTACCCACATTCATCACTCCAAATTCCACCTTTCTCTACACTTTATATATATATATATATATATATATATATATATAATGTGTATATTTAACTGGTTATAAAGGTGGGTGCAGGAGGGTTGGGGGAGAATTATTTTCATTCTTATTATTTTTATTCGATTTTTTAATTTCGATTTTCCTATTTTTTTATATAATATGCCAGCTGAAATTAAAACAACCCTCGGCGAATAGAAAAGATATCCAAAAAGATCGAAAAAAAGAATAACTCTGTCTCTACACTTTATATATATATATATATATATATAATGTGTATATTTAACTGGTTATAAAGGTGGGTGCAGGAGGGTTGGGGGAGAATTATTTTCATTCTTATTATTTTTATTCGATTTTTTAATTTCGATTTTCCTATTTTTTTATATAATATGCCAGCTGAAATTAAAACAACCCTCGGCGAATAGAAAAGATATCCAAAAAGATCGGAAAAAAGAATAACTCTGTCGCGTTCAATCAGACGTGCTTTTATAATGACTTGCTGCCAATATATATATATATATATATATATATATATATATATATATATATATACATATAAAGTGTAGAGAAGAGGCCACCATTCGCCCATGTATGGAGTACTGTTGTCACATTTGGGCTGGTGCATCTGCTACTTGTCTCTCACTCCTTGACAGGGTTCAAAAGAGAGTCGCCAACCTGATAGGTCCTGAACTGTCATCTAGGCTTCAGCCTCTGTCCCATCGACGAAATGTTGCATCCCTCTGCCTGTTCTACAAGTACTTTAGTGGTGAATGCTCTTACGAACTACAAGCACTTGTGCCCCCTTGACAAACCCGACAAGCAGCTAAATCGCACCTCTTCACAGTAGAGATCCCTGGGTATAAGAAAGCTTTCTACTCCAATAGTTTCTTTCTCAGAACTGCTAGACTTTGAAACTCCCTTCCGGGATTCTGCTTCCCCAATTGTACTGACATGCAGAAGTTCAAGTGTAATGTGAACAGATATCTTGCTACTCATCTCCCTTCGTAATACCCCTGCAACTTATGTCCCCGATAGTAGCCTTCTACTTCAAAGTGGCACTGCGCCTTGTTTGGGGTGAAAATTGAATAAAAAAAATACATATATCGGAATTGGGAGGAGGGAGAGGACATTGGAATCGCTCCATCACTAGATATGTACGTAACTGACACTTCTTTTAATATTCACCTTAAAGTTTACTTAGTAAAATCTGGTTTGGTAATTTGATATTGTTTTTTTTTTATATTGGGAAAGAGAATACGAACAGAAATTACTAGATAGAACAAACACATAAGGCTATCAATGTCCAGTTGATATGAGTCTGCTTGACCGTTACTGTTTGTTGTTGCTATCACAGCTGTTAGTGTGGGGGGGGGGGGAGCTGAAAAAGGTATAGAAATAGGATGCAATTAAACAGAGAACAGAGGGAGGAGGGCTAGGGGTGCCCAAGCACCTGCTCCATTTACTCCTGTTTAAAAAGTGCCCTTTTCTTAGACACCGTTTTTTCCACTTGACCTGTGCTAAAAAATTTATCAGCACCTCACTGTGTGCGTGTGTGTGTGTGTATATATATATATACATACATATATATATATATATATATATATATATATATATATATATATATATATATATATTTAAATAAGGGAGTAGTCACCAACAATGTGTATTTTTTAACATTATTTTATTATTCCGTGTCTTGGTTTTTCATTGAGAATTATGTTTGGATCATTGTAATAATGTTTTTAAGTCATTGAAATCGTTTACACGCGTTTCGGACGGTCTGTGATGCATCCTCGTCAGAAATTATTTTCAAATCATATATATATATATATATATATGATATATATATATATATATATATATATAATTATTTACTATAATAATTATCAAATACCTGCAGACGCTAGTGTTTCATCCTTTCGAGAATCTTCAGAGCAGGGTGTCACAATTAACACCACTCAATAGATTTGAACTCAGCAACAGAAGCCGTCCTGGGTTCATTAGCAATCATTAACCGTAAGAAATGTTGTTGCATTTTTAACATTTATTTTATTAAATGTTTTTAATGTCAGTCAGAGTGATCTAATCATTATATGATGATCTGCCCATAAGAGCTAAATTGACCGACATTTTAATTCAACTGAAACTGCTCAACGATAAGAAACAAGTTTCTTAAAGGGGCTGGCATAATTATTTTCTATAATAATTATCAAATACCTACAGACATTAGTGTTTCATCCTTTCGGGAATCTTCAGTGCAGCGTCTCACAATTAACACCAGTTAATAGATTTGAACCCGTGTGTTTGGACAGGTATTCGGAATCAGAATTGGGAATCGAAAAAAATCAGGACTTTTTGGGGCATTGGAATGGGAAAAATGTGTGCCTATTTTACGGTGCCAAAATCGATTCCTTAATTATCTTTTATATTTATACTAGCGGGGGGTACCCGGCGTTGCCCGGGTGTTTGGAGGTGTGTGTGGTTTTGGATAAATCAAAACACCCGTGTGTTTGTGTCGGGGGGGGGGGGGTAAAATAAAATAAAAATTTTGTAGGTAAGTATGAAGGATCGAACCCGAACCCTTGAGGCAAAGTTGGTAATTAAAGTGTGAAAAAAAACGTGCGACGTTAACCACTGGGCCACCACAAAACACTAACAGAAATACGTTTGAATTTATTTAAATATTTAGAATTAGCAGGTGCACCTTTTAATTACTTAATGAGGTCAACTTTGACTGCAGGGTAATATTTCATTTACTGCGGGAACGCTTTTTTTATTTATTTCTTTTTGTTTCCCCAAGATGTTGGGGGGGGGGACCAGCTCCCCATAAAAAGGGGATTGGCCAAATTAAATAGCAATTGTCTGATATAAGGAAAAACTCGACATTGATCAAATCTGATTGTATTCGGACATTTCTGGCGATCCCGACTGGAAAAATACCGCCAGAATTAGTGTCACTTTTATTATACGAAAAAACCTAATCCACATGCGGCGAGCGAAAAATGTTGAATATTTATCTTTTCAAGGTAAGGCAAATTAAATAGACAGGCGACCTTCGCTGTTAACTCGTAGATGTTATGATTTAGACGTGATATAAAAAGTTTTAAGAAGATGTGAGCCGACCGATCGCCTCTTGGAAAAAAGCCTTTCTTGGACATACACAAAAAGCGAACATACATACACA
>NC_136508.1:63060249-63110249 GCF_053919585.1 Euprymna scolopes
TAGTTGCTTAGTCTGCAGTTATAACCAGTTGTTATGTGTGCAATGCTTTCCACTGTAAAAGTTGAGATTGCATCTTGTTAAAAGTTTATGTCATGTCACCACGGGATTAAAGAAGACTCTGCCATATCAACACATGCTTAAAAGTTTCCGTTGATGCCACATGCTTTCTTCCTCTCTTTTTTCTTCTTCCTTTGCTATGGCATCACTTCGTGTCACAGCTTGGTCATTTGCATATGGGCCAATGGCTTCATTACATATTGCTGCTTGCTTGGACATAAGGGGCTACAATTTGGGAACAAATTTTGTAACGTATATTTTTTAGATTCATCTTATTTTTGATCGTCGTTTATTTCGATGTCATTAATAATTATTTTTCTTTTTACAAATCATCAATATTCTTAATGGCTTAAATAATTATAAAAAAAAAAAAGATTGAGTAACTGCCTTAAAATGCTAGAATGGCCCGAAAACGGGAGATCACCTTATGTTAAGTTTGTAGAAAGTGGACCTTGAGTTTACTTTTGTTAGTCTCGTAACTCTCACCCTCATTTATTTTGACCTTTAGTCCTCACATTCTATGAAGGATGTTTCTGGGAAATAGGGAAGAATTGCTGGGTTGGAACCTATCAAGTAATATATTTTTTTAGCTTCTTACATCAAGCCGTTTCATGCCTTGTCTGGGGCGATTCTTCCACCCCGCCATAAAAATGTGAAACTGATCTCTCACTCTAAATTCTTAAATAATTGTTTTTTTTTTCTTGCTTAGTTTTTTTTTTTTTTTTGCCGCTAATTTTCTCAAGATGTCCACACGTAATCGCCTAGAAAAAGTAGAATCTTTTTTTTTCTTTTTTTGCGTCCTATACAGTCTTCAGGGCTTCCATTATTCAGATATCATTTCATGGTCACAACGCACACCCAAAAAAGCAATCAACGCAACAGAGAAAACATATTAGCATTAATCACCATGTTTCATAATTAGTTCCAAGACTTCTAATTTTATAAATTCCTTCTTTACAAATGTCTTTTCAAGTCGATAATTAAATATTCTTTGAAATGTGTAACTCTGTGTGACGTCATACTTAACAAGATATTGTTTTAAAAAAACAGGAAAATTGTTGTTTCTGAATTTTTTAAATAAGGATTGATAATTCATATTACAATGTAACCCGTATATAAGAGACACGAATATAAGAAAAACTTATATAAGAGAGACTGGACCAACAGCTATTACGTTACGCATGCATATTCGTAATGCCATCGTTTGACCTTCACCTGATAAATTCCATTTCTTTAATTTTCACACTTTTGTACCAATTTTCCCCGGCTAAATCCTAAATATAAAATTTCGCATGGTTCGAATACCCTATAATACGTGTGTAGACCAAAAACTGACAGAGGAGTTTGGTAGGCAAAATTTTTTAAACAAAAATATATATCCGCATACATAAATATACATAGAAAAACGGTTGTGTTTACTGTAAGCGTTTTATTCAAATATTATGCAAGTATAAATCATGTAGAATATCTGAATGAATATAATTACACTAAATAGTTAACTAAAGATGATCATCCCATGAGAAAACGTAAAAAAACAAATAGGGAATTAATTAAAATGAATGTTTAAAAGAATATGCAAATTAGGTAGATCTTTTGCTAGTGAATGTGATTCTACGACCCATATATAACAAAGTTGTTTTTCTTTTTAAATAAATAGAAAAAAGGGTTTTTAACATGAATATCAATACACAGAAGAAAAAAAATTATAAGAGGGTGTATATATATATATATATATATATATATATATATATATATATATATATACGAGCAAACAATTAATAAAACATGTTAAAAACACTTTGAAAAAGAGTTAAAAACATATTTAATCTGAAAAGGAAACACTAGATAAGTGGATAGTCCTTAATCCGCAGAGTTTCGAAGAAATACTTTCCTTCTCATCAGAGGGTAGGAATTAACAAAATGCGGGATCGGATTTTGCATGTAAAAGTATTTGATGAAACAATAAGTAAGTCAAAGATCTTACTTGACAACAAAAAGTTAAGCAGGGGGAATATGGTGAAGAAAAAGGTGATTACACGTAAATTATTTTGGACCATCTTCCAATTACGGGATTTCCTTGGATTTTACTTGTGCAAATGGAAATTCAATTAACTTTCTTGAAGTTTTATATTTGGATTTTACCGTGACTGGATTATTTATCTTCCACCAGACTATCCATTCACGTGTAATCACCTTTTTCTTCACCATATTCCCTCTGCTTCACTTTTTTGTTATCAAGTAAAATCTTTGACTTACTTGTTGTTTCATCAAATACTTTTGCATGCAAAATCCGAACCCGCATTTTGCTAATTCCTAACCTCTGATGAGAAGGAAAGTATTTCTTCGAAACTCCGTGGGTTAAGGACTGTCCACCTATCTAGTGTTTCCTTTTCAGATTAAATATGTTTTTAACTCATTTCAAAGTGTTTTTTAACATGTTTTATTAATTGTTTGCTCGTATTATAAGCTCTATCTCCTATTTGGTTTTATCGAGCTTTTACATCTGGCTGAGATAACTTTATAAATATTAATTCTGTAATATTTATAATATACTTTAATTTTACCATCTTGGATCATGCTGCTAAATTTAATTGTAATTTTTATTTTATATATATATATATATATATATATATATATATATATATATATAGTGTGAAAGAGAATAGTTATTGCAAAGGACGGATTCGCTTGTGAAGAATTCCAATATTTTCTGCTCATTTAAATGTGTATCCCCACCCCCACCCCCCGGTGTGCAACTTCCTAAAAATAGTAAAACCACTTAGGAGACTAATCCATTTTGAACTGTGCGTTGACAAACACAAACACTGAGTGGATTGGAATGGGAGAACGCCTTCCGTTTCCCTGAGAAACGGTGAAGTTATAAGTTATTAGACATAGGGTTGGAAGGGGGGGGGGGCTTCTGGAAGTGGTAACATTAGAGAAGGCCTAACTCTTAGACCTTCCAAACAATTTCCTTTTCCAAAGAGAAAGTTAATTTCTTTTGGGTATTGTTTCTTTAAAAAAAAAATCCTTGAAACAGAAGACAAACAGGCGAAAACAATTCCAAGATGGAAAAATTCTTGTATTTGTCCGTTTATTTCCGCCTAAGCTCAATATTTGAAGTATTTTCCGTCAGTGCAAGGATTGCGGTAAATAAAAGCGTTCTTATGTATAGCAAGTGCGCGCGTGCAGAAGCGCATACACACCTGTTATATGAGTAAACATCCGCATATGCATGCGTGCATGTTTATTTGCACACATTAATGTATTTATTGGGGGGGGGTCTATTTACAAATAAATAAAAAATAAAACGCGAAAAATCGCTTAATACCAATGTTATGTATTTAATGCTGTGGGCGGATATATTGCACGCAATTCCTTCAATCAAATATGCATAAAATGCTCAGCATAAATGCAAACAAAAATGGCGGATTCAAATATAAAGGCGTAAAGAGATTCATTGCAGCGATGGGGCTGGGGTTGGGGCTTGGTTGACGCTTTGGAACCTATTAGATTGGAGACTTGTAGCAGTCACAAATGATCTATTTTCTCTTGTGGATCATCGCTCCCTCCCCCCCCCCCATCTCGCTGAGTGATTCGGCCACACACTGACCAATCATCTGGCGGGGCGCATTGATTCATCTGTCCCCTAACGAACTTCTTTTAGTCTCTTTTGGAAAACAAAGTCTCCTAGCAGAGAGAAGCCAACCAGGAGCGAAGCTAGACACCTCTCACTTTATCTCTCGCCCTTGTCCGCTCGACATTCCAACATCAACGATTTTCACGGAAAATAGCTACTGACAACCTGGGACTTACACAAAGAACGGCTTCCTAACCGACAGGTCCAAAGAACATTTTTATTCTTTGACCTCAACCTGGACAGAGTCCAACTTTCTGCTGCCCAAATAAACCATTTCGTTTTTTTTTTTTTTGGTTTTAAAAAGGGTTTTATTATTTGCTCTGTGCTGTTTTGATCGACAATTAATTATTTTATTAGAGGTGCTATTAGGCAAATCCCCTAAAATTTCCTCTTTTGGAACCTTGCAAACAAAAAATGGTATTAGAATCACATGCATTCAAATATATCGACATAAAGAGATTCAGACTGATAGAGGTAGATAAAGTTCGATGGAAGAAACTTTTAGTGTAGAACGCTTTCTGTCATCTATGCTAACAGGAACACTCTAAGTAGGGAGTTGAGTAGCAAGATGTTTGTTCACATTACATTTATATTTCTGCATCTTAATATAGTCGGGGAAGCAGGATACGAGGAAGGAATTCTAAAGTCTAGCAGTTTCATGGAAGAAACTTTTAGAGTAGAAGGCTCTCTGGTATCGGGGGACCTATACAGTGAAGGTGTGGGATTTTGCTGTTTGTCAGGTTAGTCAGAGTTATTTACGTCGAAAGGGTACCAGTGCTAACAGTTCATCAGAGCATCTCCCATTAATGTACTTGTAAAACAAGCACAGGGATACAACATTGTGATGATGGGACTGGAGTTGGAGCTTAGTTGACAATGATATTGATCTGATACATGATCATGCACGCAACGCACTCGAATGATCAATATTGATTGATAGCAGTATCTACACAGAAACCAATAGCTGATCAAAACGCAGAGAATAATGAAATATCCCAACCGCTTATATAAGACACCTATCATCAGACAGTGGAGTCTTTCAAAGCAGACCCAACTTACAGTACAGTTGACTACTGATCTGTTTACCGTCAGAGCTCTAATAAAGGTTTGGGTTCAGTATGACACAAGGCACCTGAATAAGGCCAGGGACCAAAACGACCAAAATGTTGCGCGAGAAAAAAAAAATAAATAAAAAAATAAATAACTGTAACATAGCTTTGGGCTCTGTCGTTTCAATATGTGTTCATATTGACGACTCACGTGCTGAGCTAATATCGCATCAGCATTTAAGCCGTGAACGTGACGTCACGGAATTAAATGCATATATATGCATCACAGAAGAGACATTACGAGCCTGTCTATGTTTTATCTTTATTTTCATGGCAAGTGCTCGTCTGAGCTCGAATCTATGGTCCCCCCTTGCCAAACATTCACGAGAAACACTCGTTTGGCTGTAAACACAATCAATAATTTCCCTCACTCTTTATCTGTGCCTAAACCTAAATGTAGATTCCATGAACAAAGCTTCTTTCTAAGAACTAAACACCTGTGTAACTCTCTTCCTTTTACCTACTTTCCAACTGACTACAATATGGCCGTCTTCAAGTCCAATGTAAACAAGTTCTTGATGAGCCGTTCCCTTTAAGTAAACCAATTTACCAAATTTACACTTCTAATGATTACTATGTCCTTTTGACCAATGTACACTTTTTAATCCTTATCCGCGAGTGGCCTCTGGGCCTTTATAAGTGATAATTCCTTTGTAAAAAAAAAAGATTAAAAAAAAGGGAAGAAGAAAAGAAAAAGGAAAAAGTAGTTGACGATTTGGAAAAGTATGCTTGACAAACACGCGAGTCACCACCTCCTGCCTCTTCAAAAGCGAACTGGCTGACCCATGGGTCTTACAGCGAATTACTGCAAAAAAACAGCGGATTGTAGCTAAAAAGAATTGACTACTATCTGACCAGGAAAGGGAAAGAAAGAACGAACTTATTGTGTCGTGTTGTAAATACATGTCGGCGACTTGCGTGTTAGACCGGACGAAATAAAAAAAATTTTTCTTTTTCACAAAACAAAGAAAAAGCGCAGCCCATTTTAAAAGTAATAACAACGTTACACATAGCAAGATGCTGAAACTTAGTGAGAAAATTGTCAAAATAATGCAAATTTCTCATCCCGAAATTACGGGCAAATATTAAACTGTAAATGTAAACTGTCAACTGCACGCGTTTCGTGACAACATCTTCATGGAAGTCCCGTTTGATGTTGGAAACCGTCAGGTGAAAGGTGCACGGTAACAACGTGAGACGGAAAAATTGGATAGAAGTTCAGACAGATATTTTTATTGTTTGCTATGTAACGTAATCTGAGCCCACCATTAAATGACGACTCATGATCTGAGTCAACATTTTAAACCGTGACGTGAGCGTGACGTCACGGAATGGAATGCATATATAGGCATAAAGATCAGAAGGAAGTGTAATACAGTGCATATGAGTGCGTGAGAAAATATCAGCATGGGTAGGATTGAAACTGCTATCTTCAAACAATGCTCACCGTCGCGCAGTGGATAAAGGCGTTGAATCTTTGTGGTTCCAGGCGAGCATTGTCTGAAGATAGCGGTTTCAGTTCTACCCAAAGCTGGCCAGAGGACTGGTTGGCCAAAACGTGGTGAAACGACAACAACTATGGAAGGCAGTAATTACTGAGGGTACAGTTAAGAGACTGAACATTCTTATCCCGTCGTGGTTAACCACCTGACGAAGGCCAGAGGAATAGCTAGGCGAAACGTCGTGAAACAAAAACTATGAAGATGAGAATAACGGTCCGCAAATAAATAAAGATCACATTTCTTTCAGTATTAATATGCAGATAAAAATTTCTGTTATATATTTCATCCGATACCCCCCCCCCCCCGCCGCCAAAAAAAATGCCCTTTTAAATTCTTTGTTTTACCATTTTGACTTAGAACGGCTATACAATTTAGATAAGTAACCAAATGCCTTTTCTTTCTCTTCTCTTGTTAATTTCAAACCTTTTCTTCTTTTGTTTTCACCCTAATTTTCCAGGTCAAATACGTTTCAACTGTTAAATAGATCGTGTTAGCGTTCAAATAATCTAATCAGATTTCAAGATTGCGAAAACAGAACCGTATGAGTTGAATGGGAAATAAATATATACATCAAGGACGTTTAAAATGTTCAATTAGATAAGAAGGAAAAAAAAAAAAAGCGCGAAGAAGCTGGAAAATGGTTGCATCATTTTTACCATTATTTAGATTACAACATCCTTCTCCTAAGTTCATACTTATCATTTTCTTTCCATGTCTTTTTTATGGAAATCGCACGACACAAGGCATAAAGCCACTTGCTGTAAAGACCTAACAATAACGTTGGTTATGGAGAGTAGATAATACAGTGTATGTGTTATCGGCAGCTCCAGTAACTCTCGCTTCTCCTATTTTGTCATCCAGTCCTCATTCAATGAGTGATTTTTCTGACAAAGGGTGAAGAAAAGGCTGCTTAAAGGTCGGTAGTACTTGGTGACCAGTAGTCTGAGATGTCGGAAATTTTTCTGTCTCTTCTCTCTTACTTTCCCTCTCTGTACTGATCTAACCAAGTATGCCGACCTATTCCACAAATCCCCAAACCTCAACATGAAATAACAAATTCCTAATGAACCGCCCCCTTAAGTAAACATTTCAGCAAATCTCCTCACTAACGTAATGTACTTGCAATAACCCTTATCCCTGAGTGGCTTCCGGGCCTTGATAAGTGGTGATCACTGTGTAAAAAAAAAAAAAGGTCATTATAACAAGATGGTTATTATTTCCTTAATCTTTCTCTTCCAATTGACTTTGCTACCTCAATTGTTCTACATCTAAAAACTGTCATCCATTCCTTAAATGTGACCATACCATCATCGTTTCCTGTTCTGCACATATTTCTCTTTACTGGCCAGATTTAACCTTCCTGTGAGGTTATCAAATCACACAACGAAAATGCTATTTCAAATGTAAGCATGACAGACCAAGCGATAGACACGGACTCTAGGGGCCCGTGGCACAGTTGATAGAGACATTGAATCTCTACGGTTCCAGATGAACATTGTCTGAAGATAGCGGTTTCAATCCCACCCAAAGCGTGCCAGAGGTAATTGGTCAAAAATGTGGTGAGACGACGACAACTACGGATGGCAGTGATGGCTGAGAATGCAGTTAGGAGATTCGAAGTTCCTATCCGTCGCGGTTACCACCTGACGAAGGCCAGAGGAAGTTGGCCGAAACGTTGTGAACCAATAAAAACAAACAAACAACAACTAATAAAGATGAGACTAATAGTCCGAAATAAAAATAAAATTAACAGACACGGACTCTTATAGAATCCTCCAAGGATTCCATAATATCTATCCATTTGCGCATGTAACGATGAAAATGCTATTTTAAAAGAAAATGCAGGACGGATCAACCAATGCATAACGCTCAGATACCTTTCAACTGTTAAATAGATCATGTTAGAGTTCAAATAATCTAATCAGATTTCAAGATTGTCAAAACAGAACCGTATGAGTTGAATAGGAAATAAATATATACATCAAGGACGTTTAAAATGTTCAATTAGATGAGCAGAAAAACGCCAAGAAGCTGGCATATGGTCGCATCATTTTACCTTTACAGAAAGTACCTGCGACTCTGGTTGCAATTATCTATAATATAAATCTCACCTGTCTATTTAAATGTATGTATGTATGTATGTATGTATGCCTAAAACTTTCGACAAAAGCGACAGATTTTCACGAAATTGCCATCGTTTTGAAGCTCGACCCTTCGGACGACAAATATCAAAAAATTGGCAAAAACATTAATTTCTTCACCCTCAACTGGACACTTTTCTACAGGGAGGGATCGCTTTTTTCCGTTGATATTTTCGAAAGTCATCCCCTTTTCGATTGACTAGCCTTAATTTAAACATTCGTCACTTCCGGTTTGACGATGGATGCAACAGCAAAGAAGTCACATTTTTTTTTCCACATTCTTTTCCTCCTTTCTTGTATGGGTTTGATGCTGCCTGCCTACTACCACTTTTTTTTTTTTTGCTCAACACACACCTCCAAACACCCGGGTAACGCCGAGCACCCAGGCTAGTCTACTTATATACAATAACTAGAACTATGACAACAGCATATTCTTTTCATTGTTTTGACTCTTGAGTATATATCCTTTAATATCTTATATGTTTTTATATAGAGTGATGTGGTTCTCGGTTGATTAAGTGTGTCTAACTGTGTCGGATATATACTAGAGAGTCAAAAGACTTACTTTCTTTTCTCCATGAGGCGACCAAAAGTTTGGAACGTTGAAATTAGTAAAGTCATTCCAACCGATACGATGACTTGCAAAAATGGCGATGCAAAAAACCCGACCCTCCTTGTAGAAAAGTTTTAGGCAGACATACATGCACACGCACATACATACATTTAAACAGACAGGTGAGATTGATATTATAGATGGTCCTGTAGAAGTAGCAGCGGTGGTCATTGTAGTAAAAAGTGTCTCTGTTTTTCTGTATTAATTATAGAGGAAAACAGAGAAATGTTAAGAAACAGCATTTCCACATAAAGTTAGATTAAGCAGTAAAGTGAAAAATTCCATTAGAAGTTAAGAGGATCATCGCCTACTAGATTGCGGAGTCGATTTTGTACTCTATCAGGAAAGCACAGACTCGTATGTCACAGCAGTATTCCATGTCATGTCATTTTAGGGTCCGAATTGAGAAAATCGTTAAAAAGATGGGATGTTCTATGAAAAAAAAAAACTTTGTTCAGTGAAGCTTTGTTTTACTTTGTAAAGCAAGAGAGAGAGAGATGAAGGAAAGTGGTTCCCTGTGTGATGGGAAGATGAGTTCTTGTTGTGAATGTCTTATAAAGGCAGAACCAGAGATTTGAGATCAGTCAAGCAGGCTGCATGGAAATAACGGTGAAGATGAAGAGACTAGCATCATCTTTTCCGTGAAAATAATGCTATAAAGAGATCGGCTTCACATTAAGTTTCAAAGTCAATTTTGTACTATATCAAGGAAAGACGCCTTGGAATTTTTTAAAATTTTGCACAAACATTAAACATGATATGAGTAAAAAAAAGTAACAAAACGGATTTTCTGGGAAAACTCTGGTTGCCCCCTATGAGTGCCTTTCGGGTTAAAATGGCTAAACTTGACACTTTTGTGCTTATTAAAAAAAAATGACACCTTGGATTTTTATAAAACTTTCTGAAAAGTTGTAACTAACTGATTTCTATATAAATTTGTTTGTCTATACTTTGCGATAACTCTTGGTTGTGCCCCGGGTGCTCTTTTAGGGCTAATAAAAACACTCCATTTTTGGGACTATTTTATCAAATTTGTCCAAAATTTTCTGTGTATGTCTATTTAGCAGTTTTGCATGATGCTGAGCTCAAATTTAAATATGTTAAGGCCTTGGGGACTTTTGGGGCTAAATGGGGGGGGGGGGCAAATGATGGACTTCGTCATTTCTTTTTTTGCATGGTGCAGAACTCAAATTTACATATGTTAAGGCCTAAAATTGCACCGTTTGTTCATTTTCATCAGATTTGACATCCCCTGGGGACTTTTGGGGCTAAATGGGGGGAGGGGGTTGTAAATGCTGAACTTAGTCATTTTTTTTTTATGCTTCGTTCACTGTGCACTCACGGGGGACCATGCATGCTTCACTTGTTCTTTTTTTTTTCATCACAATTTCAACTGCTAAATAGATCATGTTAGATATTACTGGTTTTGACCGGACTATTGTTTTATTTTCTTTTTTTTTTTACAAGGGGATCACCACTTATCAAGGTCAAGAAGCCACCCGAGGATAAGGGTTAAAGAGTGTACAGTGGTCAAAAGGACAATATCATAGTAATCGAATTAGAAGTGTAAATTTGGTAAAATTGAATTACTTAAGGAGAACGGCTCATCAAGAATTTGTTTACGTTTGACTTGAAGACGGCCATATTGTAGTCAGCTGGAAAGCAGTTTAACGGAAGAGAGTTCTACAGGTGTGCAGTTCTAAGAGAGAAACTTTGTTCATGTGATCTACGTTTAGGTTTAGGCACAGATAAAGAGTGGGGAAAATTATTGATAGTGTTTCTGGCAGCAATTAAAATGAATGGCTCTTGTCTTGGAGAGGTTTGATGTTTTGACAAGCTTCTGGGTTTGACCTATACTCCTGATCTAAAATGGAATAGGTACATCGAATCTGTGTCCAAGGTTGCTGGAAAAATGATGGGATCCTTTTGTCGATTTTGTAGTATCTACCTACTGATGCAATAATCTATCTATATAAGAGCCAGGTACGTCCAAGGATGGAGTATTGCTGTCACATCTGGGCAGGAGCTGCTAGGAAGACCTTATCTTGCCTTGACAGAGTTCAGAACAGACTTCGTAGCCTAAGAAGAGACGTTGTGAGCCTGTCTCTGTTTTATCATAATTTTCATGGCAAGTGCTCGTGTGAACTCCAAACTGTGCCCCCTCCCTCGCCAAACATTCACAAGAAACACTCGTTTGGCTGAAAACACTCACCTTGAGTGTTATTTGTATCACATTTCGATCGGTATAGCCTTCTATCTTCGTCAGGCATGTTGGTCGTTATCTTGGGGAAAGAAAAGAAAGGAGAAAAGTTACTGGTTCCATAGATAGTTTCGTATTGTTGGAGTTGTTTTTTATTTTATTTTTTTATTTTATTTGCTGTGGTTTCGTATGTGTGAAAAAAATTTGGTTAACAAAGGGGAGGCAACTCTAATAAAGTTCGACAGGGGATTTTCTTTTTTTTTCCAAGATAACGATCAACATGTCTGACGAAGATCAAAGGCCATACAGACTGAAATCATCTACGGAGCTAGTATTTTTTTCTCCTTTTTTTCCAAGATAATAAGCAACATTCCTGACAGAGGTTGAAGGCTACACTGAATAAAACGTTGCACAAATAACACTCAAGATGAGAACAATAGTCCAGTCAAAACAAGTAACATAAACAATTAGCCCTCATCTAAAAAAATTCAGAACTGGTAGATCATGTTACAGTTCAAATAATCTAATCAGATTTCAAGAGAGTGAAAATAAAGCCGTATGAGGTGCAAATATGGAGAACAAATGTCAAGTTTTTGTGTTTTTCCGAACCAAAAAAAATCCATGGCCAATTTACTTCACCCTTAGGCTACGCTGGCTGTTAATTTTTTAACACTTAGTTTGTGTCTTCAAGAACTATGGAATTCTTCTTTGCCCTAATTGCATTAATCAATTAACGAAACTCATGCTTGAAACCCATGTTTGAATGTTTGTATTGTTTTTTGACAAAAAATTCTTTTTCAAAGACTCTAGACTTGATTTTATGCAATGTGTGTAAAAATACCATCGTAAATTAAGGAATCATCCATAAAACGACCCACCACTCATCCCCACCCCCAAAAAATCAGATGCAATTTCAAACTTAAGCATGGCAAACAAAACGATGGACACAGAATCTTATGGAATCCCTTGGAGGATTCTAGAATACTATCTGTCTATTCAGTCTCTGCATGTAATGATTGACACGTCTTATACAAAGCAAAACGTTCCTATGACGTCATCAGATCCAAACCTGTCTCACACAGCCAAAATGAAAGTTCAAATGTCAGTATGATAGATCAAACGACAGACGCAGATTCTTATAGAATCGTTGGAGGATTCTAGAATACTATTTTTCCGTTCAGTTTGCCTATGTCATAATGAAAATGCAGTTCCAACAACGCAAGACAGATCAACCAATGGATAACGATCCTCGGAGATGCTTGGACACGTCTTATACAAAACAAACTAAACCGAAATAATTAAGTAAAAGACAAACATAATTTATTAATTATGCATTGAAATGAATAAAGGATTTCATTTCAAATTGCATCAATGACATTAGCCAACATGACAAGCACCTGTCAAGTTGGCTAATGTCGTTGTCCAGGTTAATATCCGAGTATGACATTAACATGACTATCTTAAAAAGTCTTTGTCGTCTCTTTGTTTTCCAATTAATTTTTTGTTTCTAATGTTTCTTGGGGTTGCTCTCCCCTTTTAACAATTTTCCCAATTCAACCTTCTCAAGCAGTGATTGCCATAACAAATAACACCCTACCCGAGAGCACCTTTTTCAAACTTCTCGACTTAATATTCACAGGCAATATGAATTGGAACAAATATCTTGAGGGCATTACCAAGGCTGCTGCAAAGAAGGTGGGGTATCTCTCTTGTGCTAGAAAATCACTCGCACCAGAAAACATTCTATATGTTCCCAAGACCACAATTCGCTCATGTATAAAGTATTGTTGACATATCTGGGCTGGTGCGTCTACCATTAGTCTCTCCCTCTTAAACAGGCAACAAGAATTGGGACAAATATGTTTCTTGAGGTGGCTCTCCCTTTTCATCAATTTTCTAAATTCAACCCCTAAAAAAATTATTCCATAAAAAAATTATACGAATTTCTGTTAAATAATCCATCTGATTGTTCCGCAAAATATCCTTTTAAATTTTTTGTGTTACCATTTCAACTTCTTTTTTTTTTACTTGAGAGTCACCATTTATCAAGGCCCGAAATCCACTCGAGGATAAAGGTTAATGAATGCAAGGTGGTAGTGTAGTCATCGTTAATGGTGTAAATTGGGTAGAATTTGATTATTTATGGGGACGGCTCAACAAAAATTTGTTTACATTGGATTTGAAACTCCCGTTGTATTCAACTGGGAATCAGGCCAGCAGAACAGTGTTCCAAAGGTAGGCATTTCTGGGAAATAAGCTTTGTTCAAGGAATCTGTGTTTAGATTTAGGCACAGATAAAGAGTGAGGGAAAATGTTTATAGTGGTTGTAGCTAGTCGACTTAGAACGGTTTATACAATTTAGATAGATAACCAAAGACCTTTTCTTTTTCTTTCTTTTTGTTTTAATTTGTTTTCATCCCAATTTTCCAGGTTAAATATCTTTCAACTGTTAAATAGATCATAGCAGAGTTCAAATAATCTAACCAGATTTCAAGATAGTGAAAACAAAGCCGTATGAGGTGAAAATGTGGAGAAAAAAGGTCGAGTTTTTGTGCTCTTTCAAACCAGAAGATTCCATGGCCAATTTACTTAAGGAGTCATCCATAAAAGACACCCCCACCCCACCCAAAAAAAGGATACTATTTCAAATCCTATAGGGAGATGCTTCTTAATAAGTCCTCATTTACTTTCCTCTCCACAAGGGCAGAATTAGATAAAGTATCGTTTTTGTCTTTTTTGTTTTGTTTTTTTTTTTTTTATGGAGAAAATCTAACTCTCCCAAAAGAGGGACTCTGGATTAGAAAAAAAAATTGCCTCAGTTTGAAAGGTTTCTCCACTTCTCCAACCGAGAACAGAACAGATGCAGCGTAGTTAAAAGATTAAAGAAAATCTTCTTGGTGATTGTTGTGGTATGTTCACCTTACGGATAACAATGAGCTCTTCCTCTTACTATAAAACCGGAGAGAATGTCTCTCGGGAGTTATGCACAAGTCATGCACACTTGGCAGTCGGACTGACGTATACCTACACTCTTTATTTGTTGAATTTGCTTTGCTGTTCAATATATTTTGTTCTCACTGATTACCGAGTTGTGTCTTTCTTATGAACCCTTACAAGACCGCAATAATAACTAAGTAAATTGGAAGTGCTTGTCTTATTTGATGAAGTTTATAAGAAAATATATCTTTTTAAATGAGTAAAAAAAAATTGTAAATTGAAAGTATCAATTTCCAAAATATATTTGCCTGTGAACTGAAACATGGCGGGCATCAAATGTGTTTGTTTGTTCAAACTGAATGTGGTTACTGAAAACAAATAATTATCAAGCAACTAGAATTACAGATTAGAAATTCCAGAATGATGGAATTAACCGGTAACAGTTTGTCGCCTGTATAAAAAAAATAAGATGACCTTGTGTTATGAGTGATATTGTTGCAATATTTTTTATACATAACGGGGGCATGGTCCCTCACAGTTATAAACGATGCTGCTAGGAACTGACAAATAAAATTAATTCACGTTCTGCTACCTAATGATCGAGAAAACATTTCCAGTTATACCGTAGCTGGAAATCTTGTGAAGTAGGCCCTTATGTCATACCTTATCGAAGGCCTTTGATATGTCAAGAGCAATTTCCCTGGAAAGGAAGCCTTTGTCAAGAGATTCGCTAATCCTATGAGATATAACAGTTAGCACATCTGCTGTAAATCTGGCAGAACGGAAACCATATTGCATGTCACTAGGAAGGTTATTTCTGCTGAGGTGGTTGACTACTTCTCTATTTAATATGGATTCCAGCAGCAAATGTAATAATAATTTTGTAATAGTTCAAAATATAAAAAGTCGGACTGATGTATACCCACACTTTCTTATTTGTTGTATGTGCATTTCTGTTCAATATATTTTGTTTCCACTAATTACTGAGTTGTGTCTTCCTTATGGATCCTTACAGGACCACGATTATGAGTTAATTCACTTGCTTATGCAGCAACTCTCTGAGCATTTGAAAATAGGAAAATTTACATGAACAAAGCAGCAACTTTCAAGTCATGTGTGACCGAGTATAAGTATTAATTATACCTATGTACTATGCCTCGCCACGGAACAGAGTTAGACACCAGGGTCGTTTTTTAACGTGGAGAAAAGGTACAAAAATAAAAATTGTCTCAGTCGTGAAGGATTTCTCCTCCACCGAAAGAGAACAAGAAACAGAAGTGCAGCATCCGAAGAACAGATACTACACTTTGATCTTGTCCCGAAGGCCAAGGGAGACCCGACATTGCCCGGAATGGAATGATTGTCATCGAAATCCGTGAAATCGCCCGGGAGGAAGCTTCACATCTAACATCACAAGTTCATTTGAGAAGTTTTATTACCACACAAGCCGAAAAGCCCGACATATAAAATCAACAGGTTTTTTTTTTTTTTTTTTTTATTACATTTTCACCCCAAACAAGGCAAATTGCCACTTTGGTGTAGGGGGCTACTATCAGGGGCAACAACTACTGGGGTACTATGTAGGGATTTGGGCAGCAAGGTGTCGGTTCACGTTACACTTGAACTTCTGCACGTCAGTACTGTTGGGGAAGCAGGGACATGGAATGGAATTCCAGAGTCTAGCGGTTCTGGGGAAGAAACTATTGGAGTAAAAAGATCTTTTACATCTAGGGATCTCTACAGTGTGGGGGTGGGATTTAGCAGCCTGCCGGGTTTGTCGAGGGTGCTCACGTCGTGGGGGCACAAGTGATTGCAGTTCGTCAGAGCATTCACCACTAAAATACTTGTAGAAAAGGCAGAGGGATGCAACATTTCGTCGATGGGACAGAGGCTGAAGCTTAGATGCCAGTTCAGGGCCTATCAGGTTTGCGACTCTCTTTTGAACCTTGTCAAGGAGCGAGAGACTAGTAGCAGATGACAGGGGCATGTTCAAAAATGAATGTTTTCGTTTAAAGCACAGTTTCGCAACGATACTTAACTTTTCCATTTTAAACTTAAATTCAAGCCATTATCACGGCAAATTATTCCTGTTTAAAAGACATAACTTTTAATTTGAGGCAAAAAAGCAATATTTAAATGAACCTAGAAATTCTTCATAGTTACCTACTATCTCATAAAACAACAACTAACCTTTTCCCCTTTCTCTTTCTATCTCCCCCCCCACACACTTCCAGGCTTAAAATGTACCAAACATTAATACTGTAACCCTTTTCCCTCTCCCATTGCAAAACTCATTCATGTTCTGCAGGGCAGGGAACAAAAACGATAAAATCCACTATAAAACAACCAAACCAAACACTACAAACTATCGATTGAAGATAGAGAGAGCTTGAAGAATAAAAACATGAATATCAATTAACTTTTGAGCATGTGTACATGTACATTTTTAGCTTTAAGTCGCTTAATTTTTAGCCGAAATCTGCATAAATTAAAATATCATATTTTATGATCGGGGCAACGCCGGGCGATCTGCTAGTATATAACTAAACATATACATTCGTGGATAAAATGACTCTATGCCGTCATAGCCAACGTTCAACCCTACCATCTGATGTAGGGACCTGTTAAATGAAGAAGAAAGAGGAACCATTTAATATTTATGTGATTAAAACTATTAATAGCCGCAATTAATTCCTTTAATTAAGTGATAATCATTTTTCAATTCCATAAGTTAATATTTAATATGATGAAAATGCACAGCTATGAGAGTTAATTAAGACCTTGAAAGTAATAGGATTTCGACCACACACAAATTTTTTTTTTTTTCGCATTGGAAGAACAGGTTCCAAAAATCTAAATCTACAGCATGCTTATTGATGAAAACGCAACGCATTATTAGCATGCTGCCCGGCGTTGCCCAGTCATAAAATATGCTTAAATAATAAACTAGACAAAATACTATTAAAAAAACACTGAATATATGTCAACTTATGTGACGGTAATATATATTGAGCGAATTTCTAACAGTATTTTGTCTATTTATAACACCTTTTCCCAAACTTACCGTGTTAAAGAGAGAGTCGGGCGCCATTTTGAATTTTCCAATACATCGGTAAACGCTGTATGCTTTTCGAGTTGAATAAACATGTTACATTAAATAAAAACACGAAAATTATATCCAGTTTGGTAGAAAAGTAATTTATCTTGCCTTTGATAACATTTATTTGTTATATATTTGTTTTTTTGACAACTTTTTCGAATCTATGTGTACAGTAATACAAACCCAAATTTTTAATAGAATATATTTGTTGTTTTCAAGTCGGTTTCTATTTAACCCATAGTTGGGACCCTAACAGGTACTACCACTCCGGGTCAGAGTGGACCTGGGAGCAATGGCGATTAAAAGGTGGCCCCACACTCCTTAAAACTCGCAAGCTGGGGCCTCACCATCGGATATAGTTTAAGGTCATATCCAGGACCTGTAATTGTTGTTGTATGAATGAGGTTTCGTTTCGTTTCGTTGTTTAGTTTTATGTCATATCAAACCTTTTGAGGTTATTTGATGCCAAATCCGGTTATTTTGGTAAAAGTTTTGCTGCTTCAAGTATTTATAGTATTTGGTTTTGTTGTTTTGTTCTACGGCACATCGACATTTTTCGATCTATCTAATGTCGAATCCAGTCATTTTGGTAATAGTTTTTATGTTTCAAATTCTTTATATCTTTATTTATTCATAGCGTTTGGTTTGGTTGTTTTGTTTTATGGCATATCGAATCACTTGAGCTAATTAAATGCTTCCTGTTCGTTATTAGTGTTGGGACGACTTCGTAGAAAAATAAAAATTTTGGAACACAAAAGGTCGCCCGTTTTAATGACACCGCTCTCGTTTTTTTTTTTTTTTTTTTTTTTTTTTTTTTTTTTTGTGGCTCTTGCAACTTTTTTGGAGTTGAAATAAATAGGAGGCTTTTACTTTCGGAACTTGCGCGTTCATCTGTTTCAGTTCAGGTGCTCTACTTTATGTCATCAGCAATGTCCTTGTCACTTTCTCAACTCCCCGCCAATCCTCCGTCTCCTCCTCTTCTTCTTTGCCATACAATTTTGTTTTGGCTTCTTACCTACAAATTTGCTGTACTTAAGATGCTAGAAGCCATTGAACTACCGAGAAATCTCTTTGTCTACTTAAGTGCTTTGTACTAGAAGCTGCATCGCTTTTTGTTGTTGTTGTTGTTGTTAAATTGTGCCTGGCCTGGTAGATGACGGGTGCGTCAGGGGAATTAAGGTGGGGATGGCCGGAGGGGGCGGGGTATTCTATGCATGAACATCTGCTTACACTTTCAAAGCACGGATGCTTCAGATTGTCACATCTTAAGAAAAGCATATCTCAACAAACATTTTTTTCTGTTTGATATATATATATATATATATATATATATATATATATATATATATATATATATATATATATATATATAAAGGGAGTCACCGCTTATCACGGTCCGAACGCCATTCGAGGATAAGGGTTTACGAGTGAACACCATGATAATCGGTAATAGTGGAAATTGAGTAGAAGTTGATTATTTACGAAGACGGCTCAACTTGTTTACAGTAAACTTGAACTTTAGGACGACTCAACTTGTTTATATTGAACTTTAACTTTAGGACAGCTCAACTTGTTTACATTGAACTTTAACTTTAGGACAGCTCAACTTGTTTACATTAAACTTGAATTTGAGGACAGCTCTACTTGTTTACATTAAACTTAAATTTGAGGACAGCTCAACTTGTTTACATTAAACTTGAATTTGAGGACAGCTCAACTTGTTTACATTAAACTTAGTCTTTAGGACGGCCCAACTTGTTTACAATGAGCTTGAACTTGAGGACGGCTCAACTTGTTTACATTAAATTTGAACTTTAAGACGGCCCAACTTGTTTACAATGAACTTGAGGACAGCTCAACTTGTTAACATTAAACTTTAACTTTAGGATAGCCCAACTTGTTTACAATGAACTTGAAGTTTAGG
Source organism: Euprymna scolopes (assembly GCF_053919585.1). Classification (NCBI taxonomy): domain Eukaryota; kingdom Metazoa; phylum Mollusca; class Cephalopoda; order Sepiida; family Sepiolidae; genus Euprymna; species Euprymna scolopes. The sequence goes on from NC_136508.1 coordinate 63,079,473, forward strand.
ACGGCTCAACTTGTTTACATTAAACTTGAACTTTAGGACGGCCCAACTTGTTTACAATGAGCTTGAACTTTAGGACAGCTCAACTTGTTTACATTAAACTTGAAAGCGACCATCTTATAGTCAGCTGGAAAGCCGCCCCGCGGTATTGTGCTCCACAGACGGGTAGCTCTAGGAAAGACATTTTGTTCTACTATATAAATATGTAATCATTCTTTGTATTTTGCAGTGCTCCGTGATGATTTCAAAGTGAACCCTGAAGACACAATGGTTGCAGTCGGGGACACAGCCATATTAAAATGTCAGCCTCCAAGAGGAGAACCAGAACCGCGTGTCATCTGGCGGAAGGATAGCAGTCGACTGATGACGAATAGCCGCATCACGTTAGAACAAGATGGAGATCTAATGATATCGTCAATCGAGAAAATGGATGCTGGCGACTACACGTGCGTCGCCGTTAATAAAGCAGGGGAAAGCGAAAGTAAGGCTGCAAAAGTGACTGTTTATGGTAAGTATCGAGGAATTAGTTTGGTTTCTTTCTTATCAAAGCTAAGAGCAACTCGAGAATAAGGGTTAACGAGACGAAATGATTGCCAGCCGAAACACCATGGCACAGGATTCGCACAGGTTTGAAAAGTCTTTAAGTTTTGACTTTTGCCTTGCAAGGACTTATTTCTATTATTATCTTGAAAAATCCTTGAAAATATGGAAAATTTCTTGAAAAGGCCTTGAAAATCGTATTCTTTATGTCCAGTAAAAATTTGTGTTGCAATATTAAAAAATAAAAATCGAAATAAATACTAGTTTATTATTATTTTTTTTTAATTTATTAATAAACTTAAAAAAAATAATAAACTAGTATTTATTTCGATTTTTATTTTTTAAAATACCATTACAATATTTTTTTTTTAAATATTGAAAATAAAATCGAAATACATTGTTTCTTGAAATTGCATCGTATTATTTTGGATAGAAGAGTTACGCCCCTTTATCACACAATTATCTGGTGTTTTCATTATAATAATGCTAGCCTGGGTGCTCGGCGTTGCCCGGGTGTTTGGAGGTGCGTGTTGAGCAAAAAAAAAAAAAAAGTGTTAGTAGGCAAGCAGATTTGAACCCGTACCGCAAAGGAGGAAAAGAGCATAAAAAAAACGTAGTGTCTTTGCTGTTACGACCATCGCCAAACCGGAAGTCGCGAAGATTTAAATTAAGGCTACTTAATCGAAAAGAGGGGATGACTTTTGAAAATATCGGCGATAGGAGATCCTAGTAGAAAAGGGCTCAGTTGAGGATGTCGGAATTAATGTTTTTAGTGAATTTTTCGATATTTGTCATCCGAAGGATCGATCTTCAAAACAATATCCATCTCGTGAAAATCCGTCGCCTCTGTCGAAAGTTTTAGGCAGACATACTTATACATAAAAACAGATAGGTGAGATTTATATTATAGACTAGTGGGGGTACCCAGCGTTGCCCGGGTGTTTGGAGGTGTGTGGAGGAGGAGGTAGATCAAAACAACCCTGATTAAAAAAAAATGTTGGCCAGGTGTTTGGAGGTGTAAAAGAAAAGAAAAGTTTTAGTAGGAAGGTAGGCTTGAACCCCGAAGCCTTGATGCGAAGGTGGAAACGAAATGGAAAAAAAACCTGAGACCTACCCATCTCGGCCACGAGGAGAGAGAAAGTGATAAGTGTTATGAGTTAACGTTCATAAAGTGAAATATACAGGTGTGAGAAAGTTAAGTCGCGTGATGTTTGACCTAGTTTTGTGCTGCAGGCCTATTTCTGTTTCCCCCATCCCATCATTTGCTTTTCGAGGACGCGACGATCAAAAAATATCTCGAAAATAGCTCGTAAAAGTCGGGCAAATTAAAGATAGCCGTGACCCCCGTTCTTAAGTCGTAGATATTATGATTTAGACAGCATATAAAAAGTTTTAAGGAGTGAGCCGACTGAAAAGCCTGACGAAAAAAGCCTTTTACGGACATACACAAAAATGCACACACACACACTTTCGCTTTTATATATATAAATTTAGGTAATTTTCTGATAAAGGGACGTAACTCTTGTAGCCACAATACCGGAAATTCAAAATGTAAAAGTATAACAGCCACTGTGTAGTTTACAATGGGGAAAATAATATTTAATCGCGCTTGCTTAGCTAAATATAAGTGGGTCAGAGAATGTAAATATGATTGTCGACGGGTATATTGTTATGTATGTAAATGAAAATTGTCAGAAAAGTTCACGTGAATAACTGTGTGACCTTTAAAACTACTTCACGAACTAAAGAGATAAATGAAAACGACTTTTCCTGTTGTCGATTATTAAGTTTTTTAGTTTGTTATATCATTGTTTATATATCAAATTTTGGTTCGAAAACTTGAATTTTGTCTGGAGAAGGCCTTGAAAAACTTTGAAAAGTCCTTGAAAATGGACATTGAAAATCCGTACGAAGCCTGTGGCAGTACTAAGATTGATCGATAGTACGAACAGCATTTGATTATAAGTAAGAATTCTGGTGCTACCAGATCAGGCTGCCTGAAGATATTGGCTCCTGAAACAAAATGCACCTAACATTGATGCTTTTTGTTTTTCTACTTCTTTTTTTGCAAAACTTAATTGTGTTCTGCAAAACTAAAAAACAAAACAACAACCTGCCTTTTCCCTCTTTTCCTTCTTTCCGTTTTCCCTTTCTCTTTCTATCTCCCCACAATTCAATTTTTTTCTTTTTTTCTTCCTTTATTTTCTTTTATTTTCTCCTATTTTTTCTTCAATGTTTTCTTCCATTTTTTCTTCATTTTTTCCATTTTTTCTTTCTTTAATTATTTTTATTTTCTCCAATATTTTTTCTTCCTTTATTTGCTTTTTTTTATTCGTTTATTTTCTTCAATTTTTTCTTCCATTTTTCTTCCTTTAATCTCTTTTATTGTCTTCAATTTTTCCCCCATCTTTCTTCCTTAATTTTATTTTATTTTCTTCAATTTTTTTTCCATTTTTCTTCCTTCATTCTCTTTAATTTTTTTCAATTTTTCTTCCATCTTTCTTCCTTCATTCTCTTTAATTTTCTTCAATTTTTTTTCCATCTTTCTTCCTTCATTCTCTTTAATTTTCTTCAATTTTTCTTCCATCTTTCTTCTTTTATTCTCTTTAATTTTCTTCAATTTTTTTTCCATCTTTCTTCCTTCATTCTCTTTAATTTTCTTCAATTTTTCTTCCATCTTTCTTCCTTTATTCTCTTTAATTTTCTTCAATTTTTCTTCCATCTTTCTTCCTTAATTTTCTTTTTTCATTCTTTATTAATTGATGCTATTAATAATTTGATTTGCAGAGAAGCCACGAATAACCATCCAACCAAAGGATAAAGTTGTAGAAAAAGGTAAAAATGTTGAATTAGAATGTCGAGCACGAGGAGATCCAAAACCTGTTATCACGTGGAGAAGAGAAAAAACTAATCTGCCACCTGACAGGTAAATCCACCAATTTTCTTTTGAAAGATTCTTTCTTTTTTTTTTTTTCCTTTAATTAAAGCATTATTTTGAAATCTGCAAACAGACAGTAGTCGAAACAGGCACAATTTGGGGAATAGAATAAGTGCAGTAGTACCTATTTACAATGCCTCCCCACGGGACAGAGTTAGACACCAGGGTCGTTTTTTAACGTGGAGAAAAGGTACAAAAATAAAAATTGTCTCAGTTGTGAAGGGCTGCTCCTCCACCGAAAGAGAACAAGAAATTGAAGTGCAGCATCTGAAGAACAGATACTACACTTTGATCTTAGTTCAATTCATGTAGTTTTGACATTGTGTTCCTTAACTTGTTACATGGTGTATGGTCTTGGTGAAGAATCAGTTTCTCTTCTTCTTCTTCTTCTTCTTCTTCTTCGTTTGTGGATATTTATTGGAGTATTTAAATAATCAAAACTCATGATAAATAATTTTAATTGACAAATTTGAAGCAGATCAATAACTTTCCATCAGGCTGGCATTTACTCGGGAGTCATAAATCTCAATTCCCTTATCTTGTCCTCTAGGCTTCACATTCTATCAGCGCTGTTTCTGACAAAGGTGGGAAAATTGCCGTTGTGTGAGTCAGATTCTATCCATAAAACACTTATTGTTGGTTAGCTTTTGATCTTGAAGCGATATTTTTAGATCCTTACATCAAGTGGCTTCATGTTTTGATCCGGAGTGATTTCCATTAAAAAAACAAAAAAAACAATCCAGAACATTCCAAGCATTTAGCAAGGATTGTTTTAAAATATTCTTCTTTTTTTTTTTTATATAGATCTTATCTATTTTTTTCATGAAAAGATTAATTAATCCGATATGCCATAAAACAAAACAACCAAACCAAACATCATGAATAAATATTTGAAGACAAAAATAACTTGAAGCATTCAAACTTTTTCCAAAATTACCGGATTCGGCATTAAATGACCCAAAAAGGGTTCATGTGCCGTAAAACAAAACAACCAAACAACCACGACCGGATTCGGCATAAGCTTCTTTCTTTTAATAATTACAAGAAACCTTCTCATCCACTAACAGCCATGACTAATGATACATTAACTGAAAGCACTTCGTTCAAACTTGTCGGCTTAATGTTCACAGGAAACATGAGTTGGAACAGATACATTGAGGACATTGCCAAGGCTGCTGCAAAGAAGGTGGTTTCTCTCTCTCTCTCTCTCTCCCTCTCTCTCTCTCTCTCTCTCTCTCTCTGTCTACCGCGCTAGAAAGTTACTTACGCTTGAGAGTATCTTGTACCTCTACAAAGTCACCATTCGCTCACGCTTACACAGTGCTGACAATGGTCCTGTTGTCATAACTTGGATCGGTAGAGATCATGAGTTTTGCAGCGGCGCATCTCTGATCTCGCTCGTTGAACATTGTGTCACTTTCAGACATGATAGAAAGCTCCTATCGCTCTTTGGATTTGTACACAACTGGCCAACTAGTTGATAGTCTGCAACAAAAAAAAAAAATCTATTTTCATCAAACGGAAATGGAATCATGTCGTCTTATGTAGGACAACAATTTTATCATTCTACCATGTATATATATTCACAATCTTACATACATATACATATATACAGTGATGATCATATTTATTGGCACGGTAAAATAAAAGTTAAATTTTGTCTAATAAATTCTAAAAAAGGGATTAAATTAAAGAAAATAACAAAGTATATTATGTATTTTTAACTGGCCTTTCCGATGCAGCAATCGGATTTTAGAAAAAATAAATAACAAAGGAACAACAAACATAATTGCAAAAAACCTTGTTCAAAATTATTGGCACGATTTATTTAATAATCAATTGTATAGCCTTTGGCCTTGATTACCTTCCTCAGTCGCTTTTCATAGTTTACAACCAAGTTGTTGCACTCTTTAGTAGTAATTTTAGCCCACTCTTCCTGACAATAATCCTCCAATTGAATAAGATTCTTAGGCTTCCTTTGCATTACCCTCAATTTTAATGTTATCCATAAATTTTCAATTGGATTAACGTCTGGGCTTTGTGATGGCCACTCCAAAACATTAATATGATTGTCCTCAAGCCATTTCTTAGTCAGTTTAGCCGAATGCTTTGGGTCATTATCTTGCATGAACCACCAACGACGACCAAGTGAGAGCTCTTTAGCAGAGTCTTTCAGGTTTTCATCCAATATTTTAATATAATCCTTCCTAACATAAAACGTGTATATATATATATATATATATATATATATATATATATATACACGTTTTATTTTTTATTACCGTATTTTTCTGTTAAGTTACATTATTGTTTCGGCTACACGACCGTTTTTTGGCCGCCATGTAGCTTCCTCAGACTTTTACAGGGTTTCTGTCATATTTGCTCAACAACAGTATTGAGCACTTTCTTCGGGTTTTTTTTTATTAATTACCATTTCTACTAAATATATATATATATATATATATATATATATATATATATATATATATATATATATATATATATATATATAGTAATTTATAAAATATATATGGCGACTAGAAATCCTCAACATATATAAAAACAAGAAGCAACCACAAAACTCGCGCATAAGCCTGACGAATCCTACAGTGGATGAAACGCAGAATATTCAGTGTAGCTTAGTCGCCATATATATATTATAAATTACTAACTAGCTCTACCTACGTATTGAGCACTTTTGAAGTAAATACTTAAAGTTTACGCATAAATCTATACTTTCGTATATTAAATTTATGTGAGTAAATGAAGTAGTTATATATATATATATATATATATATATATATATATATATATATATATATATATATATATATGGATACTCTTGCTGATTTTGTCATATGAGGTTCGCCGCAACAACTAATTTGTTTGGAAATTCACACAGACGATTTGTTTAAAGTGGTGAAGACTTTGTCAAGAGTGACTCAAAGGCTCTCTTTTATTTAGCTGCTACACCGAGGTTTAGGAGAAGACACCACTCAATTTCCAGGATTACCCCATTTGAACTTGAATCTCCTCTTACAATGCTGCATATGTAACAAGATATCATCAAGTACCATTCTTTGCTTCGTGTGACTCAACCAAGAATTCAACCCCAGTCTCCGTGTGAACAATCTTACAATTATATCAAATGGACGGGTCAATTACGTAGATTAATTAATATTATAAATGTTATAGATAATACATAAAAAAAAATCCTGTGTTGTTTTTAATTTCAGATCTCATGTGTTGGATAATGGTAATTTATTGATCGAAGAAGCTGAAGTGAGTGATGATGGCTTATACATATGTCAAGTAGAAAATTCAGTCGGAGTATCTGAAGCGGTTGCCAAGCTTACTGTGCATGGTTTGTATACAATATCTTGCCTTTTCTTTCTTGTCGTGTTTGTATTTTATAATTGTTAGAGTCAACCTAAAAAAAAATTTTAAAAAAACAGAGTTACTTCCCTTGACTCGCAAAGTGAGTGATTGCCCTTGGATTTTGGGAGTCGGTCATGACACTTTGAGACAATACAGTAATTTTGAACTGTGGTTGATTACTCGCATGGAGCCAGGGTTCAATATGTCACAAGTCCTGTTCAAATTATTGTATCACTATTATTAATAACCTTGGAAAAGACTATGAATATACTTCTTCGCTCATTGGTGAAATAGTAAGGAAGACTATACTGTCAATACTTGGTAGAGAAACAAATATAGAAGTAAAAAAAACTTCAAAATAACACATTCTTTGTAATCATGTGTTGCGTTAAAGAGCTCATTAATTAATTAATTAAGGAAAGTGATTTTTTTTACTTTCGGCAGCCTTGTAACGAAAACAATATATATATAATATATATATATATATATATATATATATATATATATATATATATAGTAAGTTATAAAATATATATGGCGATTAAGCTACACTGAATATTCTCCACTCTTCAGAAGAGTCCTAGAGTGGATGAAACGCGGAATATTCAGTGTAGCTTAAATCGCCATATATATTTTATAACTTACTAAATAGCTCTACCTACGTATTGAGCACTTTTGAAGTAAATACTTAAAGTTTACACATAAATCTATACTTTCGTATATTAATTTTATGTGAGTAAATTAAGTAGTTATATATATATATATATATATATATATATATATATATATGAGAGAGAGAGAGATTATCAATAAAAGACCAACATTTTGAAACTGAGTAAATACTTGAGTGTCTATTCCTTTTAACGTTGTATCATTAAGAAAATTTTTATAGCTCTAGTATCGCACTATTGAGCTATCTAAATGAGAACTTTATTATTTATTCATATGTAAGTAGTTAAATTACATATAAACGTATAAGCTATATATATATATATATATATACACACAGAGAGAGAGAGAGAGAGAGAGAGAGAGAGAGAGGGAGGCCTGCATGAGATAATTATAAAGATTAATCAACAACTTGTAAATACCAGCAGGTCAATTGTTAGTGGAAGATATACGCTTATTGATTTCGACATGTGAGGTTCACCACAGCAACTAACTTGTTCGGCAATCTCCACTGATGAATTCTTTATAGTGGTGAAGGCTTTGTGCAGAACCAACCACTCCTTTTGATACAACTGCTAATCTCAGCCGGTGCAATGACTGCCACAAGACAAATCAGATAATAGACCTCAGGTTTCTATATCATAGTTTTCCTTCTCCTATGTGCATGTCTTTACAAAGACTGACGATACATCTCTTCCAGTGGATTAAACACGTTCCAGATACTAACTTGGAAATCTCTCTCTCTCTCTATATATATATATATATATATATATATATATATATAAAACAGTAGATTATGTGTGTGTTTAGCAGATAAACATTTTCCAAATCAAGAGTATAGAATAAGGTATTATGGTTATTACTTATTTGCATATTGTTTATTATATTTTTGATTTTAAAATAGATTGTTCTGTTAGGAGGAGGAGGAGGGGGAGGATGAGGAGGAACATTCATATAACGTCATGATTCCTAATATATAGATCGATGACATCAATAAAAAAAAAATTTTCCTTTTTCTAACCCTCACCCTAACTCCTCAACCTTTCTCTCATTTCAGCTGTTCCTGAATTTGTTATTTCTCCTACAAGTAAAATGATCGGTCTTGGTCGCACCTTGTCCTTACAGTGCGTTGTCGATGGAAGTCCTGTTCCAGCATTGTACTGGCGACAAGGAACAGATCAGGTACGTCATTAATCCTTTTTCTTACTTCCCGAGGGGTCGGTAGATGATATCTAATCCCATAACACAACAATTATAATCTTGAAATAGTCGTGTATACGTATTTAGTAGTGTTAGGACGATTAATTAGAATCGAGAATCGGAAAAATCAGAACTTTTTTTGGGGGGGGGGTATCGGAATCGAAAAAGTATGTGCCTATTTTCCGATGCCAAAAACGATTCTTTTAATCATCTTTCTTTTTTTTTTTGATTTTGTTTAATCTTCTGTTGCCTGTAGTAATAATAAAATAATATTTATTGATTTTAAATTACCAGTAAAGCTAAAAGCGAAAGATCACCCACCACAAGTGTGTTTGTTAAGGTTAGGATGTACACAGTTAACATGTATTTTTTTTTTTTTTTTTTTTTTTTTTTTTTTACACAGTGATCACCACTTATCAAGGCCCGGAAGCCACTCAGGGATAAGGGTTATTGCAAGTACATTACGTTAGTGTGGAGATTTGATGAAGTGTTTACTTAAGGGGGCGGTTCATTAGGAATTTGTTAACATTGGACTTGAACACATCCAAGTTGTAGTCCGGTGGGAAGCAGGCAGACGGAACAGAGTTCCACAGGCGTGCAGTTCTATGAAAGAAGCTTTGTTCATGGAATCCGCGTTTTGATTTAGGCACAGATATAGAGTGGGGGAAATTTTTCACAGTGGATTCGGCTAGACGGGTGTTTTTCGTGAAAGATTGGCGAGGGGGGACCAGAGATTGGAGTTCAGACGAGCACCTGCCATGGAAATAACGATAAAACAAGGATAGGCTCGCAACGTCTCTTCTGTGGGAGAGAGGTTGCAGGGTAGAGAAAAGGGCATCCCCCACTAAGCCACGAAGTCTATTTTGTACTCTGTCAAGGCAGGATAGGCTGTTTTTTGCAGCTCCTGCCCTAATATGACAACAGTATTCCATTATTTTTAAAGTAATCGAAAAAAAAAAAATCACAATGAGTAACTAGAATCGGGAATCGGAACTTTTCAGGGTATCGGAATTGGTATCGGAATCAAAAAAATATGTGCTTATCTTCTGATGCCAAAAACGATTTTTTTAATTATCTTTTTATTTATTTGATTTTGTTTAAAATAAAATCTTCCACTGTTGGTAGTAATAATAAAATAATAAATATTTACTGATTTTAAATCACCAGTAAAACTAAAAGCTATAGGTCGTTTTTTAAGTTTAAGATATGCACAAATAACATGTGCTTTTATGATAATCAGAAAAAATAACAATGTTATAGTTAAATATTTAGAGATTTATAAAGAATTGGAATTGGAATCGGTAATTGTATCGGAATCGGGAAAAATATTAGAATTGTCCCATTACTAGCATTTAGTGAGTGGCGTGTGTGATTCGCTGGCCGTACAGTAGTTTATGAATGTGTTTCATTATGTTTGTTTTATTACCGAGAGTTTTTCAGCCGCCTAAAGATCTGGTTGAATTGCGATGTATATATATATATGTGTGTGTTGTGTTATCTGTGGAAGAAAAATAGGAAATAGGAGAAAAAATGCTGCGTTTGGGTTTTTATAGTATGTGCGAGATTTGTCTATTGCATGTTGATTGGTTGAAGAAACTGTTTATTTGAGCTCTTATCCAATCAAAAGTGGATACATAATAACAACATTCGTTGCTGCTTCTGCTTTGAACATATTAATTCAACACTGCAAGTTAACAGTCGTATGATTGACAAAATTTAACAGTTTTGAATATTGACGTTTTATATGAAATCTGCTTGATTAAAAAAAAAAAAAAAATTTTGTCATTTCAGAATTTGATGTTTCCAAAACGTGATTATGGCCGGTTTTCTGTTGATGAGATTGGAACCCTGCGAATCCGTCAGGTTCGGTTTGAAGATGCCGGAGAATACACATGCCATGCTTATAATGCTGCAGGCGTTAAAGAGAAAAAGGTCCATATCACAGTCAGGAGTAAGTACAAATGGAACCCAACTCCCGGTGATTGGAATGAACCATTATTAGTTATATTCATTTATTAGTACTAGCAGTGATATTAAAATAATAATAATAATTTAAAAAAAAAAAAATAATAATAATAATAATAATAATTTAAAAAAAAAAAAAATAATAATAATAATAATAATTTTAAAAAAAAATAATAATTAAAAAAAAAAAATAATAATAATAATAATAATTTAAAAAAAAATAATAATAATAATAATAATTTAAAAAAAAAATAATAATAATAATAATTAAAAAAAAATAATAATAATAATTTTAAAAAAAATAATAATAATAATAATAATAATAATTAAAAAAAAAATAATAATGATAATAATAATAACGATAAAATTTATAATAAAAGAGTATGGCACGGAAAATAAAGAGAGGCGAAATTTCTATGTTAAAATATTGAAATATTTATGGGGATATATAATCCTTATCAATTGAAAAGTAAACTCCATTTGGTTTAAACAAGTTCAAAAGTACATGACATTCATGTTAAAAAAAAATGATATAAACAAACAAGAAAAAAAATCACTGAAATTCTGAGTCAGAAATCACTAAAAGTTTAAAATATATAAAATCAGAAAACACACCAAGTGATATTAAAATAATAATAATAATAATAATAATAACGATAAAATTTATAATAAAAGAGTATGCACGGAAAATAAAGAGAGGCGAAATTTCTATGTTAGAATATTGAAATATTTATGGCTTATTATGAGGGTAATTTAGCTAGATCTTTTCTGGATCAGATTTCTAAATCCAATTCAGTAAATAAAGTCCTTCTATGACCTTGTGTATTTTGTACTTGAAAAATGATTCGAGATGCTAATGGCACAATAAACACCCTTTTTTGCCGACAAAATTATTGACTCAAAATAACAGCTGACACTTAAACTATAAATATACGTTTATGTCAGACTAGCAGGGGGTGGTTCCCGGCTTTGCCCGGTTGTAAAATATGGTTAAATATGATATTTCAAATTGTCCAGATTTCGTATATATTATCATAGAGTCGTGCTTCCAAAAGTAAAAAAATATATATATATTTGAGTGCCATCAGCTAGATTCGAAACCGAAAGCAAAATTGTAGCATTCAAAGCTGGTGGCGTTACCACTGTACTAACATGACATGCACATGAACAGATTAAACATTAAAAATAAACTAAGATGAATGTACAAAATGTTTAACGATTTTTTTGCAATTTTTTTTCTCATGTTTGACCCCTCAAAAAACACTTTTTAACCAGCTAAAGACCCATAAAAGAACGGCCCGTAAAAAATCTAATCATTTGAGGTCCCTAGCGCCGCTCTGTGACTTTTAGTTTCAGAGGAGATAGAGTTCGAAAATAGGAAGACAGACTGACCTACAGACAGACAGGCATATAGCCGTTTATATAATAGATTATAGATCAACTGTGCTGTGTTTTACTCGATGTCAATGTGTATATATCTTGAACCAGTGACAAAAGTTAGTATTAACAATTATATTTTGAAAAACCGGCCGCACCAAATACATAACAAAAGTACAATAGGTTCATGGGAGAAATAAAACATTGTGGCAGTGGTGCAGAGGTTAGGGTTATAAATAATCTGTTTAGTTGACAATTTCTTCATTTGTATTGGCTGTAAAACGTCTCTGTAACCTTTTCCTTCTACCCAAACGTTATTGGTTTATGCTTTTTTTTAACTCCCACCTCTTTTTTTTTTCATTTAGAACTTAGTCCTGAAATTCCTGATAACGATTTGCGCCCACCACCAATCATTAACATGGGCCCACAAAATCAGACCTTACAGACCACAACGGGCACCGTTTTGCCATGTCAGGCACACGGAGATCCGATGCCCGCAATCCAGTGGCTTCGGAATGGACGGCCTCTACAAATGAACAATCCTAGGCTAATGCTTTTAGGAACTGGATCCCTGCAGATATCTGGTAAGTTCACTAACTTCTATTTTTTTTTTTTCCCCTTTTTTTTTTTTTTTTGATAAGGTGTCACCAATTATTAAGACCTGAAGGCCACTCAAGGATAAGCGTTAAAGATGATTTTAATGATGGTGATGATTGGGCGGAGTTTGATTATTTAAGAAAGCAGCTCAACAAGAATTTGTTAACATTCGACTTGAAAACGATCATGCTATAGTCAGCTGGGAAGACCTCCTACGGTATTGTGTACCATAGATGGAAAGTTTTAGGAAAGAAACTTTGCGTGTGGAAGTTTTGTAAAACTTTAGATTCCGAAAGAGAGAGAGAAAGGAAACTATCTTTAATTACATGTAAAGCAGATTGTAACAGCCATTTTGGACACACACACAGGTTTAGTTTTATATATAGATTCTTAAAATAATAACGCACTCACGTTTCCCAAGATTCTATTGAATTTCAAGCTTCTAAGAGAAATCGCAAGAGAAAAATATTGACTACATTAACAGTTAAATAGACCTGTTAGGTGTATCGTTTTATTGTTCTATTGAACGCACATTACTTTCGTTATAACATGGTTGATTGAGTATATAGCCTTTTTTGGATATAGTCAAGATTGTCTGTTCTCTTTTACTTCCGGTTCCTACTGTCCGTTTAGCTTTTTATATAAAAAAAAAACGAATTTCTTTAAAAAAAATACAGGCAGTCATAGAAAAACATCAAAGAAACAAGTTACTATCAGTAATGTCTATTTTAATTAATAGAAATATAAATGCTATTGAATATTAATGGTACTAGATATCTAAAAAACCACACACACAGGAAGGGTTGAACCTAAGGTCAACTTGGCTTTTGTCCTGTAAGTGCCTGCCCATTGGCTGATTAGAAGAGGATAGGAAGGGTGCGGTGGAAACTATGAAGCTGATTGGCTAACTACAAACTCAATAGAATGTGTGTATATAAAAACGCGAGACAACCACAACTCTTCACATAAGCCTGACGAATCCAAGCATGGATGAAACATGAAATATTCTGTGTAGTTTAATTGCCATATATATTTTTATAACTTACTATATATATATATATATATATATATATATATATACTGTGTGCCAAACTGGAGCTAAAAATCACTACTCGACAGCAATCGATCACCTGTATAATGAAAGAGAAAATCGAAAAACGGCATCACACAGCTACTCATCAAATGCTTCCAATAACTACACCTGCAGTTGCTGTTGTTTGCAATTCAAATCTCTAGAGGGATTGAAATGCCCCCAACGTTTCAAACACCATTGGAACAATGAATAATCTTTCTAATCGAAAAAAAAAAAAAAACTGGACTCGATTCTCAGCGACATTCTCCGCTCTAACCAGGTTCCATCCGGTTCTCGAGAACTTAACGGCTCAATTTTCTCAAACATCTTAACTCCCAACCTTATATTATCTTATTTATGCAAATTAATGCGCAATCGAACCTGCTGATTCGTCGCCTTCTCGTTTCCCATCGCTCGGGTTTTGAGTTCGCACATGCAGCCCACCTCCGTGACTGCAGTCACACTCAATTTTTACTACACGCCCCCCCCCCGATCCCATGATCATAAACTGGGTAGGGAAGTAGTATCCGTCTTTGCTAGACACAGCTAGCCCTCAACACTCCGCTAGACACAGCTAGCTCTCACTATTCCCCAACAAAGACAGATACTACTTAGCAAAAGTGGGGCTACACGACTAGACACAGAAATTAATTTTTAAATTTCTCATTTAAAAACGACTTTACATACAAGTCGGCTCAATCGCATTATAATTCTTTTTAATAGCGACTACTTTTTCTTCAAAAACAAAATCGACTTGAATTGTACTCTTACCAAAATAACTATCGTTTAAAAACGACACCTTTTTTCTCCTTTTCAGTACGACATGATTTCATGTTAAATTCCGTATGTAAAAAAAACTTTTAAATGCATACAAGTCGTCCGAATCACATTTTAAGTTCTTTTAACAGCAATGACTTTTTTAAAACACAATAAAATCCGACTCGAATTGTACTCGAGTAAAATATTTTTCGTTTAAAAAAGATAACTTTTTTCTTTTCAACACAACAGGATTTCCCTCTAAATTCCTCGTTGAAAAATGACGACTTTAATACACACAGGTGGTCCGAATCGAATCTTTAAGTTCTGTTAACAGCGACGACTTTTTTTTTAAACAAATATAAGCGAATTTTATTCCAAATTCCACGTTTAAAAACGACGACTTTAATACAAACAAGTAGACCGAACTGCATTTCAACACGTTCATTTGACGACGATAGTTAAATAAATACAGCGAATCCAACTGGGATTAACAAACAAAAAGACAAAAAAGTCCGACTCACTTCATATCTTCAACCTTCGCAGTTTGACATGACTCATTCAATTCTCTCTTCGACAACGCTTTTCAATTTTTAACGCGACTTTTAATTTTTCAGGTTCGACGCGAATCATTTAAAATTTCCCATTTCATCTCGGCCGCATTGGCTCAATATTTAAAGCCGAAATAGTTTCTAATCGAGAAAAAAAAAAAAAAAAAAAAAAAAAAAACCTGGACTCGATTCTCAGCGACATTCTCCGTTCTAACCAGGTTCCATCGAGTTCTCGAGAACTCAACGGCTCGATTCTCTCAAACATCTTAACCCCCGGCCTTATATCATCTCATTTATGCAAATTAATGCGCAATCGAACCTGCTGATTCGTCGCCTACTCGTCTCCCATCGCTGGGGTTTTGAGTTCGCACATGCAGCCTACCTCCGTGACTGTAGTCACACTCAATTTTCACTACAATCTTATTGTCAGAATCTCATACGTCAAACACGATGAGAGAGTCCATTATATATATATATATATATATATATATATATATATATATATATATATATATATATATATAGAGAGAGAGAGAGAGAGAGAGAGAGAGAGAGAGAGAGAGAGAGAGAGAAATAAAAAGCAACAAACCGAATTATGTGTTCATCAACGTTTCGTCTTTATTTCGGAAGTCTCGAAATAAAGACGAAACGTTGATGAACACATAATTCGGTTTGTTCCTTTTTATTTGTCTGTTTCGTCGGAATACTATTTCCATTATCCTCATATATATATATATATATATATATATATATATATATATATATATATATATATATATTTATATATATATATAATTATAAATATATATATATATAATTATATATATGATTAGTTTTTGGGGGAAAAAGAATTCCAACAGAGTGCTCAATTAAAAGGAAAATCCAAATTGTAAGAGCGTATTTATATTTTATATTTTGTGTACAGAAAGTTGTTAGTTGAGACAGATCATTGGTACCGTCGGTTTCAAGCCCGATAATAAGGCCCGTTTAAGGTATCCTTACCAAGCTCTCTCCAGCCAATATTCGTATATATATATATATATATATATATATATATATATATATATATATATATATATATATATATATATATATATATATATATATATATTAGCAAGTTAATTCAGCAATTGCGAACTTACTGACAAAATAATTTTCCAATGAAGGACTAAAATCTTTTTTAAAACTTAAATTTTTTTATGTAGTTTTCAAGTTAAAAGTTTTCTAAAACTATTTATATATATATAAAAGAAAAAAATTATTACAATTCTTATTTTATTTGCTCCGCTCATCCGAGTAGAGTTTTCTGTATCTAGATAGTTTATTGCATAAAGATTATTTATCTGTATCAGTTTATATATATATATATATATATATATATATATATATATATATATATATATATATATATATATATATATATATATATATATTAGTGTTGGGACGATTAATCAGAATCGGAATCAGAAAAATCGGAGCTTTTTAGGGTATCAGAATTAGTATCGGTTTTGGGAAAATTTTAGCCTATTTTCCGATACCAAAATTGATTCCTTTAATTATCTATTTTATTTGATTTTGTTTTTATAAAAACATCTTCCACTGTTTGTAGTAATAATAAAATAATGAATATTTATTGATTTAAACTTCCAGTAAGACTAAAATATCTAGATCACCTCGTTACAAGTGTGTTTTTCTTATGTTTGAGAAAATACATGCGCATTTAAGATGTTTTTACAGTAATCAGGACAAAATAACAATTTTATAGTTAAATATTTAGAGATTTATAAAGAATCGGAATCGGTAATTGTATCAGAATCGAGAATTTAGTACAGGATCGCTAATTGTATCGGAATTGGGAAAACTCTCGGAATCATCCCATCACTAATATATATATATATATCAGGTAAATTAAATATTGAGAAAAAATGTAACTATAGAATACCTAATGAATGTCCATTGGAGGGCAATTGCTTAATTTCTAAAATTGTATACAAATATGAAGTTAAAGTGAACAATAGTAAAAAAGATATACCTAGGAGGAACCGAATGTAATTTTTAGGACAGATACCGAAACCATATTGCACCATTTAACATTAGACCAGAAAAGGAACCCAATCGAAATGAGGATAAGGATAAAAATAATGATAAGACAAAAATAAATATTAAAAATAAGAAAAGAAACACGATTGCATTAAGTGATTGGGTTAGGGAACTACATAAGAATAAAAAAAGTAGCGGATAAAGTTAGACAATATAAACCGAGTAAATCAGTAATAGTGAATTCTAAAGAGGAAATTAAAAACACAACTTTGTATAACATTAAACTTTTGTTTAGAATAGAAATAAATTCCTATCATCACGCCTTTTAATATAAAAAGTAAAAATGAAGTATCTATCGAAATAAAAGGCGAGAAATTGGGCCACTTTATTTAAACAAATTTAGCCAACGGCATAACCTGACACCAGCAATTTGCAAATCATGAGAAACAGCCCAACCGCGCTTTTTAGTCACTTTATTTGACCAAAATTATACGGCATAATCGCGTTGATACATCGATTCTAATCATCTTACCCGTTAAGCGACGTTGAACCTGGTCAGTCATCAGGCAGTTGACCATTTTGGAATACTAGATATTAAATATGAAGATTAGTCCTATTCATTAGTTGATCTTTGACAGTGCATAGCATATGCACGATGAAGCTACGGAAGCAACTTGGTGGATACATGTTCTCAATAGACATAAAACTATAGTCAAGCACATCATAGCAACAAATTCGGATAGAACATACATTTGTTGTTGTTATTATTATTTTTTTTTACATAGGCATCACCACATTATCAAGGCCAAGAGGCCACTCAAGGATAAGGGTTAAAGAGTGTACAGTAGAAATTGGACAATATAGTAATCATTAGTAATGAAAATTTGGTAAATTTGATAACTTATATGGAACGGCTCATCAAGAACTTATTTACGTTAGACTTGAAGACAACCATATTGTAGTCAGCCGGAAAGCAGGAAAACGGAAGACAATTCCACAGGCGTGCAGTTCTAATGAAAAAGCTTTGTTCATGGAATCTACGTTTAGGTTTAGGCACAGATAAAGAGTGGGGGGGGGATTAGTGATAGTAGTAGTAGTAGTAGTAGTAGTAGTAGTAGTAGTAGTATTGTGGTGATGATAAACAGGATGACGACGGTGTTTTTTAGAAAAGAGTAAGGAAAAAGAAATTCAGGAATATGTTGAAAATGAAATGTTAGTGTTGTAAAAGAATATTAAATTTAGCACAAAGATTTTAGGATGATGCAATAAATAAATTAGTAGGTCATTAACTCACAAAAAAAAAATCCTAATTATAATCTAAATTAGGGAAATAGGATTAAATTTAAATTTAATAACTGATATTGGGAATAAACTAACACTTGAGAAATTTCCATCACACACAAAAAAAACAATAAAATGAATTTAAAAAATTCAAACATTAAGTAATTGCAAAATATTGAAACAAACATCTAGTTTAGGATTGCAATTAAAAGAAAAAAAAATTGATGCTATGAAGATTATAGCAAGGGAAAGAGGAGAAATAGAATCAAATAGAAACCACATTAAGTCTAAGCAAATTTTCTGTTTGGTTGCAAAGAGAAGGTGTAAAATTGGAAAAGAAAGCAAAGAGAATATCTTCTCGGACTTGATGTGGTTTCCTGGTAGTATTTAAAAGGTATATTGTCACTGAGACGCAAAGGAGTTACTGTGATTAGGGACCAGATTTATAGGAAGAATCCTAAGTAGGAAGCTATTAAGCAAGATTTTTGTTCACATTACATTTAAATTTCTGCATATTAGCACATTGGGGGTGGGGGGTAAAGGAGAGGAGGGGAAATTCCAATGGCAATCGGTACAAGGAAAAAAAAATGCTATTCAAGTAGAAAGTTTTTCAGAATCTGAGGACTTTTACAACGGAGAGGTGGGATTTTGCTGCTAATTTTCGGGTAGCCTTTTAATTGTGCAGGTTTATTTAATTTTTTTTTCTAATTAACCTAGGAGTTTTCCCTATATCTTGTTAGTTGTATATAGAAATATTTATCCGAATATGTTTTTCTTTTACAGATCTTCAGGTGTCGGACACAGCCACATATACATGCAGAGCTGTGAGTGACACAGGAAAGACTACGTGGAGCGCCACCTTAACAGTTGTCCGTAAGTAGATCGATATTTTCATTCTTTTCTTTCTCTTTCGATATGCTAAAATTTTTGTTTTATTTTTTTTAATTTAATCATATTCAACCATCAATGTGACATAAAGCACTCACAGGGATGGCTACTACGCAGTGAGACATGATGGAGTATGTAAGTACCTCCACTAGACCATCTGTAAAAAATTAAACATCCAAATCCTGGGAACATCAACCTGAAAGAACTTTCGGTTTTGCTTCTGCCTGATGGCACCCAACCCCTGTTTTTTTTGTTTTTTTTTTAAATTGACGCTATAAATTAAAATATCATATTTAACCGTATTTTATGACCAGACAACGCTAGGCGCCCCCCCTACTAATCTATAAATATAAAAGCGAAAATGTATGTATATGTGTTCGCTTTTTCTGTATGTCTACAAAAGGCTTTTTTCAGAGAAGCGGTCGGTCGCTTCACAACTTTTTAAAACTTTTTATATCACATATAAATCGTAATATCTCACAGTTAACAACGAAGCTCGCCTGTCTATTTAATTTGCTCGATTTCGGGAAGATAAATATTCAACATTTGTCGCTCACCGCATGTGGGTGAGTCTTTTTCCTATAACATCTTGGGAAAATAAACATAAAAAAAAAGCGTTCCGCAGTAAATGAAATAGTATCCCGCAGTCAAACTTGACCTCATTAACTCATTAAAACGGGCTTCTGCCAAATCCAAGTAATTAAATAAATTCAAACGTGTTTCAGTTAACATCTCGCGATGGGGCAATGGTTAACGTCGCACGTCTTTTTTTTTCACACTTTAATTTACAACTTTGCCTCAAGGGTTTGGGTTCGAATCTCATACTTACTTTTTTTTAACCCACCCCCACCCCCGGAGTTTCCACACACACCTACAAACACCCGGGCATCGCCGGGTGCCCCTCGCTAGTTTTAAATAAAAGCAAAAATGAAATGGACGTATTTTCTAACAAGATGTTGATTTAATGCAATTCTGAAATTTTGAGGTATGAATGTTTGTATTGTTTTGATTGTTTGGTATTTTTTAAAATTGACCCTTTTTTTTTTTTGTATTGTTTTGGTTACTAATTTTACAACAACAACAAAAAAACCTTCTTCCCTTAGAGTGGCCTCCCTTGCATTGTGTTTTTTTTTTTTTTTTTTTAAATGAAAATACGCATGGGATGTCTGTTTGCTGTTTCATAAAACATTTTTTTCATTAATGTTGACAAATAGCATAGATATTCCGTGAAATCGAAAGCCCTAAAAAAAAATATCTTACTGACCCCTGAAGATTGAACTTTCTTTATGAAGTACGGACACACCTTCAAACCCACTGTCTGAATTCTTACAATACAAAGCTAACCCCTTTTCCTTAGTTGAAAAAAAAAAAACATGGATGTTACACCTGACAAATGGCGTAGGATTCAACGGCCAAAATGTTGTGCTAATGCCACCCAAGATGAGGATAACTGTCCAAATAATAAAAATAAATACAAGATGTTGATTTGTCGAAGAATAATTTGACCACATTCTTTCAATTCACTTCTTTTTTTTTTTTTCAGCTTCTGGAACGCTTGGAGTCCAATATCATCGTGCGCCAAAATCATCCATGTTTCCCGGTGCACCGTCTCGCCCTGAAATCAGCACAGTTACGGACACAACAGTTCACTTGACTTGGAATCCAAGTTCACATAAAGGTGGATCTCCCATATACTCCTACACAATAGAATATTTTAGCCCTCAAACAGGAAAGGTAATTTCTCCGCCTTGAATTTGCGTTTTGCATATTTTGACCTTTTAGTTATTACATTGAATATTCGTGCTGTTTACAAAATGGCTTTGCTATCGTTGTAATGAATACATGCTATTATTGTTATTTATAAAATGCGTTTTCTATCATTGCAATCAGGACTTGGATATGACCTTAAACTATATCCGATGGTGAGGCCCCAGCTTGCGGGCTTTGGGGAGTGTGGAGCGACCCTTTAATTGCCATCGCTCCCAGGTCCACTCTGACCCAGACTGGTAGTACCTGTTAGGGTCCCAACTATGGGTTAAATAGAAACCGACTTAAAAAAAAAAAAAACAAATATACTCTATTAAGAAATTGTTCTTCAAAATCACTGGATTCGGCATTAAATAACCTAAAAAGGGTTGATATGCCGTAAAACAAAAACAACCAAACCAATGAATGTCCACTGTAAGATAATGCATATGAGCCCATGGGAAAATATCAGCAGGTTGTTCGTTGAACAAAAAAAAAAAAAAAGAAGCAAAATTGCAAGCGCAAGAAAAAAAAAATTAGGAGTAGTAGGCAGGCTCGAATCTATAACACGCAGGAGGAAAAGGAGGTGTAAAAAAAGCAAACAGTCTTATCGATGCGCCCACTGCAATTGTGACATCACGAGCGGTCAAAATAACGTGTTTTATGCGACATCGTTGACACAAGGTTTGAATGGCTCGCAAAAATGTTGTCGACAACAAAAACTGACCCCTCCTTGTAAAAAACGGTTCAGTTGACAATGAAGGAATTAATGTTTTTTTGACCAATTTTTCGATATTTGTTGTCCGAGAGACTAAGCTTTAAAACAATACCAATTTTGTCACGGTCCGCCTCATATGTCAAAAGATCTTGGCAGATAAACAAACACACACACGCACACACATATGTTGCCTTTTATATCATAGATTTTGAGTGTTGGAAGTTGTTTCGTGTCTGTTCTACCATTAAGATAAAATCGTCATGGACTAAGTTCTGTAAACTGTTGTAATTCCTAACATCATTAGTTATCGCACTCACTACTAGGGGGGAGGATATATAACAGCTGTGTTAAGTGTGTGATGCTGTATGAAAGTTAGTGCTGGCCTCTCACTTAGCCCTCTCTTGCCCATCTTTAGCATAATGATAGAGCTATGATACCATGTTAGGTCAGATCAGACCTGGCATGTCATATTGGTAGGGCTGAATATACCAAAACTTGATAAGCTCTTGACGATCTGTTGATTTGATCATGTTGAAAGCAGCGACTACTTTATCGTTCCACCCTATATATAGTGAGTTAGCCTTCTGCTTAGAGTTCACAAAATCATGCTCAGGGGTGTTTGGTTTGTATGAAGTCTTTGTTGGTCGCAGTTATTCATTAACCTTCAAGGTTACTGGTTTTACTCCTGACACTGAGAGCAGCAATGCTCAGTGGTTGCATGCGAATTCGGGGAAGGTTTGGTCCTCAAACACATAAAGGAATAACGCAGAAGCAATGTTGCTACCTTCACTCCATTGATTTGCAGTTCCACATGCAGAGACGACCAGAGGGTGGCAGATCCTGATAGCGACTCCTCCTGGATTTCCACCAGATCCCTGTCAGCCAGGTACTTTTGACTCTGCCACGTTTCTATACTCTCTACCACGGTGATGAAGGTTTGGACTTTAGGATGTGGGAGGGGGGATTTTCATGATGATGATGATGATTTTTGCAGTCTTACAATAATTTTTTCTATTGTCTTTAATTGCAATATATATTTTTTATAACGAATTTATTTCTTATCTTCTTTCTTTTTTTTTTTTCTAAGGGCTGGGTGACTGCAGCTGACGACATATCACTCGAAAGTTACACAGTGCGCAATTTAAAACCCAATAAAAATTATGTGTTCCTGGTTCGAGCTGGAAACTCCCATGGTATCAGCGCCCCTAGTCCCCTGTCAAGAATGATAGAGACTCAAGGTAAAAAAAAAAAAGAAACATTTCCCATTTTTCTGTTTCTATAAACAGTTGAAATCTGAGAAGTGCTTTAAAAATTGATCCGATCTTCTAATTTTTGCCCTTTTTTATTTTTCACATTTTTATTTTTGAGTTATCTGTCTATATTTATATTGTTCAGACCACTGTTCTCCCCTTCGATATTATTCTCACAACGTTTTGGCCGATGTAATCTCCGACCTTCTTCAGGTGTATCTTGTTGAACTTTGGAATCTGTACGGAATTTCAAATGGAAGGAACCCTTTATTTAATCCAAAGTGTATTTTGGTTTGAGTTTTACGTTTGACACAACAAACAATTTTTTTTATTACTTTTTTTAAATTGAATATTCAGCGACCGGGCGATTCCATCTTTTAAATAAGGGGTGATAGATAACATATATACATGTAATTATTTTACAGTTGAAATTGTTTATGGATTCTACAAAACTTTATGAATATGCGCCTAAAATGTGGGTTGGATACACTCAAGATTTTTGAAGCCATTTAAAACATGTGAATTACTTTAGTCTGTCATGCTTACATTACAAATAGCATTTTCGTTGGTCTGCCATGCGTAAGTTTGAAACAGCAATTTTAAAGTTTGAAATAGCATTACTTTTGGTCTGTCACGTCTCATTTATAAATAATATTTTCATTTCGTCTGGCATAATTAAGTTAAATATTACACTTCCTTTGGTCTGTCATACATTTTTTTTTTTTTTTTTACAAGGGAGTCACCACTTATCAAGGCCCAAAAGCCATTCGAGGATAAGGGTTAATCAATGTAATATGGTAGTTTAGTAAATTGTTAATAGTGTAGATTGGGTAGAATTTGAATTGTTTAAGGGGATGGCGCAACAAGAACTTGTTTACATTGGACTTGAAGGCGACCATATTGTAAACGGCTTGGAAGCATGTTCTACAGTTGGACAGTTTTAGGAAAGAAGCTTTGTTCATGGAATCTGCGTTTAGATTTAGGCACAGATAGAGAGTGGGAGAAATCGTTTATAGTGGTTGTAGCTAGTTGAGTGTTTTTCTTAAGCTTGAAACATATCCATTCTTTTTTATTCTATTATTTATTAGGGGGTCACTACCTATCAATCGTAAGAGCCACTTGAAGATAAGTATGAGTCGAATGATGATGAATATCATGAGAGGATTGTTGCTACTACTACTACTATTACTGCTAGTAATAATAGCAATAAACTCTGGAGTCATTAATGTTCGTTTCACGTGTCGGGTGCAATAAAAAGATCCATATGTCTGCCACACTTAAATTGAAATAGCATTTTTAGATACCCCCCCTCACTTACTCACCCACCCACCCATGCGTATATATCACAGATTTTGTCAATCAGTTGTTATTAGGGCTATGACAAGAGAATATTCTTTTCATTGTTTGGACTCTCGAGTATATATCCGACACAGTTAGACACTGTTAACCACTCTATCTAAAACATATAAAATATTAACTGATATATACTCGAGAGTCAAAATAATGAAGAAAATATTTTCTTGTCATAGCTCTAATTATTATGCTTGAATTTGAGATAGCATTTTCGTCGGTCTGTCATCTTTCAGATTGAAATAGCATTTGAGTTGATCTGTCAAGCTTAAGTTTGAAATAGCATTTTTTTTGTTTATCTGTCATGCTCAAGTTTCAAACAGTATTTTCGTTGGTCTGTCATGCTTAAGTTTGAAGCAGTATTTTCGTTGGTCTGTCATGCTTAAGTTTCAAATAGCATTTTCGTTGGTCTGTCATGCTTAAGTTTGAAGCAGTATTTTCGTTGGTCTGTCATGCTTAAGTTTCAAATAGCATTTTCGTTGGTCTGTCATGCTTAAGTTTGAAGCAGTATTTTCGTTGGTCTGTCATGCTTAAGTTTCAAATAGCATTTTCGTTGGTCTGTCATGCTTAAGTTTGAAGCAGTATTTTCGTTGGTCTGTCATGCTTAAGTTTCAAATAGCATTTTCGTTGGTCTGTCATGCTTAAGTTTGAAGCAGTATTTTCGTTGGTCTGTCATGCTTAAGTTTCAAATAGCATTTTCGTTGGTCTGTTACACTTAGATTTTGAACAGTAACATCATATGCTCAGATTGATTGGACTACTTTTCTTTCTTTTTTTAATTTTCTTCCTTTAGAGATTGTAACGCTGGGTATGGGGCAGCCAAACCAGCTGCCAACATTGCCCTGCTTTTTATTGAAACCAACCGAGAGCTCTTTTTAGTATCCTGGTTGTTCCCTGAAGTGTAATTGTCTGGATCTCTTTTGCACTTGGTTATGAGCCCATTCGTGTTTCTTATACAATTTTGTTTGTTGTTATTAACGAGTATTTAATAATTATAAGGTCATTTCAGTTCCAACAATTTTTCTTGGTGCTTTGTTTTTTCATAATCGGACAGTTTTTTTTTCATCAGTGAGTATGCGTAAGAATGAATCCTCATTGATATTTGTGTTGTATTAATAAAAAAAAAAAAAAAGACAATGCAAAACAAATTAAAGAATCTTTTTTTTTTTGTCTTTGAATTGAAGGTCGAAGAGGAAGTATCCTTTTTAACCAAGAAGAGATCGAGCAACGATTACGTGGAATTGTGGTTAATCTTGTCCAAGGTGAGGCCTCTGGGCCATCAGCAATCAAAGTACACTGGCGGGTAAGATATACTGTTTGTCTATATCTTGTATAGATTCTTTTAATAGAGAAACAAATAAAAACAAACATAAATGCAAACTCTTGAAAAGTTTGAAAGAAAAATGGGTGCTTGTCCAGAATTCCACCTATATTAATATATATATATATATATATATATATATATATATATATATATATATATATATATATATATACGCGGCAAAAAGAAAGTCCGCACTTGTAATTTTTTCAAAAACTGCAAACTTAAGCTAAATTTAATGTAACTGTTTAAATAACCTATACCTCATTTGATTCGCCTTTTATGCTTCTATAATTTTACCTGTTCATATTTGACTTTTAATTGAAATATTCTAGAATATTTCAAGCAATGAAGTTTGACGAGATTAATACAAGAGTGCTCAATACCTAAGTAGAGCAGGGTATACTCTTTATTTGTTTTTACATAAGCAGTAATATGTTGCTACACATTCATAAGCATGTTTCGGTAGCTAGTTACCAGTAACTAGAGACCTCTCCAGGCGATACAGCTTATACGAAAAATGTAAAAACAAATAAAGTATATATATATATATATATATATATATATATATATATATATATATACGTGTATATATATATATATTTGTATATATATATACGTGTATATATATATACGTGTATATATATATACATATATATATATATTTATTTGTATATACATATATATATAATATGTGTATGCATATATATATATATATATATATATATATATATATATATATATAGATGGAAATGTATAAAAAAAGAATATGAAAAGTATAAAAGCTTATATCTTTTCTTTATTCGTTTTCAATTGGTGACGTGCAGGAATACAAAATAATATTATTTATTTGTATATACATATATATAATATGTGCATGCATATATATATATATATATATATATATATATATATATATATATATAGTCATCCACATACAGTACTCTTTCGCTGTATCACAGCTCATCGGTGCGGCTAGACAGTCAACTACCTGAAGCCAGGATCGAAACCCGACCGCCCATATGACAATCAAGGCTTTGAACCATTACGCCAATCAGCAGCTGCTGTGCGGGCAGTGAATTAACGATGTTTTGACATCGTCCGAATACCTAAGCTCGTTTTGTTTACACAGAGAGCATTGCTTAATACGCCAATGGTATATCGTGTATCACTTCCCAATATGCTCAACTCAAGATAAGGAGCATTATATATATATATATAACTACTTCATTTAACCACATAAATTAATATACGAAAGTATAGATTTATGCGTAAACTTTAATTATTTACTTCAACAGTGCTTAATACGTAGGTACAGCTAGGTAGTATATATGTATAACTTACTATATATATATATATATATATATATATATATATATATATATATATATATAGTCAAAGTTGTGTTTTCTGTGATATGCAATGCGTATGCGCAAGTCGTCGAACGCCTTGTAAATGTTCGAAGCATTGACAAGTTATACGTCTTGTTCAGAGTGCCTTTCGTGCCGACACCCGCTTTCCGTCCTCGTTTTTTTTTTCTTTTCATTTTCGTTCCTCCGATCCCGATCCACTTATTTCTGTGACGTCACGCTAGCACCACAGCTTGGTCATTTGAATACGCGCCAGCGGCTTTGTCACAGTATGACATCCTCATCTTTGTTCTCTGTTCTAATCCAAATTATAATTCTACTTGCAGGTAATGAAAGGTCACAATGCAATTGACGGTTTCAAAATTAAATACAGAAGAACAAAGCATAACAGTGAAATACATACAATTACAGTGGAGGATCCAACTGCTACTTCCTATCTCATAGAAAACCTTTATAGCCACACCTGGTACGAAATATGTATTCGTGCTTACGGGGGAAAAGTGTTTTCTCAGTGTAGCAATCCCATCAAAGTTCACACAAATGAAGGAGGTAAGACTTAGGAGGTTTTCTTTAAACTTGCTAAATAAAACAAGTCACTTGTCTTGGGACGATTAATTGGAAGCAGAAAGCGTAAAAATCAGAATTTGGGGATTATCAAAATTGGAAAAAAAATTTGTGCCTATTTTCCGATGCCAAAATCGATTCTTTTTTTTATTAGCTTCTTTGTTTGGTTTTGTTTAAAATAAAATATTCTACTACTGGTAGTAATGATAAAATAACGAATATTTATTGATTTTAAAACTAGCAGTGAAACTAAAATCGATAGCTCATTCCCCACAAGTGTATTTTGTACGTTTGAGAAAGTATATGCACATTTAACCTGCGCTTTTACGATAATTTGGGAAAAAAAATAACAACTTTATAATTAAATATTTAGGGATTTATAAAGAATTTGAATTGGAATCGGTAATTGTATCAGAATCGGTAAAAATATTGGAATCGTCCCATCATTACAAGTCACAAGAGTTATAATATTTATGTTTCTAAATTTTTTAGATTTGTATTATCTGAATTATTCGGATTATTGTTCTAAGATTGAATTGCTATTCCAACTTGTTTATGTTTTTCCCCCTTTTTTCGAAATGGAGGGGATATTTTATGATGTGAATGATAGATTATTTATAGATGGGTATTTTATTTTGGCATTACATAACTCACAAAAGAGATCATAGAACCTTTTTTATAAATGTTGGGTCTAATCGTTCCAAACTCTTCACCATCGACACAGTCTTATTCCATACCCAAAACATGAATTGTATTTGCACTAGACGACGTGTAACTTGCTATTTTTAATGCGTTTTAGTTGTTTTTCTTTTTATGAAAGGGTGGGTGGTATTTTGTGTGTCGAATGACACAGTCTTTATAGATGGGTATTCTATCGTTTTGGAATTACACATCTGAAACAAAATGGTTATTTTGCTGTAAAACTAACAAATCTAATGAATTGAGTGTTGT
This sequence comes from Euprymna scolopes, assembly GCF_053919585.1. Classification (NCBI taxonomy): domain Eukaryota; kingdom Metazoa; phylum Mollusca; class Cephalopoda; order Sepiida; family Sepiolidae; genus Euprymna; species Euprymna scolopes. Next base: position 63,107,992 of record NC_136508.1, read on the forward strand.
TCACATCAAATCTGTCCACTGTCTTCATAAAATGGTTGGGCCTAATTATTCCAAATAAAGAGGGGAAGGAACTGTTGATAATTGTTAATTAAATCAGCGTCAGCTCTTGTACACTTCGGAACAAGTTCATTAAAAATCAATGAATTTTATTAGATTTCCTTTTCTCTTGTTGTTCTTTGTTTCTTCCCTGGCCTTCAACTTGTTTTTGTTGTTGTTGTTGTTGTTGTTTTTCTGCTCTATTTTCTACAATTGTTTTAATTTTTTCTTTTATTTTAGAATTTCAAAAAGTTACCTCCATCTTTTTTCTTCTTTTTTTTTTTTGTATTTCATTTGTTTTTTGTTTTCATCGTCGTCAAATTTTTTTTTTCACTTTTTTCTCAGAACAGAGTTAATTATTTGCCTTTACCTGTATATTTTAGCACGCTTTCATTTGTTTTCGGAATTGTATTTGAATAGTCAATTGTTTTTGTTTTTTTGTTTGTGTGTGTGTGTTTTTTTTTTTGTTTGTTTGTTTTTTGTTTCTTTTTTTCATTAATGTAAAACATTTGTTTAAATTGCCCGGATGTAGAATGGCTTCTTTGTTATGTCCAGACAAATTTCAATGGACTTTGTCAGAGTTTGTCAAAGTTAATTAAGAAAATGCAAAACCTGTTGAAAGTGCAATAAGTCACTGGTTAATGATCTTTTCTTTAACGTCACTTCATTTGAAAGTTCTTATAGCGTAAAGTAAAAACAAAGCTGAAACTTTACAATGTCATTAATAGTGTTCGTATTAAATTACGGGACAATCTGCTGCTGACGTTGCCGAGAAAGTGGTTGGATAATTCTATCACACCAGATTCCCCTCACTCCCCATCTGTACCTAAATCTGAACGCAAATTTCGTGAACAAAGCTTCTACCTTGACAAAGCTCAAAACCATCTTCGAAACGTCCAAGGATGGAATACTGTTGCCACATCTGGGCAGGAGCTGCTAGAAAGGACTTGTCCTGCCTTGATAGAGTTCAAAATAGACTTCGTAACCTCGTAGGAGATGTCCTTTTCTCCTCCTTGCAACCTCTATCTCACAGAAGAGATGTTGCGAGTTTGTCTCTGATGTATCGTTATTTTCATGGAAAGTGTTCGACTGAGCTTCAATCTATGGTCCCCCCTCGCCAAACTTTCACAAGAAACACTCGTCTAGCTGTAAACACTATCAATAATTCCCACCACTCTTTATCTGTGCCTAAACCTAAACGTAGATTCCATGAACAAAGCTTCTTTCTTAGAACTGCACGCCTGTGGAATTGTCTTCCGTTTTCCTGCTTTCCGGCTGACTACAATATGGTTGTGTTCAAGTCTAAAGTAAATAAGTTCTTGATGAGCCGTTCCATATAAGTTATCAAATTTACCAAATTTTCATTACTACTGATTACTATATTGTCCAATTTCTACTGTACACTCTTTAACCCTTATCCTTGAGTGGCCTCTTGGCCTTGATAATGTGGTGATGCCTATGTAAAAAAAAAATAAAAAAGAAACCTAGTAGGTGATGCCCTTTTCTCTTCCCTGCAACCGTTTTCACACAGAAGCTCAACGACGGATCACTCTAACATATAAAGAGACGTTGCGGGCTTGTCTCTGCTTTATCGTTGTTCTCATGGCAAGTGCTCGCCTGAGCTTCAATCTATGGTTCCCTCCTTTGACAAAACTTTACAAAAAAACACTCGTCTAGTTACAACCACTATCAACAATTTTCCCCACTCTTTATTTGTGCTTAAATCTAAACGCAAATTTAATTAACAAAGCTTTTTTTTCCTCGAAGTGTCTGCCTGTAGAACACTGTTCTGCTGGCCTGCTTTCTAGCTGATTACAGCATGGTCGTTTCTAAGTCCAATGTAAACAGGTTCTTGTTGAACCATCCCCTTAAATATTCAAATTATACCCAATTTACATCACGAACGATCACTACGTCATTGTCTCAGTATTTCTGGAATCGTCTTCTCCAGCAGCATAAAAATGGGGGTGGGGGGCACCAACATTTTTTTTTAACAAGCTTATCGAAGTCCATTTAGTTGTTGAATCTTTGTGTGATAGTGTTTCCATCTTGCTTAAAAAAAAATTTAAAAAAAAAAAACTTTAAGAAAGCCTCTCGGTGTCCAAATTATTCATTGGGAATTTTTTTTTTTTTAAATCTAAAAGATATCGTTGGTATTTGTAACCATTGTTTTAAAATCTAAAATGTTTCTCTTATAGACTTTGTCTATATCGGTCCTGGAT
>NC_136508.1:63115249-63140249 GCF_053919585.1 Euprymna scolopes
ACTAAAATGATCGCATGTGGCATTAAATAACCCCAAAAAGGTTTATATGCCGTAAAACAAAATAACTAAATCAAACCTATTTAGAGATGTGAGTTTTCTGTCTTTTAGCGGATCTTAGGTTTGGGGGGGGGGGTTTGTTTTTTGTTTTTTTGTAATCCAGGGAAAAACGGAATTCCGCTATTTTTTTTTTTTATATTTTTAATTGCCTCCTTGCTAGAAAGACACAAGGTCAAGTGCAGGTTGGATGAAAGTGTTTTTGTGGAACGAACTGGATTCAAACGTAAAAATAGTTTTTAAGGGGTCAAAAATAAAAGAAATTAGAACTTAGCAAGCATAAGTCGACTTAAACTGCACTTCTACGCATGTGCAAATATGTATACATTTGTACATTAATTCTATTGACCTCTTCTTCAGGAGGTGAGACACAAGGTCGAGTGTGGGTTTGACGAAATTGTTTCTGTGAAACGAACTGGATTCGAACTTGGCACACCTAGGTTTTCAGTCCATGTCGTTAACCATTTAGCCACTGTCACATCGCTGATTATTATGATCAAAATTTACCTGCCTATAAGTTTCTATAAGCGCGAATGTTTGCAAAAGAGTTATCGTCTCAATTTCCGACTTGACAGTATCAATCGATACTTCACATTGATTCCTTGTGATTTGTATTTACGAGGGCGGATCAAAGTATTTGACTGAGATGTGTCATACTGGCAGCGATACAAAAAATGTCTGTGTGTGTGAGAGAGAAAGAGAGAGAGAGACAGACAGACAGACAGACAAACAGACTTAACTTGCTAAATAAATAAATACTTGCTTTGAAATCCGAACATGTGTAACCTGTTACACAAATCCCTCTGATTATGGCTCCTCCCTGTTCTGTTCTCTGATAATTATTGCCTGTCATTTGACTCTACCCTTGAGCAATACAACAGGAAATAAGCAGTCAATTTACATACTTGTTACGTCAAGTTGTTTAGCAATATATATATATATATATATATATATATATATATATATATATATATATATATATATATATATACGTTTTATTTTTTATTACCGTATCTTTCTGTTAAGTTACATTTTTGTTTCAGCTACTCGGCCGTTTTTTTTTGGGGGGGGGCCGTCTGTAGCTTCCTCAGACTTTTACAGAAATGTTCGCTATTTTGGAATGAAAGAGTGAAAGAGTGAATGAGGTCAGGGGGGTGCGAGGAGGACGGAAGAAAGAGAGGAAGGGAACAAGGGGGGAAGGTAGGAGGGGGCGCTTGGTATGTCGATAATGTTTTAGTTTTGGGGTTTAAGGAACTTGTGGGGTAGGGTCTGGTAAGTTCATTTCTGGTGTGGTTGAGGGCATAGGGATACATGGAGGGGAAGGGGAATATGTGCGGGTGGCAGGAGAGGGGGGTTATATATATATATATATATATATATTTATAAGCGTGTATATATATATATATATATATATATATATATATATATATATATATATATATATATATATATACACGCTTATAAATTTGTTTTTTGGTGTGTGTCTATTTACAATGCCTCACCACACCAGGGTCGTTTTTACACGTGGAGAAAAGGTACAAAAATAAAAAATTGTCTTAATCGTGAAGGATTGCTCTTTAATCGAAAGAGAACAAGAAATGGAAGTGCAGCATCTGAAGAACAGATGGTATTTATTTGCTCCCCCACCGAGCAAATTAGGCACAAGGCCGATTTTTAATGTGAGAAGTGAAGGGGAAATGGGGACCAACTCCCCGGGGAGTAGGGGAGTTGGATAATGACAATTGGTATGAAGAGTTGCCCCTACATTGACCAAGGTCCTATATGTGAGGTTGCCCACACATATGGTCTTTGCTTGTAGTATCTGCCGGAACAGATGGTATTTATTTGCTCCCCCACCGAGCAAATTAGGCACAAGGCCGATTTTTAATGTGAGGAGTGAAGGGGGAAATGGGGACCAACTCCCCGGGGAGTAGGGGAGTTGGATAGTGACAATTGGTATGAAGGGTTGCCCCTACATTGACCAAGGTCTTATATGTGAGGTTGCCCACACATATGGTCTTTGCTTGCAGTATCTGCCGGAACAGATGCTACACTTTGATCTTGACCAAAATGCCAAGTTTTGGTGGGTGTATTGATATTCATATTAAAACCACTTTTTTTCCTATTTATTTAAAAAGAAAATACAACTTTGTTATACAGAGTGGCCCACTTAAACGTAGCCCAGAAAATGTTTTAGAGAGAAGGAACATTTTTTCGTTTAAATTACCTATAGTGTTATAAAACAAATGCTGGAAATGCTCACCGTTAACATCTATGCATTTCTGGGCACATTTAACAACGTTTGCAGATACTGTCTGTAGATCTTCTCTGGTGATTCTCCTGATAGTATTTATAATGTTCTCTTTTAGTTTGTATAGATTGTGAGGATTATTTGCATAACCTTATTGTCTTAAAGTCCCCCAAAGATTAAAATCACATGATGACAAGTCCGAGGAACGTGGTGGCCATAACTCTTTGCTTATTGTTCTCTCTTCCTTAAACATGTCATAAACTCATGTCAGTGATCTGTGAGACGTGGGGCATGTAGCGTTATATTGTTGAAAAAAGAATTGCATTTATATATATATATATATATATATATATATATATATATATATATATATATATATATATATATATATATATATACAGGGTGTCCACAAAGTCTGGCTACATTATGTAGTCAGACTTTGTGAAAGCATCCTGTAGATTATGTAGCCAGACTTTGTGGGCACCCTGTATACACATACACACACACACACACACACGTGTATGTGCGTATATATATATACATACATACATACATATATATATATATATATATATATATATATATATATATATATATATATATATATATATATATATATATATATATATACAGGGTGCCCACAAAGTCTGGCTACATAATCTAGAGGATGCTTCCACAAAGTCTGGCTACATAATGTAGCCAGACTTTGTGGACACCCTGTATATATATATATATATAGTAATTTATAAAATATATATGGCGATTAAGCTACACTGAATATTCTGCGTTTCATCCACTATAGGATTCGTCAGGCTTATGCGTATGTATGCATTAATCAAAATATATTTAAGCATATTATACGACTGGGCAATGGTGGGCGGTCTGCTAGTATATATATATATATATATATATATACGACTGGGCAATGGTGGGCGGTCTGCTAGTATATATATAAATATAATATATATATATATATATATATATATATATATATATATATATATATATATATATATATATATACTAGCAGACCGCCCACCATTGCCCAGTCGTATAATATGCTTAAATATATTTTGATTAATGCATGCATATATATAGGGAATGTATGCTTATTCAATAATATATCACAATTTATTTATACCAATACTTTTATTTATACCAAGCTCGACGTATGATGAATCTAATTAAAGGGCAAATTAGTTGAGTTCATTTACGATGACTACTATTCTATAATGAAGCTTCCGGTATACTATATGAAAAAAAAAAAATTACTCACCAAATATTTAATGAATACTTTTAGAAAAGTGATAATAATACTCTTCATGCTTTTTTTTCTCATTCCTTTGAGATATTATTTTATATTTTTGATCTAATATCGATCTTTCAGAAAAGCTTTTTTTGCAATTTTTACAAATAAATAACAAACAGTCTATATTCCAAATTACAAGCATTGTTAAAATACTCAATTCTTCGTAACGCGGAAACATTCATATAATTATTATGTCAATGTTTGAATACTTTCCGCTCTGACTCATCAGAAGAATAAGAACTCATTAACTTTAATAAGAAAAGAAAAAAGAATTTGGGCATGATTACATAAGTCTGAATAAAATCAGAAGAGTAGTTGCAATTGTCTTTTATGATATTTCCGCAACCTTTTGATATATATATATATATATATATATATATATATATATATATATATATATATATATATATATATATATACGTTTTATTTTTTTATTACCGTATCTTTCTGTTAAGTTACATTATTGTTTCAGCTACCCGGCCGTTTTTTGGCCGTCTGTAGCTTCTTCAGACTTTTACGAACATTTCTGTAAAAGTCTGAGGAAGCTACAGACAGCCAAAAAACGGCCGGGTAGCTGAAGCAATAATGTAACTTAACAGAAAGATACGGTAATAAAAAATAAAACGCATATTTGCTCTACAACAGTATTGAGCACTTTCTTCAGTTTTTATTAATTACCATTTCTACTATATATATATATATATATATATATATATATATATATATATATATATATATATATATATACATAGAGAGAGAGAGAGAGAGAGAGAGAGAGAGAGAAGACTGTCTATTTATTTGTTTTTAATTTTAATTTTTTTTATATAAGCGATACTGCGGTGTTTTTTGTTAATTTTTTTTTCACTCCCTGAGTGCTTTTTAAAGGGAGAGGTTATCTGCCCTTTGTTTATATTCTAGTCGCCCTCACATTTTTGAGACGTAGTATTTCTAATTAAATTATTATTTAAATATTTATTTATTTAAATATTTTCTACGTGCATAAAATCAAGTTATATATATATATATATATATATATATATATATATATATATATATATATATATAGTAAGTTAGAAAAATATATATGACAATTAAGCTACACAGAATATTCCGCGTTTCATCCACAATTAGTACCTAGCTCTACCTATGTATTGAGCACTGTTGAAATAAATATTTAGTTTACGCATAAATTATACTTTCATATATTAATTTATGTGATTCAAGGAAGTAGTCATATATATATTTATATATATATATATATATATATATATATATATATATATAAACAGTGTACATATTTCATAGATTTGTCAATGTGCTTTATTACCTTTTATATTAAACGTACCCCTACCTCTACCCCTACACCTAACCTAACCTGATCCTGAAATGGTCAGTGTGTTCCATCGGCCTCCCCAACACAATCTGTAATTCTCCCCCCCCCCCCGCGCCACATTGACTTTTTTCTTTCTTCAGATCGTTAAAACCTTATTGATCATCCATTCCTCTTTCTTCATCACGACTGCATGGGATGCTGTGTCCTAATTTTTTGTCGTTGTCGTCGTCGTCGTCGTCGTCGTCGTCGTCGTCGTCGTCGTGGATTTGCACTTATATTTTCCTTTTGCTTTCTGTTGTTTAGATTCGTTGCTATGGAGAAGATAGAAAGGACAACTGCAGTCTTAGTGCCAATTCCACTGTGCACAGAGTTGTGTTAGAACGGCTGAATCCATCATCGACCTACATGCTGCAGATTGCTGCAGTTACTGGCAAGGGGACTGGAACATGGAGTAAGAAGTTCTATATGGGTGAGAACATTTGAATCCTTTTTCTTTCCTTTTTTTTTTTTTCTTTAAATAAAACATCTCCTCCCCATCTACACATTTTTCGCAACGTTACTTGACATTGCCCGGCTCGGAGAAAGGGGGGGGGAAGCAAAATCTACCATCACGTATAGTAAGAAAAAAAAAGTGCTAATATGATTGCAAGAGTTGAAAATAGCTTTAACTTTTGCGAACATCAAGGAACATTAAATCCCTTGTTTCGCATATAATGAAAATCCATAGGCATGCTTAGATGCCTTCACAGAAAGAAATGATTTCAACCGGGGAGTCCTTCAGGAATACACATCTGGAGAACTCCAAAGTCTCATCAATTATTTGATTCTTTGGCGTGCATTTGCCACAAAGTAAGAAAACTTTCAGAGATCTGCTCATCCCATGATAAATTGTTTTTCCACAATTGACTGACTAGAATCTTTCCTTGAACAGTAACAGGTAGAAACAACGATAATGGGTTGTATACATTCGAAATCTGTCATCGAACCCTACGTTTAGTTTTGATATTATCTGATCTGAAATGGAACACGTGCATCAAGTCTGTTGCCAAGATCGCTGGAAAGATGGCGGGCTCCTTCTACCGCTCCAGAAGATATCTCACTACTGATGCAATTCTCTATCTATATAAAAGCCAAGTACGTCCAAGGATGGAATACTGTTGCCATATCTGGGCAGGAGTTGCTAAAAACAGCCTATCCTGCCTTGACAGGGTACAAAATAGACTCCGTGGCTTAGTGGGGGATGCCCTTTTCTCTACCCTGCAACCTCTCTCCCATAGAAGAGATGTTGCGAGCCTATCCTTGTTTTATCGTTATTTCCATGGCAGGTGCTCGTCTGAACTCCAATCTCTGGTACCCCCTCACCAATCTTTCACGAAAAACACCCGTCTAGCTGAATCCACTGTGAAAAATTTCCCCCACTCTTTATCTGTGCCTAAATCAAAACGTGGATTCCATGAACAAAGCTTCTTTCTTAGAACTGCACGCCTGTGGAACTCTGTTCCATCTGCCTGCTTCCCACCTGACTATAACTTGGATGTCTTCAAGTTCAACGTTAACAAATTCCTAATGAACCGCCCCCTTAAGTAAACACTTCATCAAATCTCCACACTAACGTACTGTACTTGCAATAACCCTTATCCCTGAGTGGCTTCCGGGCCTTGATAAGTGGTGACCACCGTGTAAAAAAAAAAAAAAAAAAAAAAAGCTGAGAGTTAGGGTTAGAAATGAGAAAACAGAATTATAGATGTCCAGGGTAAATTTAAGCTCCCAGAAAAAAAAAAAAAAAAAAAAAAAAAATCAGATCATGAAGAACTGAAGTTCCAATTGTTTTTATGTAACGTTCCAGTATGGCGATGTAAGACGGTTTTCCCATGTGTGTCTTGAATTCAATAATTATTATTGCGGAGAGGGGGAGGGGCTATAAAACATTAAGATAGGTTTTTTTTTATTTATGTTTTTGCAAACTTTAAATATTTCTGTTCTCTTCATTTGCTTATACATTTTTTCTACACCAAATCCTTTTCCTTGCATATAAAAAAAATCTTCCTCCCAGATTTTTAAGGGCCATACTTTTGCATCTGATGAACTGTTTCATGATCTTTTGCTATTCAACAAAACACGTGTAAGACGTATTTCATAAAAAATGAATAAAAGCTTATGAGTGTTAATTAAATATATGTTCCCGTCTAAAATGATAACGAATGATATGTGTGTGTGTGTGTGTGTGTGTGTGTGTGTGTGTGTGTGTGTGTGTGTGTGTGTGTGTGTGTGTGTGTGTGCGCGCGCGCGCGCGCTTTTGGTAAAATATGTTTTTTCAATTATATTTTAATGTTTGTGAATACCAATCCTTTTTGTTAAAAAGCTCAATGTGTGTTAAATATATGAACAGAGCATATATAAAATAAGAACAGTATAATTACATTCCAAGATCCAAATATTTTTCATGCAAAACAGCTCCTCCAGCAATTTTTAAATTTCTGTACATTTTTTTTTTTTTTTTTTTTTTTTTACGGATCCATTTCGTTAAGAAGAAACATTTGATTATTATTCTTTCAATACCGGCTCTTTTCGTATATATATATATATATATATATATATATATATATATATATATATATATATATATATATATATATATATATATAAACGAAAGAGATGTTGGGGGAGATTATAGGAAGTATCACAAGATCCTAAATCCACCGAGTAAATTACATACAAATGTGATGCTTTTGTTCTTATGCCAGCTTTTCGCATGAAAGCCTGGGGATATTATCACCTTTCCCTTACTCGATTTTCTTCTAATCTTGCTGATTAAACGCGCAAATTAATGCGGCCGGTTCCTTCCCAATCCTTAAACTGATCTGGATGATCCAGGCCTAACCCTAACCCTAACCTCTTTCAACGATAATGTTGTACACTCCCAATGGACTGGTTGGCCTCTTGCCGGCACTTTTTCTCTTCACCAACCCTAACCCTAACTCTAAAGCATCTGGGATAGATTCTTTTTAATCCTAAAAAGATTTTTTTTTTTTTTTGCGTTTCCTTTGTGATGCCTCCGTTCAGTCTCAAGAGACAATGGACATCCCTGAAAGGGTAGCAGCGCGTGTAATTGGGAGGCAAAGATTGTGCAATCCCAACCACACCTAACCTGAATCGGTACTGCTTACGTCCAGTGGCAAGGAGAGGTCCAAGACCGATCGGAAACAATGCCGAGATAAGCGGAGAGCACATACAATTCCCAAATGGTTACTCATTTTAGTACTGACCAGGCTGAACGTTGCTTAACCAGTGTTCTGACTGGAACCGGTGGTTCAACATGATTAATTTCCTTTATACTGTTTGTAGGTCTATTTGTATTATTTGGATTCATCAGACTACCGTTCTCATCTTGAGTATGATTTTCACAACGTTTCGGTCGATGTTACCTCCGACCTTCTTCAGGTGTATCTTGTCGAACTCGGGAATGTTTCTGTCGAACTCAGAAATTTGGACGGAATTTCGAGCGGAACCCTTTATTTACTTCACGGGGGTAGAATACTCTTTTTCCGCCAGCCATGATTGGATAGAAATCCTAAGTAATTCGCAATTGTATTTTTTGATCGCCCACACTGAGAATTGAACCTTTAACCTTCAGGAGAATATCACTTTTTACAATTGATTTTTCCAAGTACTCTTACCACTGCGCCATGGTTCCTTGCAGACCAATCAATAGGTGATCGGTCCAGTGGTGTGGGCTATAGGAGAGTGTATATACCTAGGCTATGATGTTGACCTTTGACTTTAACCTAGAAAAATGGTGTGGACCATCCCTAGATGAGGGACCATCATCATGCCAGGTTTGGTTGTGACCTATCCAGTGGTTTGGGCTGTAGGTGAATTGTACACACACACGCACACACACGTTACTACTTTATATATATATATATATATATATATATATATATATATATATATATATATATATATATATACATACAGAATCTGGAATTCCCAAATAGTCACCCAATTTAATACTGACCAGGCTGAATGTTACTTAACTTTGGTGCTCTAACGGGAACCTGTGTGTCAATGATGATTATGTCATATTGGAATACCCAGGTTGTCAGCCATTATAAAAAGTTTTTCGAAAGGTGTAATATATTAAAATCTATTAGCCAGTGGCAATGTACATATATCAATAAAAATTAAGCCAGATAAATTGACTAAAATATATTAATATTATTATTCATTCCATTTCCTTCTTACTGTGTAAAAATTGCCAAAGTTGATACGCGACATGTTACAAGAAAATCTTTTACTTACATTCTAAATTATTAAGAAAATATGGTGACTTAATTATTACAAACCGATATAATTTTGATTTAATTATGATCTTTAGAAAACGTTCTAATAATATATCGCAAGCAATTCTCAACATTTGGCTAAAAACTATTTTTTTATTCACAGTCTCATTAGAACAGACACTGATTACTCCATTCATTTCTTGTTTTCTTATGTGATCATGGTTTCAACTAGCATGATATTTCCACGGTTTCTCTGTTATAATGATAATAACAATAACAATAATAATAGTAATAGCCACAATAATAATAATGCTAAGAATAACCACGGCCACGACAGGAATAATAATAACTATGGATATATTATTATTAATATTTCTGTAATCAAGCATTTATATGTATTTACAAAAACCAAAACAATCAAGAAAAGAAGATTATATCAGATTTTGTATTTTTTCAAATGTTACAAATTGTTTCAACATCAACTAGACAATTTTAAACTTTATATATATATATATATATATATATATATATATATATATATATATATATATATATATATTAAAACAGTAATCTACGTACACGCGTGTTTCAAGGGCATCACCTCTCGTCAGCGTAGTTTAACTGTTTCTAGGGATCGAACCTCAGACCACGTTTACCACAGTCCGATGCCTTAACCGTTAGGCCATAATCCCTAGATTAATTATACTGTTTATTTTTATCGCTTATAAATTTAGATTTTGTTATTGTTGATTTTTTCAAGCGATACATACGGTTAATATTGGCTCCGCCTCGGAGCTCATTTTTTTTATTTACTTAGAAAGTCGCCCTTTTTAATTTGGATGTAAAAAGGGCGACTTTCTAAGTAAATAAAAAAAAAAATGAGCTCCGAGGCGGAGCCAATATTAACCGTATGTATCGCTTTAAAAATCAACAATAACAAAATCTATATATATATATATATATATATATATATATATATATATATATATATATATATATATATATATATATATATAAACTCCGCGGATTAAGGACTATCCACTTATTAAGTGTTTCCTTTTCAGATTAAATATGTTTTTACCTCTCGCCGCATATGTATAATTTTTAAAATATAATTATCCACTGACACGTGTTTCGTCGACCACAACTCATCAGATTGGCTGAATCTAGCGACATTCGAAATATATATACTAACTATATATACTTACTAATATATAGACTTACTTTCATATATATATATATATACATATATATACTTACTAATATATAGACTTTCATATATATATATATATATATATATATATAGAGAGAGAGAGAGAGAGAGAGAGAGAATTGATATGTAGTTTGCTTGAAGCATTGTGTGGGATTGGTATGTAGTAGAGATTTAGAAAGCTATCACAATGCGAGGAATGAGATATAGTCGGTGTTGGTGAGAGAAGACGAAAACAAGTGGCGATTTACAAATCAATAAGTACATACATATATTTTATATATTCATATATTTATTCAGTTGTATTAAATACAAATGTTTTACTTGTTGTGTCTGTGACAATATCCATAATATATTTCGGAAAAAGTTCCACTGAACAAGCAAGCACGTATATAAATTAAACAAATAAATGAATAATACATAGCAGCAGAAAAAATAAAGACAACAAAATAGACATAGAATATACTAAATAAAAAAAGCTTAAGCTAAGGCAACAAGTTATAAACTAAAAAAAATATATATATATATACACAAAAAAAAATTTATTAAATAAAAAAAGGAACAACAAATATATTAATTACCTAAAACACGCCATACATATAAATCCCCTCCTTACAATTGCTCCGAGGTTCCACACAGTCATTCAATTCATTTTTCGCTCCATCATCTAACATGTTTTGAATCGATCTGTTACGTCCACCATTTGAAAAGGGAATTTTTCCGAAATATATTATGGATATTGTCACAGACATAACAAGTAAGACATTTGTATTTAATACAACTGAATAAATATATGTATATATAGACATATATGTATGTACTTATTGATTTCTTCTTCTCTCACCAACACTGACTATATCTCATTCCTCGCATTGTGATACCCTTCTAAATCTCTACTACACACACACACACATATATATATATATATATATATATATATATATATATATATATATATATATATATATATATATATATGAAAGTAAGTTAAAATATTGCATATTAAAATTTACAAGATTTATTTTTCGAACAAGGAATACAATTTAAAATGATTATTTCCTTATTCCATTGAGTTTCAGAGAATGGTTCTTATCCTCAGAATAAAAACTGAGGATAAGGTTTCGTCTGAAGGCTGACCCCAACCTCTGTTAGCTTGTTTCATGGTGAATCGATGTAGATGTTATAAAACTTACCTGCGTCATTTATACCATTTTTCAGAATGGGATTGCATCGCTGATGGGAAAAGAAATGTTTTTTATCATCTAATTTTAATTTACAGTTTTGATTTTTGAGATGAGGTATGATCCTTTGTATCATTTGGATTAATCGGACTAATGTTCTCATCTTAAGTGTTATCTGTGCAACATTCTGGTCGATGTAACCTCCGATTTACTTCAGGTATAAAAATCGCCATATTTAACAAGGAGAAAAGGGAGTTAACTCTACACTCCGAAGTTTCGTAATTTTTGGATCTAGGTGAAAATAAAATTTACAAAAAAAAAAAAAAAAAAAAAATTGTAAATTCACTTTCAACTTGCTAGCCTGTCCCTGCTCTATCGTTATTTTCATGGTAAGTGCTTATCTGAGTTCCAATCTATGGTCCCCCCCCCACCTTGCCAAACTTTCACAAAAAATACTCGTCCAGTTGAAAACGTTATCAGTAATTTCCTCACTCTTTATTTGTGCCTAAACTTAAACGTGGATTCTATGAACAAAGTTTCTTTCTTAGAACTGCACGCCTATGGAAATCTGTTCCATATGCCTGCTTTCCAGCTGACTACAATATGGTCATCTTCAAGTCCAACGTAAACAAATTCTTGATGAGCTATCCAATTTATTAAATTTCCACTACTAACGATTACTACGCTATAGTCCCAATGACTACCGTACACTTATTAACCTTTTTCCTCGAGTGGCCTCCGACCTTGATAAGAGGTGACTGCTTTGTAAAAAAAAAAAAAATTGTAGCTAGTCAACCCCCTTTGTTAAACATGGCGACTTTTACATTTGAAGAGGGTCGAAAGTTACATCGACCGAAACATTGTGTAGATAACACTCAAGATGAGGAACAATTATTTTCATTGTTTTTTCTGCTTTTCCACTTTTTCAGTGCCAGAAAAACCATCCATCATGCGACAGCCATGGTTTATTGGGATGCTGATAGGAACAATTGGTGGGACCTTATGGATTGCACTGTGTATCGTCAGTATTTGGTTGTGTCGCAAGAAACACACCCAAAAGAAATTAATGGAACAAAGTGGCATGTATAGCAGTAAGTGTTTAATTTTGTTATTGGTGGAACAAAAGGTCATTAAAGGTTAGCGTTATATGACGATGGAAGGTGGTGCACTGCTTATTAGCAGAATCTGAATTTGGCATGCAGTGTTCAAGTTCTGGTCAGGTTATTTTATCACTTCTACTCTTCATCATCATCAACATATCATATGAGTCCAAAGATTCTATTGTTGTCATTGGTTTTCCCGATATTTTCTTAGTCAGGATTCTTTCCAGAAAGATATCTGGTACTTATGAGACGGACCACATGAAGGTTGCCAACATCCTAAGTGAAAGTCATTTTTTTGTGGAACGTACGGGATTCGAACTTGGCACTCCTAGGTTGTTAGTCCATGTCATTTACCACTGGACCACCATCACCTCCCCATCATTTTTACTAATACCTTTTGAGAGAGAAATCTAAATAGAAAAATTTTCCTTGACTTTTATGAATGGGAAATATATAAAAACCATTCCACCTAAAAGTAGCCATCACTCCCTGTCGGTATTTCTTTGCAAGGACCACTCTTTTAATCTATTCGTTTGTTTTAATTATTATTTTTATGTAGTCGCACATTTTTTAGGTTGAAGGACAAGATAATGCCTGGGAGAATGGTATCATGATTCATCATGATATACTATACTACTCCCAAAAAGAGAAGATAATGCCTGGGAGGATGGTATCGTTGAATCACCATATACTATACTACTCCCAAAAAGAGGAGATAATGCCTGGGAGGATGGTATCATAATGAATCATCATATATTACTCCCAAAAAGAGGAGATAATGTCTAGGAGAATGGTATCATGATGAAGGGTCAAATACTATACTACTCTCAAAAAGAGGAGATAATGCCTGGGAGAATGGTATCATATCGAATCATCATATACAATACTACTCCCCAAAAGAGGAGGTAGTGCCTGGAAGGATGGTATCATGACTAACGAACATGTACTACACTAATTACGATAGGAGAACTACCTCATAATAACAGAAGAAGATACTAAATTATCTCCTCTCCTTGAAAAGGGATGAGATAATGTCTGGGAGAATGGATTGAGCATTCAATTGAGCAATGAAAGATAGTATATTAGTCTATAATTGTATAATGAACTGAATTGATAATTAAAAAACAGTACAATTAATACAAGTTATAGTTTCAACTTCAGACAGATACCAAATCTCCATGAATAATAAAAATAAATTTTTAAAAAGTTTTTTATACTTAGGCTTTTTGTAGTATAAGCTATTTAAAGCTAAAACAACGTATTCAAAAGGGAGTTATGTTGTTTAAAAAAAAGTACACTGGTACAATTTAATAGAAGTTATAGTATGGTTTCAGCCATACAGATATCAAATCTTCATTGTTCCTATTTACTTTGCCTTACTACGAGGGCAGAGTTGGACACCAGGGTCGTTTTGTAATGCGGAGAAAAAGAACAAAAATAAAAATTGTCTGAGTCGTGAAGGATTTCTCCTCCACTAATCGAAAACAAAAAATTGAAGTGTAGAATCAGAAAATGGTACTACACTTTGATCTCGGGCCGAAGGCCAAGTACGGAAGGAATGGTTATCTATTATTGTAGTCAGTTGTCTCATATGTTTTTTTTTTAATCAAATTACCTTGAAGAAAGAAAGAAAACATTTAAATAAAGAAATAAGCATCGATTGTATTTCAACTAATCTGCACTTTTCCGTTTGACTAAGATGTTCTAATTTGGTTTCTTTTTTCTTTCTTTCTTTTTTCTGTTGTGGCAGCTCCCTTGCAAAAGCAAGATGAACAAGCCAGGTAAGTCTTTATTATTATTATTATTATTATTATTATTATTATTATTATTATTATTCAGGGTCAAATAAAATCCCATAACACTGAAACAATTTCTTTCTTTTTTGCTATTGGTGCATCTTTCCTTAGCAATTAATAACTGTTTTGTTTTTTGTTTGTTTGTTTTTTTTTCTCTGGGTTCTTCTTCGTTATTGTAGCGAAATTCGAAAAATTAAAATTGAATTTCAAGCCAAACTAATGGTATCCACTGAATTGATGTCGCTGTTATGAAAGTATCCCCAAATTATGAAAAACGATTAGATAGAAAATCAATTATTAATGAAAACAGTTTTCGAAAACAATTAGCGAAAATCGAGTTTTGCAAAAAACAACAACAGCAACAAAAAGAAACCAGAGAGTTGAAATCGTAACAAAAGGGAGGTAAATAAATTGTCATGTCGCAGTAATGAAAATATCCAAAAATTACGAAAAACGATAAGATAGAAAATCAATTATTAATGAAAAATGTTTACGGAGACAAGAAGTGAAAATCAAGTTTTGCTAAAGATTTTCAGGTTTCACAAAATATTTACCACCCTTTTGTTACGATTCGTGTCAGAATCGAGTCATTATCCCTGCGGATCTTCAAAAAGACATCTTGGATCATCTTCATGAGGGACATTAAGGTATAGTAAAATGTAGAGCACTGGCAAGGAGTAATGTTTGGTGGCCAGGCCTTTCAAAACAAATAGCGAAAAAATAGAGCAATGCAATATTTGTGAAAAAGAAAGAGAATATCCACTAGAGCCACTACAACCAACCAAGTTGCCTGACTACCCTTGGCAAAAAGTTGCCATGGATTTATTTGAATTGAATGGTCACAAATACCTGATAGTCATAGACTATTATTCAAGATGGATAGAAATATCTCATCTAGAAAATATCCTTGCAGGTTGTATCGTAAACCACTGCAAATCCATATTTTCTAAGTATGGTATATCTGAAATAGTAATAAGTGACAATAGCTCTCAGTTTATATCTAAAGACTTTCTGGAGTTTGCTAAAATCTATGGTTTTGTTCATCTCACTAGCAGCCCACACCATCCACAGGGTAATGGTGAAGCAGAACGTGTTGTCCAGACAGTTAAAAGTCTTTTTAAAAAGTCAAATGATCCTTACATTGCTTTACTTAATTACCGCACTACTCCACTACAGCATGGCCAAAGTTCTGCAGAATTGTTGATGAATAGGAAACTCAGGACTCGCATTCCAGCACTCCCGCACCAAAATGAAAATTATCAACAAAATGTTGAAAAATTCAAAGAAGCAGATGTTCAGGTTAAAAGGAAACAAAAGGCGTAGTTTGACAAACGTCATAGAACTAGAAAACAAACTCCTGTTACCCAAGGACAGTCAGTTTGGTTGAAAACACCTAAAACGAGCCCAGCCAAAGTGGTAAATACAATCACTCCAAGATCAGTTCTCGTTGAGACTGACTCAGGATTGTTTCATAGAAATAGAAGCCATCTTCGAAAAAGAAATGAGCAAATTAAGTCTCCTCAAATAGCTAGACCGACAGAATTGTCTGTCTTACCAAACACATCCAGAGACATTCCTGAGTACAGCCACAATAATCTTATGGGACAAACTGACCTGACAGATGTGCAGTCAACTCTACACCAGAATATCCAACCTTTTAATTCGGAAAGTCCCAAAGTAAAATATACAAAGAGTGTTAGAAAAGTTCAACCACCGAAGAAATTCTCACTATGAATTTGGGACTTGAAAGAGGGATGTAAGATAATTTGAATTACCTCCCTTTGACTGTTAAACCTTCTTTTCTTTTACTGAACTCTTCTTAGTGTTTAACTGAAATGATCCATCCGACCTGAATTTTATCAATCTTTATTCATTTACAGACAGATATGAATTTTCTAGCATTTTAAAATATTCAGATTATTATTATTATTATTATTATTATTATTATTATTATTATCATCAGAGGGTTACAAGGAGCTTACACACAGGTTATCAGAGATATCTCCTGGACAATAACCTGTGGTGTTTCCTGGACACTGAGTGACAACAAGCCTAGCCAGGTTTCCAGTACTCTCAACCTATTCGTTAAAATTTGCTAATGAATATGCGTTATCGTAACAGCCGCTTACCATTGATTTTTCCATAGTAACAGTCATTTGTCTCCACTGGAATTCGAGTAAGACTCACCCAACTCAAGTTCTCTTCGCGCTTGTTCAGGCTTTCAGTATAATATTATAGAAAAATGCCAAAAATAGCGATCTTGGTGTATATAAAACTGTTTATATTAACGAGATAATGTAATCTGAGTTCTACACCAGTAATAAAACTTACATTATATTATCATATTCAACCTCACTAATTATACTCCAATTATTTTCAGACAGAAAAAGATATATGGAGATCCACGAGATCTGTAAGAGTTAGTCAATAAATTGTTATTCATTTTATATTTTCCCTTTTGTCTGTTTTTATTAGAACAAATCCTTCAGAACATTACAATTCGAACTCTTTGATTTCTTTTCCTTTTTTTTTATCTGTTTAGCAAAACTCGATATTCGCTAATCGTCTTCAAAAACTATTTTCATTAATAATTAATTCTCTACCTCATCGTTTTTCATAATTTTTGGATGTGTTCCATACTGTGACATGATAATTCAGTAGATCCCATTGGTTTCACTTAAAATTCCAAATTTCAATTTTCGGATTTCGCTACAATAACAAAGAAGGACCTTTTTTTTTTTGTTTTAATTTATATATTAAAAGAAAATCTGGCAATCATATAGTATAGTTGATGGCAGAAAAATCGAAAGTAAACACAATAGACAACAGATAACTTTTACCAAATGAAATGCAATTTTGTACTGACCTGCAAAGTTTTAACACGTGGAAACTGATTTTAAGATTTATTATCTCCGAATGTGTTATCATTACTTTGACTTAGCCAAACGCAAGTCAATAAAAAATGGCAGTCGATTTTGTTTGGAGACGATTGCTAATTTCAGGCTTAAAAGATAGTAAAAAAAAAGACTTATCTTACCACTAGCCCTAAGTCCTAGGGATATTGGTCAGACTTAGAATAAGTAGTAAAATAAGTCATCCTTTTTAAACGATTTTTAACAAAATATAAGGACTGGCTAGGAAATTGGGGTTCAATCCTTGGCTGGGTGATACTAAAGACTTTAAGAAACTGATACATGTCCCTTTGCTATTTAAATACTCAGTATTATTAGGGAGACATTAAGAGTAAGTGGAGCAATCCTGAGAATTGAGTGGTGCCCTCTTCTACACCTCAGTGTAACACCTCTGTTCAGTCTTGAAAGATAATGGATACCCTCTGTAAAGATGGTTGTGCATGTAATATCGAGGCAAGGGTTGTACAATCTCCAACCTCACCTCTCCTGAATCGGCACTGCTTGTATCTAGTGGCGAGGAGAAGTCCAGGACGACTAGAAACAATGTCGAGATAACCAGAGAGCACATACAGAATCTGGAATTCCCAAATAGTCGCCCATTTTAATACTGACCAGGCTGAATGTTACTTAACTTTGGTGCTCTAACGGGAACCTGTGTGTCAATGATGATTATGTCATATTGGAATACCCAGGTTGTCAGCCAATATTGTTAACCACTAGACCACTGTCACCGCCCATGTTTATAGATAAGAAACATATATATATAGTCATCCACATACAGTACTGTTTCGTTGTATCACAACTCATCAGTGCAGCTAGACCAGCACCTTTCTCGAGCCAGGAATTGAATCTACAACCATCGCGTTGATAATTAGCAGTTCTAACTTCCGGCTCATGGGATCGGTGCTCGCAAATGACCTCATCAAGCGTCCATTTAAATAGACACTTGCCCATTACTTATACAGTGCTCGAGCTGCTTGTTTACAAACAAACAGCGAGCCTTGCTTTATAACTAATAAGCAGCGGGTAAGATACAGTGCTCTACCCAAAGAAGGGGGATTGCTGGCTTGAGGTAGTTACTTGTCCAGCCACACTGATGAGCTGTAATACAGCGAAACAGTACTGTATGTGGATGACTATATATATAGTGTAATAGCTAATGAAAAAGGAGCTTTTGAGTTGCCTTTCAACTATATTCAGCCACTTAGCTTTTATACTTATATGCTTATACGGCATAATAACGTTGATACACTGGTTCCCATCAGATCACCAAAGTCAAACAACATTAAGTCTGGTCATTACTGAAATGGGTGACCAATTTGGGAATTCCAGGCACTGTACGTAGGAGGACGTTGACACCTTCCTGCAAGAGTTGCAAAAAAAATCTAACATCGTCATCTCCCCTAATGGGGATATACATGTGACTGGGGATCACTTGTGAATTTCATACTCCCATGGAACTTCCTCTTTCGGAGAAAGCTGGTTAAACCCACATAAACACTAAACTTTTCCTTTAATAAACAACAGCAACAGAGACGGATCGGACGTATTACGATATAACTCTATACACAAGACAGATATTGACAAAATCTTAAAGTGAAATAAAAAATGAAATTTAAGATAGTTTCAGAATGTTAAAACTATGCAAGTCGGTAGAAAATTAAATTTTATTGCGTTTGGTATGAGTTATCTGTATGTTTGTTTTTTTATTTTGATTTCTCGGCTGTTAACTATACTGCATGATTGTATAACTATTAGAAAACAGAGAAAAGCTCCCCACCAAGCTTATGCATTATAGCTTACTATTTGCAATGAATAACAAAAATGTCCATCCTCCCAGGCTTTGCCTTCTCACCCCTTTTGAGAAGTGGGTTAGTTTATTACTACTCGCCTGAGGCGCCCTTTCCGGGAAATACTGGGAGGACTGCTTTTTCTTTTTCTTTTTTTTTTTTTTTTTTTTTTGACAGGCTAGAGTGCTCTTTCTCTAAGCTCTAGGGCACTGGCTTTTTGAATCCCACTTTTCGACCCTTGTGTCACATCATCCCGCCGAGGGGAGGTTAATAAATAACCTCTGTTTGTACACCGTCATTTTTTTCCACAATTCTCGTCTTGTTCACTATTAAAAGTTATCGATTTGCATCAAGTTTTCTATTTCATATCCGATCAGGCTGATCGATATGTTACAACACACAAACAATTTCTTTTCTCTCTCTCTCTTTTTTACTGCAGTTCATTTCAAATAAAATACACTGCTGCTGACATATAAGGGGAGGGGAGCTCTTGAGAGTAACATATATAGCGGCATCCTAAGTGGGGAGTTGTGTGGTTAGATGCTTGTTCACATTACATTTAAATTTCTACATGTTGGTACAGTCAGGAAAACAAGGAGTAGAGAGGAAATATCAAAGGCAAGATATTAATCTAGTATAGTAGAAAACCTTCCAGCATCTGGAAATCTCTACAGTGAAGGGGTGAGATTTTGCTTGTCGGCGGTATGTACAATATAATTTGTTTTTCAATTAGAATCATTATCCATTTCTACATTCATCCTTTTTTTTTTGGTGTTATCCTCATCTTCATAGTAGTTTTTTTTCACCACATTTTGGCCAAATCATCCTCTGTTCATGAACCGTGACAGAATAGGGATGCTGAGTCTTGTAATTTATCTCCAGTCATTACTGCCTTCCATAGTTGCTGTCTTGCCACGCTTGGACCAACTAATCCTCTAGTCTGCTTGGATGCCTTTTGGGGCCTATGGCACAGTGGATAGAGGTGTTGAGTCTCTATGATTCCAGGTGAGCATTGTCTGAAGATAGTGGTTTCAATCCTACCCAAGCACCTTTATCCACTGCACCACGGGCCCCAAAGAGTACCCAAGCAGGCCAGAGGATTAGTTGGCCAAAGCGTGGTGAGACAGCTACTATCGAAGGCAGTAATTGCACTACTCCACTACAGCATGGCCAAAGATCTGCAGAATTGTTGATGAATAGGAAACTCAGGACTCACATTCCAGCACTCCTCCACCAAAATGAAAATTATCAACAAAATGTTGAAAAATTCAAAGAAGCAGATGTTCAGGTTAAAAGGAAACAAAAGGCGTAGTTTGACAAACGTCATAGAACTAGAAAACAAACTCCTGTTACCCAAGGACAGGCAGTTTGGTTGAAAACACCTAAAACGAGCCCAGCCAAAGTGGTAGATACTATTACTCCAAGATCAGTCCTGGTTGAGACTGATTCAGGATTGTTTTGCAGAAATAGAAGCCGTCTTCGAAAAAGAAATGAAAAAATCAAGTTTCCTCAAATAGCTAGACCGACAGAATTGTCTGTCTTACCAAACACATCCAGAGACATTCCTGAGTACAGCCACAATAATCTTATGGAACAAGACTCAGCATTTCTATCTCGTCACGATTAATCACCTGAAGAGGGCCAGAGGATGAGTTGACCAAAACGTGGTGAAACAACAACAACTATGAAGATGAGGATAACAGTCCGCAAAAAAAAAAAAAAATATGCACAAATTATGAAAGCCTCATCTCAAAGGAGTCTAAAAATAAAAAAAAAAAAAATAAATAAAAATAATCAGCATCTAATCGAAATTGGATTTGATTGATTACAGATCACACACATGATTCTAATTGTTTTTAAAAAAACAACACTATGAATGGATATCGGTCCTCTATTTCGTAAAACATTTTTTTCACTAATATTAACAATTAGTATAGATATCCCAAAAAATCAAGTCATAGAAAAGCCTTTAAAAAATATCTTAGTGACGCCTGAAGATTGAACTTTCTTTATGATCTACAGACCCATCCTTAAACCCACGGTTCGAATTCTTGTAATGCAGAGCCAACCCTCTTTTCATTAGTAGAGGGGAAAAAAGCATGTTTTCAACACCCGAGAAGGTCGCAGGTTGCAGCGACCGAAACGTTGTGCTAATAACACTCAAGATGAGAATAATAGTCCGATTAATCAACATAACACAAGCATGATTCTATATATTTTCATAATCAGCTTGCATTTACTATTGGGCATCCATTGTGCTACAGTCCAACTCTAGTAAGCATAATGTTTCACGTCAATCTATACATCGATCTCAAAATCATTAACACAACCAATTATATTGTACGGGTTCTTCTTGATACACTCTTGCGATGACTTCCTTTATCGTACCAAATTTAACAATTCGCAAATGTCGTAGGTCTACTCTTAAAGATTAAAGAGGTCGTCATTCTGAATAATTATTCAATCCTCAACAAAATGAAAGCACACTGTGAACATGGGTCATACCTTGAACTTGGTTTCTTGCTTCCATTTCAAAGTGGTATTAGTCTAACCCCAACCTCTACAGTGAAGGGGTGAGATTTTTGCTGCTGTCGGCAGTATTTGCAATACAATTCAATTCAATACGATACGATTCAGTCTTCTATTTTATATATTTACTTATGCTGGGTATTGCGATGTTTGATATCTTTGTATTTGCAAGTATTTCCCAAATATTTGATGTTCACAGATAGGAAACACACACACACATACCCACACACCCACACACACACACACACACACACACACACACACACACACACACACACACACGCACACACACACACATATATATACACTAAGACAAATATTTAGTCTCTTAGGAAAGGTTCTAAATTCAAAGTGATGAAAACATTCTATGCAGATTAGCTTCAAAGAAAATAGTATGAGACATCTACAATATAAAGGGCAGCTGTCTGTGTGTATGTTTGTATATGCGGGTAAAACTTAGAAAACTACAAAACAAACACTCACAAAGTTGGTATTATCTTGATCAGTGTTCCTATTTACTATGCCTCCCCACGGGACAGAGTTAGACACCAGGGTTGTTTTTTAATGTGGAGAATAGGAACAAAAATAAAAATTGTCTCAGTCGTGAAGGATTTCTCCTCCACTAACAGAGAACAAGAAATTGAAGTGCAGCATCTGAAGAACAGATACTACACTTTGATTTTGACCCGAAGGCCAAGTGTTGCCTTGGATTAATAATATCTACAATTTAGACAAAAATATTCATTCTTTGATTCTAACCCCACACAGATTTTGTCTAGCTGTGGGAAAGGGGTGTGGTTTTTTTCCAACCAGATTATATACTAACTAAAGGGAAGCAACTCTAATTTTTTTTAATCAAGGAGTTGATTCCCTTATGCCGACTCATTCCTTGAGGCATCTATATAAGGAAGAGTTGTCTGTGCATGGCAAGAAGAGAGATAGAAATTTTAATAGAAATATGTTGCAGGCAAAGTCAAGTAGCCCTGCTAGTCTACAAGAAGAAAATGAAGGATAATACTTATATTTGAACTAGTCAATGCAACAGATAAAGGCGTTGATTAACAATTAGTTTTAAATGACAGTTTTCTGGAGGTTGAAGGTTCAAGCCTTATTACAGGCAAAAATAACTACGAATAATATAATAATTAATGAAGACTTTTGAACAGTCATGGCTGATAGAATAAGAAGAATCAACCTCTATGAATTAAATAATTTTTTTTTTTACCTATATTCATCCTGGTCCTGGACATGACCTTAAACTATATCCGATGGTGAGGCCCCAGCTTGCAGGCTTTGGGGAGTGTGGAGCCACCCTTTAATTGCGATTGCTCCCAGGTCCACTCTGACTTGGAGTGGTAGTACCTGTTAGGGTCTCAACTATGGGTTGAATTAAATAACCTGAAAGGGTTGATATGCCGTAAAACAAATAACCAATCAATCAATCAATATATTCATCCCAAACAAGGTACATTGCTACTGAGACGTAACGGCTACTGTGAATTAGGGACCTTACCTATAAGGCCACTCTAAGTAGAGAGTTGTACAGCAAGATGTCTGTTCACATTACATTTAAATTTGTGCATTTTAGTACAGTCTGGGAAGCAGGAAACAGGATGGGAATTCCAAAGTGTAATAGCTTGAGGGAACAAAATATCAAAGTACCTCTTCGGAGAAGAGGTGAGATTATGCTGCTTGTCAAGTTAATTGCGGGTATTTACATGAAAGGGGCACCAGTGCTATGAGTTCATTGGAGCACATACCATAGAAATTACTTGTAAAACAAGTACAGGGATGCAACACTGCAGTGATCAGACAGGGGTTTGAGCTTGGTTGGCAGTGTGGAACCTATTATATGAAGACCGTTTTTAGACCCTGTCTAATAGGGAGAGACTAGTGTTTGATACACTGGCCCAAATGTGTCACAATACTCTATGCATTGTAGAGATATAGGATACTGTCAAGTGTGAGTATTTTCTAACATGGTAAAGGGAGCCTACCTTGTTTGGGTACGAAATTCCATATAAGTTCTCCATAAAGCTTTCCAAGTTCGAAAAGATGCGGATAAAGAAGGCTGAAAGTTACATCCATCAGGTTGCCCAACCACATGCTCCCTCTGCTCGAAAAAAACAAAAAAAAAACACTGATCCCAATGGGGGTTATTCTTCTCATTTATCTTCTCTTCTGGCCGTGTTGTTGTCTCTCACATTGGCGGCTGCTAAAAGGGACATGTAGGGGTTCACAAGTATGAAAAATAAAGCAATTCAAAAGAAAATACATTCTGTTAATATTAGTTGAGCTCTGGGTGTATGTGTGACACCATCGTAAGTATACAACCCTCTAAGCACCAGTCCACATCTATGTCTTCTGTCAAAGCCGTGTTCATCAGTTGATGTCAGCTCATCTCAATCTGCTCCAAGTCACGACCGGGCTTCAACTGTGTTTAGCTAAAAAATGTCATAAACTGTCGCAAACCTAAGAATTCCGTAAACTGTCGCTAACTGTCCTTAAACTGTCACCTGTTCTAAAACAAACTCTAAATATATCGACCTCTATTGTTCTTCCCTTTTGTCCCCATTACTGCCGCACCTTGATTAACAATACTGTTTCAACTGCCTTTTGTGTTTCTTTAATGAACAACTTCTTATACCTTTATTCTGCTGATGAACTTATTTCCTTTTTTTTTGTTTTCAATTTTTTATACTTCCCAATATTTGTGGGAGGACGTTGATAGTATCATAGAGTAAAACGTTGTAGGAATAGTGTTTAAGATGAGAATAGTAATCCAATTAATCAAAATTATCAAAATAATCGAAATAATCAAAATAATTCAAATAAACCAAAAAATCCAAATGATTCAAATAATCAAAATAATTCAAATTATAGAAATAATCGAAAAAAATCGAAATAATCGAAATAATTGAAATGAACCAAAAAATCAAAATAATTCAAATAATTCAAAATAATCGAAATAATCGAAATAATTCAAATAATTCAAAATAATCGAAATAATTCAAATAATTCAAGTAATTCAAAATAATCAAAATAATTCAAATAATCGAAATAATCGAAAAAAAAATCGAAATAATTCAAATAATTCAAATAAATCAAAAATCCAAAAAATTCAAATAATCCAAATAATCAAAATAATTCAAATAATTGAAATAATTCAAATAATTCAAATAATTCAAATAAACCAAAAATCCAAAAAAATCCAAATAATCAAAATAATCAAAATAATTCAAATAATTA
>NC_136508.1:63142749-63202749 GCF_053919585.1 Euprymna scolopes
ACAAATTATCTACAATATTTCCACTTCGTGCACTCCTTGTTATCCGATGTCATTCTGTTTTTCTTGTATTCTTGTTGTATTCTAAAACGGACATTTTATTTTATTTTTTTTTTTTTATCGTTTCCAATTTTATCGATTGTTGGTTAACTAGTGCTCGATAGAGACTATGAGACTGGAAAGCGGAGTGAAACTTCTGTTGATTTTATTACTTGACTGTTTATTATGCCGCATTGGGTAACTCTTTTTCTAATCTCATTTCAACTTTTAATTAAAAAAATTAAAATACTAAACATTATATATATATATATATATATATATATATATATATATATATATATATATATATATATATATACTTGTTTATTGTTATATAAACATGCTCACATCCCGCTGCTACAAACAGCCACATGTTTCAATCAAACAACAGATATCATCAGGCAGCGACTTGACTATTCAAATGTTCAAAGGTTGAACATTTGAATAGTCAAGTCGCTGCCTGATGATATCTGTTGTTTGATTGAAACAAGTGGCTGTTTGTAGCAGCGGGATGTGAGCATGTTTATATAACAATAAACAAGTATTATCAGCTCTTTTTATTGAGCACTATCTAACAACCTCGTTGAATTCACTAGTCCATTACTGTTGAATAAAAAAAAAACCCGAGTATATATATATATATATATATATATATATATATATATATATATATATATATATATATATATATATATATATATTGGTGATGGGACGATTCCAATATTTTTCTTGGTTCCGATACAATTACTGATTCCGTACTAAATTCCCGATTCCAATACAATTACCGATTCCGATTCTTTGTATATCTCTAAATATAAAAGTGGTATTTTGCCCGGATTGCTGTAAAAACACATCTTAAATGTGCCTATATTTTTCTCAAACGTAAAAACACACTTATGAGGGGGGGGTGATCTAGAGATTTTAGTCTTACTGAAAGTTTAAATCAATAAATATTTATTGTTTTATTATTACTACAAGCAGTGGAAGATGTTTCTTAAACCAAAATCAAATAAAAAAGATAATTTAAGGAATCGGTTTTGGCATTGGAAAATAGGCGCAAATTTTTCCGATTCCGATACCGATTCTGATACCCCCAAAAGCTCCGATTTTTCCAATTCCGATTAATCGTCCCAATATATATAACAATATATATAGATAAATCCCCGAAACAGTGTTTCATGGTAAACAACTGATGATCCCTTAAAAATAAATTATTACTGGTACTATAGTGAATTCGAGAGAGCAAGTTGATGCAGTGATTGCAAGTGATTGAATGATTTACTGACTAAATAGTTTTCTAAAGAATGATAAAACAATTTTTTTTGTATAGTTTTAAAGGTTAAAAACTTACAGGACTATATATATATATATATATATATATATATATATATATACTAGTGGCAGGGAGGCGCTCAGCTTTGCTCGGTCATAAAATACGCTTAAATATGATATTTTAATTTGTTCAGATTTCGTATATATTATTATAGAGTCATGATTTCAAAATTTCCAAAAAAAAACATATTTTGGTGCCATCAGCTAGAATTGAAACCGAAAGCAAAATTGTTGCATTCAAAGCTGGTGACGTTACCGCTATACCAATGTGACATGCATATGAAATGATTAAAAATTAAAAAAATAAAAATAAACGAAGATGAATGTACAAAATGTGTAACGATTTTTTCAATTTTGACCCATTTTTGATCCCTTAAAAACTATTTTAACCGACTAAAGACCCATAAAAGAACGGCTCGTAAAAAATCCAATCATTTGAGGCTCCTAGCACCGCCTTGCGACTTTTAGTTTCGGAAGAGATAGACTGAAAATGTGGAGGCAGACAGGCAGATGGACAGACAGACAGATAGACATATAGCCTTTTATATATTAGTGATGAGATGATTCTAATAGTTTTCGCAATTCTGATACAATTACCAATTGCGTATTAAATTCCTGATTCCGATACAATTACCGATTCTAATTCTTTATAAATCTCTAAATATTTAACTACTAGCGGGGGTACCCGGCGTTGCCCGAGTGTTTGTTTCCGGGACGGGGGGGGGGAGTTTTAAAAAATGTTATGGTAGGTAAGTAGGAAGGATCAAACCCGGAGTCATGAGTAAAAGTAGGAAAATAAAGTGTGAAAAAAAAAAAAAAAAAAAACATCTGCAACGTTAACAGTTCGGCCACCAAGAAAAGTCCATTCCAGTTGTTTAGGAAAAAAAAAAAAAAAAAAAAAACGACTACGGTAGGTCGGCGCGAACGTGAAAATATAATGTGAATTGTCCAGCACGCTAACCACTACGCCACAGAGCACTGCAGCTTAGTTTAGTGATTTTAAATAACTTCACATGAAAGCACTACGAAGCCAAACCGGTGTTCTCTTCTCAACTGTTCCTTGTGAACGATCCCCAAACGGTGTTAAGTGGTGGCTGGGGGAGGAGGAATTCATTAGAGAGAAAATATTTTACTACTTCCATTGATCTTAACCGATTTTGGCCATGACTTCTCAGCAGAAAAAAGTATAGAAATCTAAGATTATCGAGGAATTTGAGAAATAATAAGCCTATAACACACCTCAGATATTGTTCTGCCGTTTGTGCATATTATATTTGCATGAAATATCTTGATTTTTAATCCTATTAATGTCAAAATCAGACGGGAAAAAATGAGTTCATTTTATTTATATAGAGATAAAGGTTTTTTTTTTGCCGATTACTGTACAAAAAAAAAAAAAAAAAAAAAAACGCACGTTAAATGTGCAGGTATTTTCTCAAGTGTAAAAATACACTTGTGTGTGGTGGGGAGGGGAGGTGATCCATAGATTTTTAGTTTTACTGGAAGTTTAAAATCATTGAATATTTATTATTTATTATTACTGCCAGCAAACAAAATCAAATAAAAAAAAAGATAATTAAGGGAAGTGTTTTTGGCATTGGAAAATAGACTCAAATATTTCCGATCCCGATACCGATTCTGATACCTTAAAAAGTTTCAGTTTTTTTCGAGTCCTGATTCTGATTCCAATTAATCATCTCAACACACACACACACACACACACACACACACACACACACACACACACACACACACACACACACACGCATAATATTTTTGCAAAATCAAGACAACAAAATATAAAATATAAAAATCATATGGTGTATTCTTTTGTGTTACAATTGTTTCATAGCCATTGGACAAATTTAAACATATTATTTAAAAATATTCCAAAAATAGCTACTCTTCAGACACTAAAATACATTTTTCATATATATGTGAATACATTCATCCCAGATAAAAGGTATCCAAGAGTGATAACTAGGGCTAGGACAACAGCATATTCTTTTCATTGTTTTGACTCTTGAGTGTATATCTGTTGATATCCTATATGCTTTTATATAGAGTGATGTGGTTCTCAGTTGATTAACTGTGTCTAACTGTGTCGGATATATACTCGAGAGACAAAACAGTGAAAAGAATATGCTGTTGTCATAGCCCTAGTGATAACTAATGAATTTAACAAGGTTATTAAGAGTGCTCAATAAAAGAAGAGCAAGATATATATTGATATATATAGAAACAAATTTACATGGTCGCAACAAATGGACATCCTAATTTTTCAGACAAATGGTCGGTTAAAACCAAAAGTCATCGTAATAATAATAAATCTTTGCTTTCCACAGAAGAAACGAGGCCAATGTTAGCAAAGGAAAATTTGACTGACACTTTAAAGACAGGAGGTGACTGGTTTCTTCTGTGTGTGTGTGTCTGTCTGTATGAGAACATTTCCCTACCAAACTATTCTGTCACTTTTCAGTCTACAGACTCGAGATTTGGCATAAGCGGTATTGAGATTTGGGAAAATCTTTTTAATCGGTTTTCGACCAGAAATTTGGCTGTCAAGGGGTCAAAGTTCAATGATTTCACCTTTGAAAACTCTACCAAACTCCTCCGCCAATTTTAGTCTAAACACTTGAAATTTTAGATGTAGGTTACTTGGACATGGATCAAACTTTTTAATTTGATTTGAGCCCAAAACAATAAATGTTAAAAGGTCTAAATTGAGGTCAAAGTTTTAACAAATTTGACTTCTGCGGTCTCTACCAAATTAGTCAGCCAACTTTTGGTCTAAACATTTGAAATTTTACACAAAGTGTATACAGACATAGAGCAAGCTTTTTAATCGGTTTTGACCGAAAATTTGGCTGCCAAGGGATCGAAGTTCAAAAATTTGACTTTTGCGGTCTCTAGCAAACTATTTAGCTAATTTTGAGTCTAATCATTTGAAATTTTACATAAAGGGTATTCTAGCTGATGGCATCCAAGTCATTTTTTAATCTATGGAAATCAGTAATATATGAGGTACAATATAATATTCAATAAAGAATTTGCTCTGTAATAATAAATACGAAACCTGAATGAATTAAAATATATTAAAGCGTAATAGATTAATGTAGTTTAATTGAAGCATTGTTTAATGCGCATATGAGAACAAATTTCAGTTTATAGAAGGAAGGACAATGCAAAGGTATGACTGATAGACTCAAACTGATGCAACTTATATATATATATATATATATATATATATATATATAGATATATATAGATATATATAGATATATAGATATATATATTTATAATTACATAGATAGATATGTTATAAAATATTCGTTATGTATATATGTTAAGAATTCGATATGTTATATAATTAATGTTATATAAAATGTGTTTGTTATGTAATGTAATATATATGTTATATATATATATATATATATATATATATATATATATATATATATATACACTAGCAAAAGTACCCGTCGTTGACTGGGTTCAAAAACAGCCTACAGAAAATGGACTCTGGTTTATGAAAGTATGATAGGTTATGAAAAGGAAGGGTTGTAAAGAGATAGCTTCGAATTTGGGGGTATCAAAACCAAAGAAAAATATGATGAAAGTAAAAAGAAAATAGATAAACTCCATAATTTATTATACCATACCTGTTCATACTGAAACACTTATCACAATATTCTGTGGATCTATATCAAAAAACCTTGTTAAACTTTGTGACATATTTCCATTCTATGGAGGTCAGGTGTGAACGAACATCCCCATAATTTTATTATACCATATTTCTTCAAACTGAAACATAATTATCATAGTATACTTATGCAGATAGATATGAAAAGTCTTTATTAAAGTTTGTGCCTATTTCCATTTCATGGAGGCCAGGCGCGAACGCAGACCCCACAATTTTATTATGCCATCCCTATTTAAGTTAAAACATACTTATCAAAGTATTATTATGTACATCTATATCAAAAACACTTGTAAACGTTTTTTTTTAATTTTTACATTTTTTATTTTCATACATTGTGGACCAGGCGTGAACGCAGACCCCACAATTTTAATGAACCACCATTCTGCCAGATCAAACATACCCGTTCCTGTGTCTCGATACATCTTCTATCATTATATGTAATCTGTTTTTTTTAAAAATAGTCAACCATATAGGAGCCTATTTGTGACCAGACACACACACACACACATTCAGCTTATTATATTATATATTATATATATATATATTCAGCTTATTATATTATATATATAGCACAATCACGTTGACACACCGGTTTTCGCCAGATCACCAAAGTTAAGCAACGTTGAGCCTGGCCAGCACCAGATGGGTGATCATTTAGGAAGTGTAGGCACTGCATATACCGCACCAAGTCATAGAAATTTCTATGTTGGTATCTGGGGGCGCATTAATTCACTAGGAGAAATGCACCCCCAGTCTTCGTCAAGACATGTATGTAGGAGAACGAAACTCTAATGTAAAAACCTGCAGTCTACTGTATACTCTGTCCTGTGGCAACCATCTGCACCAACAAAGATTAGCAGTAATACCAAAAAGTGTGGTTGATTCTACACAAAGCCTTCACCACTATAAACAAATCATCTATGGGGATTTCCAAACAACTTAGTTGTGGCAGAACTCATATGTCGAAATCGACAGGAGAGTCCATCACATATGTATTAGTGATGGGACGATTCCAATATTTTTCCCGATTCCGATACAAATACAGATTCCGATTCTTTTCAAATCTCTAACTAATTAACTATAGAGTTGTTATTTCCCACGATTTCCGTAAAAACACATGTTAAATATACAGGTATTTTCCTAAACATCAAAAAACACTTGTGGAAGCGGATCTATCGATTTTAGCTTTACTGATAATTTAAAATCAATAAATATTTATTATTTCATCATTATTACCAGCAATGGAAGATTTTGTTTAAACCAAAATCTTCCATTGCTGGTAATTACAATTAAAAGAATCGTTTTGGCATCGGAAAATAGGCATCAATTTTTTTCGATTCCAATACCGATTCCGATACTCTCAGATCTTTCGATTTTTCCGATTCCCGATTCCGATTAATCGTCCCAACATTGATTAGTATTTATCAGTGATACTATGCAGTAATAAAGTGATTAGTCATTTGAAACCATTGGTTTGGAATCAGATAGGTAATTCAGATATGGATATAAACTACTATCTTCTCATCACTTAAATTTCTAATATTTATTGTATTTGAACCAAGAATGTAAAAAAGATCGATAACCAATAATAATATACTTACTTATAAATGTGTATGCGTGTTATCTATCTACTGTATAGCAAAATGATTGCAGAAATTCCCCTCTATCCTACGTTTGCAGCAACAGATGTCACATACAAATTTATTATGTGTAGACTATTAGCCACTATCCTATGAAGCCTTAGAACTTCATTACAGACACGTTTACTTGTTATTAGTATAGCTCTAGTGCATATGATACTTTTTATTTGTGTCACATCTGCTATTTTAATTCAGTTTGAGTATTGATTTGGGGAAATTTATTTTCCTCTTCATAGATATTACAGCAATTTTTCTTTATTGTTCATGTACGTAATAACGAGTTTGTTTTCTTGTTTATAAATATATATATATAGATTTTTATATCAATTACTTGTGCACAAGCGAGAGCAGCAAAAAAATGGTTTCAAGTTTTTATTCTAATATCAGAACAGTGAATACATTTTAATTTCGGACCCAGTTTACAAAATTTCCATTTTCCACTCTGAAATTTATAGATTTTATTCATTTAAAAGATTTGATATTGAATGTGTATCGTCCAGTTACTCACCCTTTCTATGAGCTCTTTTGTGTTTGAAGTTAAAATGAAAACAATGTTGTGTCAGCAACATTTGTTTCCGTGACTGCATCATGCTAAAATACTGCACTCCTGTTTTTTCCACTGATTACTTAAAACTCTATTGAAATAATCAATTCCTCAAATATTGATTTTTAGAATGGCGGAAATTTGGGCCATTGAACATTTTAATTTATATCTCAGTGCAAGATATCATTTCCATGCACACAAATAAAATGAATCCAATCAGATTACTGTCTCATAATATTTAACAATTATTACGCTAGCAAACTATTTTTACTAAGCTATTGTTTGTGTGTGACCTAAACTACATAACCACTAAGTTAGCAAAGTATTTTAATAAATTATTATTTTGTGTGACCTAAATTATATAACCACCAAGTTAGCAAACTATTTTTTACTAGGCTATCTTTTGTGTGTGACCTAAACTACATAACCACCAAGTTAGCAAATTATTTTAATAGGTTATTATTGTGTGTGACCTAAATTATATAACCACCAAGTTAGCAAAATATTTTTTACTAGGCTATCTTTTGTGTGTGACCTAAACTACATAACCACCAAGTTAGCAAAGTATTTTAATAGGTTATTATTGTGTGTGACCTAAATTATATATCCACAAATTTAGCAAACTATTTTTCCTAAACTATTGTTAGTGTGTAACCTAAACTATATAACCACCAAGTTAGCAAAGTATTTTAATAGGTTATTATTGTGTGTGACCTAAATTATATATCCACAAATTTAGCAAACTATTTTTTCTAAACTATTGTTAGTGTGTAACCTAAACTATATAACCACCAAGTTAGCAAAGTATTTTACTACTAGGCTATTGTTTATGTTTGACTTAAACTATAGGACTACAAAGTTAGCTAATTTGTTTTCCTAAACTGCGTGCATAGTCCTAATTCGTCAACTAGTTATTCTTGGCTATTGTTTTTCCGTGTCATAGAATACATACCCACAAAGTTAACTAACTAATTATGCTAGGCTGTTGCTAGTTTGTGTCCTAAATTGCAAAAACAAACCGCGCATAATATTTCAGCTTGCATGAAAATTCTCTCAAGGTAAAATATTATGCGCGATTTGTTTTTATATTTTTTTTATATATCCAACATTATTTCACTCGTTTTTCTTGGCAATTTATGACTACAATAAATTGCGGTTTCACTTAATGCAACAACTAGCAAATTCTAGCATTGTTACAAATATAATTTGCTGATTTCTTTCTGTCCTCTGATGAGAAGAATAGCAGGAATAGCATTCTTTGAAAATCAGTGGAATAAGGACTTTGTAAATTGTTTTTTGGGGTATTCGGTTGAAGAATAAATTTTGATTGTAAAGTTCAACTTACAGTTTTAATTTTCTTTCTCCTATAATAAGCTCTACTCTCTATTGCGTATTGAGCTTTTTTATTCGGTTGGGGTTAAATTATCTATTTATAAATACTGGTATTTATATTAGATTATTGTTTACTATTGTGTATATCAGGTAAACACTACATCCTTTTGATTTCATTACTTATATATATATATATATATATATATGTATATATATATATAAAGTTATATATATATATAAAGTTATATATATATATAAAGTTATATATATATAAAGTTATATATATATATATATATAAAGTTATATATATATATAAAGTTATATATATATATAAAGTTATATATATATAAAGTTATATATATATATATTTAAAGTTATATATACAAATATATTTAAAGTTATATATATATTTATATTTAAAGTTATATATATATATTTAAAGTTATATATATGTATATTTAAAGTTATATATATACATATATAAATTTACAGTTATATATATATATATAAATTTATATATATATAAAGTTATATATATATTTAAAGTTATATATATATATTTAAAGATATATATATATATTTAAAGTTTTATATATATATATATATATTTAAAGTTATATATATTTAAAGTTATATATATTTAAAGTTATATATATTTAAAGTTATATATATTTAAAGTTATATATATATATTTAAAGTTATATATATATAGATAAAGTTATATATATATATTTAAAGTTATATATATATATATTTAAAGTTATATATATATATATTTAAAGTTATATATATATAGATAAAGTTATATATATATATTTAAAGTTATATATATATATATTTAAAGTTATATATATATATATTTAAAGTTATATATATTTAAAGTTATATATATATATTTAAAGTTATATATATATATATTTAAAGTTATATATATATATTTAAAGTTATATATATATTTAAAGTTATATATATATATTTAAAATAAATATATATATATATATTTAAAATTATATATTAAAGTTATATATATATAAAGTTTATATATATATAAAGTTATATATATATAAAGTTTTATACATATATATAAAGTTTTATATGTATACATAAAGTCATATATATATAAAGTTATATATATATAAAGTTATATATATACATATATATAAAGTTATATATATACATATATATAAAGTTATATATATATATAAAGTTATATATATAACGTTATATATATATGTAAAGTTATATATATATATATATTTAAAGTTATATATATATAAAGTTATATATACATATGTAAAGTTATATATATATATTTAAAGTTATATTTATATATATATAACTTTATATATATATAACTTTATATATATATATATATATATAAAGTCATATATATATTATAGTTATATTTATACATATATAAAGTTATATATATATATATTTAAAGTTATAGTTATATATATATTTAAAGTTATATATATATATATATACAATATATATTTAAAGTTATATATATATAGTGTTTTCCTTGTTTTGTTGTGTCATATATATATATATATATATATATATATATATATATATATATGACTACTATATATATATATGACTACTATATATATATATGACTACTATATATAAATATATATATATATATATGACTACTATATATACATATATATATGACTACTATATATACATATATATATGTGACTACTATATATATATATATATATATATATATATATATATATATATATATATGACACAACAACGCAAGGAAAACACTCACTTTACGTTGTTTTTTTTTAATTTCTGTTTTACCCCAAACAAGGCACAGTGCCACTTGTATGTAAATGGCTACTATTTGGGACTTAATTTGCATGGATACTATCTAGGGAGTTGAGCAGCAATGTAGCCGTTCACATTGCACGTGAACTTCTGCATGTCAGTACAGTCAAGGAAGCAAGAATTCAGTCACGAATTCCAAAATCTTGTAGTAGGAGGGAATAACCTATTAGAGTAAAAAAAACTTTCTGGCATTTGGGGATCTCAACAGTGTAGGGGTGGGATTTTGCTGCTTGCATTTACGTCAAAGGCATAAAAGTGCTTTGAATTTATCGAAGTATTTTCTATAAAAGCACTTGTAAAATAGACACAGGAAGGAAGTATTTCAGTGATGGGACAGAGGTTGGACTATGATGGACAGTGTTGCACCTGTTAGATTGACAACTCTTTTTTGGACTCTGTATACAATAATAGCAGATGCGTTAGTCCAGATGTGGCAACAGTACTCCATGCATGGCGGGAATCGTGGCCTTGTAGAGGTACAAGATACTTTCAGGGGTTTATTTGGTGCTAATGCAGAATAGGTACAAAACACCCTCCCCATCTTAAGAATGGCTTTTTAAATAATAACGTTACTATTTCAGCACGGATCACTCTCTCCATGAGTACCGTTTATTTTTATAAAATGTTATTTACGTTCTTGACGAAAAAATTAATAAAATAACTTTATATATATTTATATATAAAGTTATATATATATATATATATATATATATATATATATATATATATATATATATATATATATATTCAAAATGTGAGAGATTATATAATTATTTCCACACTCAAAGAACGCCGTAGCTGACAAGACCCATGACAGCCAACAAACCGGAAGTCCAAGACTCAAGTTTCGCCCTTATTTGGACTCATCAGTTAGACATATCCAAACTCGGGATTCGAAACGTCTGACGTGGAAGAGGCTCAGGTTTCGAATCCTAAGTTCGGATATGTCTAAATGAGCCCAAATGAGGACGAAACTTGAGTCTTGGACTTCCAGTTTGTTGGCTGTCATGGTTCTCGTGAGCTGCAACGTTGTTTGACTGTGGAAATAATTATATATATATATATATATATATATATATATATATATATATATATATATATATATATATATATATATCCCATTAAAAACGGATAAAAGTTATTGCCTGGTGACTTAGAAAGACTGATTTATGCCAAATTTCTCATGTAAATGTAGTATTTGTGGTGATTAAGCCCTCCCTAATTGTTCATTGAGTGGATACCATCATGTTTAGTCGTTGCTACTTATCATAACAAAATTCATCCAAATAAGCCCAATAGTTTCTGAGAAAAAGTTGAACAGACAGACAGACAGCCCAAACAGATTAAAAGAAATATATATATATATATATATATATATATATATATATATATATATAATAGAAGGTTAAATTAGTTTATTTTTATTCAGTACTGCTCCAACTTTTACATCAGAAAGAATCCAAGCTGGGTTTTTTTTTTACCCAACCTAACCTTAACTTTTATAGCTTTTGGTAGCCGTTATTCGTTAACTATTTGAGAAATAAAAAAAAAATGCCTTTTTTTTCTCTGTTGAAAATTCTTGATAATCGCCAGGGTACGATTTAATCAATTTACAAGTTAATTGTCGTCTGCTTTTGTCACCTTCTGATTGGATAAACGCTTCAGTATCTTCCGGCTGTTTACATAAACAGTCGGAAAAAAAATCGAACGAAAAGTCGGTTTTGTCTGGTTCAAAAGCTGTACCGGTACCCATTAGTCAGTGTGTTGTTACTGTTAAAAGTGGTTATATGTTTTTCCATCAAGATTTTAAGTAAAGAGACAAAAAAATAAATAAATAAACTAAGGAGCCCTCCCGAGCTCTGCTGGAACCATTGCTCGCCCGCAGTTAGATAATGTCGGCTCTGGGTTGTAGCTACAATGTCCGATTGAAATTATTTTTATCAACTCAAAGATCCCTTTCTTTTGCCATTTGAAAAAGACCCCCCCCCCTTTGTTTAAACACTTCATGTTACTTCGAATATGATACGAAACCGGTTGGTTGAACACCTTAATCACTACTATTGTTATTGATAACGCAAGAATACACCACACATGTTATGAGCATCACTTGAATAACTAAAAAGCACTCAGAGAGCACATACCCCCACCAACAGCATTGTCACTAAAAACTGCATACAAATTAGTTCACG
This sequence comes from Euprymna scolopes, assembly GCF_053919585.1. Taxonomy (NCBI): domain Eukaryota; kingdom Metazoa; phylum Mollusca; class Cephalopoda; order Sepiida; family Sepiolidae; genus Euprymna; species Euprymna scolopes. The sequence continues at coordinate 63,155,371 of NC_136508.1, forward strand.
GTAGAAAATTTCTTTCTCTCTCTCTCTTTCTCTCTCTCTCTCTCTCTCTTCTTTTCTTTTTTTTCATATATATATGTATATATTTGATGTAAATAATCTATGATACATTTGTCTGTGGTGGAGCGGTTGAATATTGTCTATCACATCGGAAAAGTAACATTTATAAATGAACAACAAGTAAATCAATAACGCTCACTAACTTGAGTAACTTACAAATCGTGTGAATTTATTACGGGCAACACATGCTGGATATTGTAGGGGACAAATCCCGGCATTTAGAGAAACAAAGTAATTAGGGTCGAATATTATTATTATTATTATTATTATTATTATTATTATTATTATTATTATTATTAAAGGAGAATGCTGAAATCGAACATAGGAATCAAAAGTTAAAAAGAATACATATTGCTATTTAGATACGATTGTAGTTAGAAATAACTATAAAAACAAACTTAGCTCAGAGGAATAATGGAACAATGCAATTAAGGAATGTCCTTTGTGTCGCCAGGACACGTGTTGGAAGCATATGCATGTACATCTGCATCCCCATGCACATTTGGTCGTGTTCTGACGTCACAATGACATATAGATAATATATATACTTAAGTTAGTGAGAGAGTTGAGTTGGCAGTTGAGAGACGAGAGACAATTCAGTCAGAGTTCAGTTTGAGTTGAGTTTGAGAGAGAGTTAGCCTAAGCTTCTTTTGGAAGTGAAGGGGAGGAAGACGTGACAAAACAAACAGCAGAAAACAAAATGTCATCCTAACAAGACTGAGAATAGGTCATACACACCTAACATACTACTACCTTCTAAAAGGGCAAACACAGCCACAATGTATTCCCTGCCAAACACTATAAAACACCTGCTAACCGAGTGCATAGGCCTCTCAAAAATAAGGGGAAAACATTACAAGGAAAAACATCTTAAGAAAATCTTCGAAAAAAATAACACTGGGAAAATCCTATCCTAGATCAAAGAACTAGGACTCTTCCAAAGAATATACACCCCAAACCCTCCATTATGATATACAACAGTATAATAAAATTGATATCGAACAACTGAATTGTTGAAGTGGCATCACAACGAAATATAAATATCAAGCATCCAAACTGCAAAAAAAAAAATCAAATACCAAAACTTTTCTAAAACATGAAACTCACAATTTGAATAAATACAAAAGTAACTAATCAACACAATAAAACAAAAAACTCCTAGTAATAAAAAACATATTATAAATGTTATAACAAAAATCACTCTAACTTCTCTAATATCTATACATCAATCCCATTGGAAAAAAACCTTAAACAATTTTCAGCATGAAATGCCTTACAAGGTTTCATTGCTGTAAAACCAACCAAACACACAAGCAAACAATGTAGTAATTTTGTCAGGCATCGAATTCTCATCATTCTCATCACCAGCGGGAAAATAAATGTCTTCATATTGTTATATAAGCCTTTGTCTTCATTTGTCATCAACCGCAAGGTAATGTGTTTTTGTCTTTATCATATTGTATAATGAACTTTATATGAAACTCCTTTCAAAGTGTTGATTGTATCCCTCTCCTCAATAATGTATCTACCCTCTGTGTTTAAAGAACTGTTCATTAACACCTCTCTTCACATCTATATTCGTCCTATTATAAATGTCGTCTCTGTCCTCATTATGACCGCCACCTATATACAACACATGTACAATAAAGAAAAATAATGAGAAAGTCATGAAGGGTATAATCTTTTTTTTTTTTTTTTTACATGGTAGTCACCACTTAATCAAGGCCCGGAAGCCGCCACTCGGCGATAAGGGTTATTGCATGTACAATAATCAATGGGATAATATCGTAGTAATCGTTAGTAATGGAGATTTGATAAAGTAAGGGGGCGGTTTATTAGGAATTTGTTTATGTTGGACTTGAAGACATTCAAGTTGTAGTCAGGTGGGAAACAGGCAAACGGAAGAGAGTTCCACAGGTGTGCACTTTTAAGAAAGAATCTTTGTTCAGGATGGCACCCCACATCATTCAGGATGGCGCCCCAGGCACAAGAGAGAGAGAGAGAGGGGGGGAAGGAAATCGATATCGCTACCTATGGGCTGAAAAATGCAACTACTGAAAATAAGGGGTGATAACCGTATATGTCTCAAGCTTAAGCTGCCTTGTGTCAGTGTGTATATGTGTCCTTATTTACTTGCCTCCTCACGAGGTAAGAGTTAGACACACAGTCGGTTTTTGATGTGGGGAAAATACAGCTCCCCCAAAAGGGCCATGCTTGATTGGAACAAAAATTTAAATCGTCCTTGTCTAGACGAATTTCTTTTTCACAGACCAAAGTCAGAATAGACTGCCCGTAACATCAGGACAAATACTTCACTTTGATCCTAGTGTAAATGTTATGTGCAATGTTTTTTGACTTGAGAAGATGCCCCAAAAAGGCATAATAAATGCACAATGCCAAGTTCCTATTTAGTTGCCACCCCACGAGGACAGAGTCAAACATATGATCGGTTTTTAATGTGGGAAAAATAGCCAGAATGGGGCCACTTTGGATTTAAATAAAAATTTTAATTAACTCAGTCTAGAAGGATTTCTCCCTCACTGAATGAGGATAGGAAAGATTAGGTGTCATATCAAAACAGGTGCTAACCTTTGCTCTTAGTCAAAAGGATTTGTCCATCAAATAAAATGAATGTCTGGAACCAGCTCTATAATATAACTTATTGCTAAATCTCTATAATATAACTTATTGCTAAATCCCCTAAAAATATCTATATTATATTTTTCTTTGTCTGTCTGTCTGTCTGTCTGTCTATCTGTCTGTTCTACTTCTTCTCAGAATCTGTTGGGTCGATCTGATTTAAATTTTGAATGAATTCTGATAAGGTGCAGCAAACTAAGTGTTATGGTATGCATTCAATGCACAGTTAAGGATTAATGTGAATTAGTCGCCACAATACCACATTTACTCTAGAAATTTTCTCGTAAACTATTGGGCCGATCTGGTTGAAATTTTTTAGGGACCTTTGTTATGATAAGGTGCAACGAACTAAGTGTTATGGTATCCGTTTGATGCACAGTTAGGGTGATTAATAAGGATTAATATTTAATGCAAAAAAATAAATGAGCATAGATTTAATCATATTAAAAATGTCAATTTGGCATAAGGCACATTTCCCTACGCAATAACTCTGTCAATTTTAAGTCTACAGACTCGAAATTTGATATACAGGGTACTGAGATTTGGGAAAATCTTTGTGATCCGTTTTCGGCCAGAAATTTGATTAAGAGATCAAAGTTCAACGATTTGACCTTTGAGAACTCTACCAAACTCCTCCGACAATTTTGGGTCTAAACACTTGAAATTTTAGATATAGGTTTCTTGGGCATGGATCTAACTTAATAACTTGATTTGAGTCCCAAAACAATAAATTTTAAAGGGTCATAATAGGGGTTAAATTTTAAAAAATTGACCGCTTTTTTTTCTTTTTTTTTTTTTTTTTTGCTCAACATACACCTCCAAACACCCGGGCAAAGCCGGGCTGAAATGCTAGTTTTATATATATAAAAAAAAAAAAAAAACAAACAAATGATTAGTTTCTTCTTAACCTTGAAAGCTTTTATGTTTCTGAATTTCTGAAGTTAAGATTGGATCATTTAGACTACTACTCTCATCTTGAGTATCATTTTTACAACATTTCAGTCAATATAACCTAAGATCTTCTTCAGGTGTATCTTGTGGAACTCGGGAATCTTTTTTGTTAAATCTGCACAGAATTCAAACACAACGCTTTATTTAATTCATGGGGTTAGCGGTCCTAAGTAATACGCAATTGGATTTTGAGCGTCACTCAAAGGACCTGTGGCATAGTGGATAAAGTATTTGGTAAAATTCAGTTGTAAAGTTACACTCTTCTGGAGGTTGAAAGTTCAATCCTCAGTGCGTGCGATATTTAAAAAAAAAAAATACAATTGAAAATTATTTAGGACTTCTACCCAATCGTCCCTGATGGAACAAGAGTATGCTACCCCCCCCCCCCCGTAGATTAAATAAAGGGTTCCGTTCAAAATTCTCTGCAGATTCCCGAGTTCGACAGAAAGGTTATCGTGTTCAACAAGATATACCTGATGAAGGGTGGAGGGTACATTGACCGGAATGTTGTGAAAATGACACTCAGGATGAGAACAGTAGCCCGAAGAATCCAATTAATATATATTCTTTTTTTCTATATTTCAAAAATTCTTTCCCCCTTTAAAACCCATTTGCCCATTTCTTCAATCGAAACGTTGTGGAGTGTGACACTCAAGATGAGGACAGTAGTCTGAAGAATCCTAATGATACAAACAATACTTTTTTTTCTGAAGAGTAAACAATTATTAGATATGTTTTCTGGAAGAGTTACGTCCCTTGGATACTCATATTTGACTTGGTGGACAATCTAAATGATACATATCATCATCAGTGTTCTTTTGTTTTTTTTACTATTAAAGTAGAAATATCCCTTCCTGGTTTCTTTCCATCTTATTCTATTGCTGACTCATGAGACCAAAATAGGACTTAGTTGACTCTCGAGATCATTCCATCACCGGGTTTTTTGACTTTCCTCTAGATCTTTGTCAACCAAATTTTTTTTTTTCGCACATATGAAACCACAGCACAAAAAAAAAAAAAAATAAAAGCAACAGACAAAAAGATTCCTGAGTTCCACAAGATACAGCTGAAGAAGATCAAATGTTACATCAGTCGAAACGTTGTTAGTGTGACACTCAAGATGAGGACAGTAGTCTGAAGAATCCTAATAACACAAACAAATACTTTTTTTTTTGTTTCTGAAGAGTAAACAATTATTAGATATGTTTCCTGGCAGAGTTACGTCCCTTGCATACCTTAGAATACTAATGTTTGACTTAGTGGAGAAAAAATAAAAAAATAAATAAAAATATGGCAGAATGAATAACCGATCCCAGAATTATATGTAATTAATTCTATCCAAAATGTTCCAATCATTTTCTGATTTAATTATCCCTTTCCTTGAGGGATGGCTATTTAGAACAATGTCTTAGATGAACAGTGGAGACCATAATTTGCAATTAAATAAATTGGTTAGTCTTCTTGACAAACCTACAAGTATTTTGTTTCTATACTCTTTCATTTTTTTTTTTTTTTTTTTTTTGAGTTCTTTGATGTATTCGATGTGTAAGAATAAATATCTTAGCATAATATATATTTTCTTTTACTGTTTTTTTTCATCCAAAACAAGGCAAAGTGCCACTAAGTCGTAAGGGGCTACTGTTTGAGACCAGATTTGCAGCAGTACTATATAGGGAGTTTGACAACGAGATGTCTGTTCACATTACATTTGAACTTATGCATATCAGTACAGTCAGGGAAGCAGGAGCTTGGGAGGGATTTCCAAATTCTAGCAGTTTGAGGGAAGAAGCTATTTGAGTAGAAAGCTTTACAGCATCTAGGGATTTTTACAGTGTAGAGGTGGGATTTTGCTGCTTGACAAGTTTGCCAGGGGTATTTATGTCGAGGGAGTACTAGTGCTTTGAGTTCGTCTGAACACTTACCATTAAGTTACTTGTATAAAACAGGCACTGGCATGCCACATTTTTGCAAAAGGAAAGAGGTTGGAGTTTAGCCAACAGTGCAGGACATATTAGAAGTTGGTGACTCCTTTTTTAACCCTATCTAGGAGCGAAAGACTAATGGCAGATGCACAGCTCAAATGTGACAACAATATTCCATGCATGGGTGAAGAGTGACTTTGTAGAGATACAGAATGCTCTCAGGAGTGAGTAACCTTCTAGCATGGTAGAGGGAGCCCACCTTTTCTTGTGGCAGACATGGCATATGAATTTGTTTTTTTCTTATTTTTAGTCAATTTAATATGATCTTTGAGCATAATAACTTTTAAACACACACCTTCAAACACCTGGGCAACGTCGGGCACCCAGGCTAGTTGTTAAATAAATCATTTCATATCATTGATATAAATATATAATAAGTATGAATGAATGTTTCAACTATCCTATAAAGTTTAATAAATTGTTTAAAAGTTATTATGCTCGAACATTTTTTATTTTTGTACCTTTTTTTCCACGTTAAAAAACGACCCTGGTGTCTAACTCTGTCCCGTGGGGAGGCATAGTAAATAGGTACAACCTATTGTTGACTTTATAAAAAAATTTTTTTATATATGATGGCTTGAATTAAAGTTTAAAATGCAAATATCAAGTATTATGCTTCAATTATGCTAAACAGAAACATTCGTTTCGAACGCACCACTTTCATATCAAAAATTTGATTGTTGACTTTGTATGTCGGGCCTTTCTACTTGTACGGCAATAAAACTTCTCAAATGCACTTGGGTGTTAGGCTGTATAAGGTGTTAACGTTAGTTAAAATCGTTAATTCATTCTTCGATCGGATATTTTGTGATTATCGATGTTATCAAAGACATTCGGATACAAAACCTATCTAAGAACACTGCCAGCACATAAAATACATTTGTGTGAAATTTTAAAAAAAAAATCGGCCCAACCGTTTAGGAGTCAATTGGGAACGAACTCACACACATACATACATACATACATACATACATACATACACACAAAGTTCCTTTTATATAATAGTAGTGATTTTCTTTTAAAAATGTTTAGTATTCCTTTAAACAATTTAAAAAAAAATACTTTTAAAGATTGTAAACTATGAATTTAAATATTGTCAGCAAATTGTTTGTTTTTATGTCGTTTTCAATTAAATTAAGTATTAACAATAATATTATAAAAAAAATATCTCACATGTATATTATTTATTTTATACCATGCTACGTAGGAATTACCAATACAGGTAAGATATATTTATATTCACGAATGTTTTTTGTTGTAATTTTATCCCCTTTTTTTTTTTTCTACGTTTGTTTTACGTAAATTTTTTTCAATAATGTATTTTGTATCCGATTTGATTCTTTTCCGTCAGTTTCCATTTCGTTATTGTCTTGATGTCAGTATGTTTGTTTTTTAGTTTTCGTCAGCACTAATTATTTTCTTTACCGTCACTCTAAAAGTTTAGACACGAATTCAGTGGTTTTTACTTCGGCTAAAAAGTCTAAACCATTATTAAAATAGCTTTTCCCCTGTTGACTAGGTATGGCTGACTTTGGTCCTGTGTAGTTCTACGAGGTCCACCTTCCCAGGCCGTTGGGTCCAATCTTTCAGGTGGAATAAGTTTATTGCTTAGGCACCTTGACAGGAAAATGCAGCTGGGGTTGCCCAGGCAATTTTTTAATAATCCAGAGTTCTCCTTCTTTAGGTGCACTGGCTTGACTCTTCACACCTTTCGACCTTGTTGTCACATCTTCATGCAATAGGAAGGAAGTAAATGATGACTAAGGTGTTGAATTGATGAAAATGTTTCTGTGGAACGAACTGGATTCGAACTTGGTTCACTCAGGTTTCCAGTCCGTGTCATCAACCACTTAACAATTAAATAAGAAAAAAAAAAACCTTTTTTTTTTTTTTTTTTTTTTTTTTTTACACAGTGATCACCACTTATCAAGGCCCGGAAGCCACTCAGGGATAAGGGTTATTGCAAGTACATCACGTTAGTGAGGAGATTTTATGAAGTGTTTAATTAGGGGGGGCGGTTCATTAGGAATTTGTTAACATTAGACTTGAAGACATCCAAGTTGTAGTCCGGAGGGAAGCAGGCAGACGGAACAGAGTTCCACAGGCGTGCAGTTCTAAGAAAGAAGCTTTGCTCATGAAATCCGCGTTTTGATTTAGGCACAGATATAGAGTGGGGGAAATTTTTCACAGTGGATTCAGCTAGACGGGTGTTTTTCGTGAAAGTTTGGCGAGGGGGGACCAGGGATTGGAGTTCAGACGAGCACCTGCCATGAAAATAACGATAAAACAAGGATAGGCTCGCAACGTCTCTTCTGTGGGAGAGGGGTTGCAGGGTAGAGAAAAGGGCATCCCCCACTAAACTACGAAGTCTATTTTGTACTCTGTCAAGGCATGATAGGCTGTTTTTGGCAGCTCCTGCCCAGATATGGCAACAGTATTCCATCCTTGGACGTACTTGGCTTTTATATAGATAGAGAATTGCATCAGTAGTGAGATATCTTCTGGAGCGGTAGAAGGATCCCACCATCTTTCCTGCGACCTTGGCAACAGACTTGATGTACGTGTTCCATTTCAGATCAGGAGTAAAGGTCAAACCCAAAAGCTTGTCAAAACACGGGGCCTCACCCAGACGAGAGCCATCCATCACAATTGATACCTTTTATCATTTTCGCCCTTTTATGCCGAACAATCGACGATTCAACAAATAAGATCAACGTTTAACGTCAAGGGTGTGAGTTCCATATAGAAACGTCGATTTAATTTGATTAAATATAATAAAATACAACGCGCGGCTCTTTACAAACAGACATTTCTTTTTCTTTTTCTTTCTTCAACTTTACAACATGGCAAGAAAGAAAAAAGAACCCTTATCCTTGAGTGGCCTCTTGGCCTTGATAATGTGGTGATGCCTCTGTAAAAAAAAAAAAAATAAAAAATAAAAAAAACATACTGAGGATGAGGTATAGCTCCGAAATACATTTATGCTATAAATTTCGAACAAGTAAAATATTTGTTTATTTTCATAATATTACGTTGTAATTTGGCTTTCACGCGCACTTGGTGCATATTATATTATAATTTATTCAATATAAATGTTTATTTTTCATCATCTAATTTTATGTTATATATTCATAGTTAATATTGAATTTATTTCCGGTCGTATGTTATGTATTATGCTGCCTTTTCGTTGACACGCACACTTGCATTATTACATAAGCGATGAATTTACTCCACAGGGCTGGGAATAAGCAAAATAAAACACAAAGTGAAAAATGAGATTTATTCAGGAATTCTCACTTCATGCTTTTTTCTTTGTTTATTCTTAGCCCATGGATGAAATTATGCAAGTTACGGCTATTACAAACAATTAAAATGGAAGATTTTTTCAAACATAACTCAATCCCAGAACAAAAGAATATTTTAGTATATATTTTTTGCGATTGAAATATATATAATATAGAAAAAAGAAGCCTGAGAGAAACAAATGTTGATTAACTTAGCTATAGCGTAATAATAATATATATATAAATAATAATAGATATATAAATAATAATAGATATATAAATAATAATAGATATATGTATATATTTAAACTATTTAACGAAATTATTGATTATTTTTATCAATCGTGAAATACAATCTTCAGATGCCTCCAGGAAAGTCTTCAATGATGCATTCTCCTCATTGCCAAATTTCGGATTTCACATCGTATCAGCTCGAACAGCAATCTCAACCTGACTCAAAAAAAAACTGACAATCTTCTGCCTTTTCTTAATGACGCGTCAACAGGCATCAGCCAATGAGCTTAAGTAAACGTGTAATCTATTAAGAACTCTGTTTATTAATTTTATTGATAAAACTATTACTGACTTTATAACCAAATTACAATTGCCGTTCATTAATTTCATTATTTGATAATTTTTTTCTTCAATTTATTTATTTTTTTTTTATTTCGATATCTTGCAAGAAACTTTTTTATTTCGATATCTTGCAAGAAATTTTTTTTATTTAGATATCTTGCAAGAACTTTTTTTCTTTCGATATCTTGAAACTGTTAGAGTATTTATCTTTTTTTTTTTTTTTTTTTTTTGCTGAAATAGATTTTTAAAAAGGATAAAAATAATTAAATAATAAAAAGAAAAGAAGCTGCTTGAGCTAACGGTTATTATGTCATTTAATCTCCTTCTTTCTCAAGAGATATGGATATGCTCTGACAGGATGCCAGCATGATGAGGAATTTAGTAATGAAAGACAATGCCCAATCCCAAAACCACACTTGGAGAAATCAGGGATGACTGGAAACAATATTAAGATGCGAAAAATGGATTGAAGCTATTTTGGAGATTTCCTTTTTCCAAATCAGTTTCCATGTTATTTCAATCATAGCTAAGGAAGGATGAATTTATTCATTTTCCCAACTTATTACAAGAAACTGACTTAAAAACGCTCGATAGAAACTTGAACATGACATTCGATTGGCACAAGCTGAGCTCCAATCTATGGTCCCCCCCTCTCGCTTAACTTTCATGAAAAACACTCGTCTATCTGAAACCACTGTCAATAATTTCCCTCACTCTTTATTTACGCCTAAACCTAAACGTAGATTCTATACAAAGGTTCTTTCTTAGAACTACACGCCTGTGGAACTCAATCTTCAAGTCCAATGTAAACAAATTCTTGATGAACCGTTCTCCTTAAGTAATCCAATTTACCAAACTTCCACTGCTAACGATTACTAAGATATTATCCCATCGATTACTGTACACTCAATAACCTTTATCCTTGAGTGGCCTCTGGGCCTTGATAAGTGGTGACTCCTATGTAAAAAAAAAAGTCACCATTGCATAAATCATTGTTATATACTCTTAAAGACATATTAAATTTTATGTTTCAAAATTTTCTAGATGAGGATTAATTTGTATGATTTTGGATTATTCGGTCTTCTGTTCGCAAGGACAGATGCCATAATGAATAAAGTACGAGGTAAAATTCAGTTCTAAGTGATACTCTTGTAGAGGTTGGAAGTTCAATCCCTAGTGTAGGCGATACTAAGAATACAACGGCGAATTACTCAAGACTTCTACCCGGTCATGGCTGATGAAGCAAGAGTATGCTACCCTTGCGGATTCGATAAAAGGTTCCATTTGAAATTATGTGCAGATTCACGAGTTCAGCAGAAAGATTTCTAAGGTCGATAAGATATACCTGAAGAAGGTTGGAGGCTATATCGATCTAAAATGAGAATAGTAATCCGACTAATCCAAAAATACAGAATTTATAATTTTGAAGCCATCATCATTGTCTATACAGTAGTTGCAAGAAGAGATAATACACAAGGCAGAATCAGACTACATCGATTAATCAAAATATCGTGGCTGTAGTTCAAGTGAGGGAATACTGTGTTTGGGTTAGAAAGCAAAGGTTCAGAATGATTGAAGAACAGTGTGAGCGTGTTGGGATTGAATGTAAATGACGTGGGCTGACAAGATATAGCTAATTAGTAACTTCAGCCTTTCACAGTGTGAGAGTGTTAGGATTAAGTAGATTAAATGAAATCGAGGAAAAATGATTCCAGAAATTATCTGCATCATCATATCATACAAATCCGAATATTCTTTTGTTAGCACTGGTTTCCCCGATATTTTTCTAGTCAGAATTATTTCTAGAAAGACATCAGGAAAGACCGCATAGAATGTTGCCAACATCCGAAGTGATTTTTGTGGAACAAACTAGATTTAAACTTGGGGCACCTAGGTCGTCAGTCCGTGTCATTAACCACTAAACTACTGTCACCTTTCAATATATATATATATATATATATATATATATATATATATATATGATATATATATATATGATATATATATATATATATATATATATGATATATATATATATGATATATATATATATATGATATATATATGATATATATATATATATGATATATATATGATATATATATATATATATATATGATATATATATATATATATATATATATGATATATATATATGATATATATATATATATATATATATATATATATATATATATGATATGTATATATATATGATATATATATGTGTTTTAAAATATAATTATCCACTGACACGTATTTTGTTGTCTATGAGTCATCAGAGTGGCTGAATCTAGCGAGATTCGAAATCAGGACCCCATGGTAAGAAGCCTAAACTCTTATCACTCGTCCACCTTGCTGACTCTTTGGATATATCGCGATTTACATACATGTTATCTGTTTTTTGTTTTTGTGATATGTTTTTGAATGAATTCAATTATTTACGAAAGCGAATTTTTACCAAAATGCGAGTTGGGAATAATTTCCCCTTTTAACCAATTTGGTACCCCCATGTGGGGAGCGGCATATATATTGTTTTTAAAATATAATTATCCACCGACACGTGTTTCGTCATCTACGGCTCATCAGAATGGCTTAATCTAGCGAGATTCATATCATATGTGTGTGTGTGTGTGTGTGTGTGTGTGTGTGTGTGTGTGTGTGTGTGATATGATATAATATACAATGGATAATTTTTATTATTTAGATTATTCCAGCTACTGTTCTTATTTTGAATGTTATTCGTCACAGTTGTGACGAATGTAACCTTCTTTTTTGCAAACTGTTATCCTCATCTTCATTGTTGTTGTTGTTGTTACCACGTTTCAGCCAACTCATCCTCTGGCCTTCTTCAGGTCGTTAACCGCAACGAGATAAGAATGCTGAGTCTTGTAACTGTATCCCTAGTAATTACTGCCTTCCATAGTTGTTGTTGTCTCCCGCGTTTTGGCCAACTAATCCTGTCGCTAGGTTTAATTGGATTGGAACTGCTATCATGAGCCAGTGCTCACCTGGAACCATAGAGACTCAACGCCTCTATCCACTGCGCCACGGGCCCCAAAGGGTGATCAATGTTAGATTTTATGGTCTTATAAATCCAATTTTGTGTTCTTATCTGGTCTTCCATTGTCGGGTCAGTGCCGAAGGATATTATTATTATTATTATTATTACTAGGGTGGGGGGGGCGCCTGGCTTTGCCCGGTCGTAAAATATGCTTAAATATGATATTTTATCCGGATTTTGTATATATTAGAGAGTTGTGATTTCAAAAGTAAAAAAAAAAAGTATTTGGGTGCTATCAACTGGAATCGAAACCAAAAGCAAAACTGTAGCATTGAAAGCTGGTGATGTTACACTGTACCAACGTGACACGAACATGAACAGATTAAAAATAAACTATGATGAACAAAATGTAAAACGATTTTATCAGTTTTGACCCTAACCCTAACCCCCTTAAAAACTATTTTATTTTCTAAAGACCCATATAATGAATGGTCCCTAAAAAATCCAATCATTTGAGGCTCCTAGCACCGGTCTGCGAATTTTAGTTTCGGAAGAGAATTTGAAAATATCGAAACAGACAGACACACAGACAGACAGACAGTCAGACATATAGCCTTTTGTATATGAGATTATTATTATTGGCTCACAAGGAGTTTTCACACAGGTCAATAAGGATCTCTCTTTGAAAACAACCTGTGGTGTTCCCTGGAAGCTGGGTGACAACAAGTCTCCCCAGTTTTCCAGTACTCTCCACCTCTTCTGATATTTTTTTACATTGTTTTTGTAAATTTTTTTCTAAATTTACCAACGTCCATATTATTACTGTTGTTGTTATTATTATTATTATTATTTTAATTTTTATTATTATTATTATTATTATTATTGTTGTTGTTGTTGCTGTTGTTGTTATTATTATTATTATTTTAATTTTTATTATTATTATTATTATTATTGTTGCTGTTGTTGTTATTATTATTATTTTAATTTTTATTATTATTTGTACTCACTAGGAGTTCTCACACAGGGCATCACCAAAGATTACTTACTGACAACAATCCCTGGTGTTCCCTGGAGTCTGGGTGACAACAAGTCTCCCCAGATTTTACTCTTCACCTCTTTTGATAACTTTGCAAATTAATTTGCATTATCACAATAGTCGCTTACCATTGATTTCTTGCTATCAGCGGCCATTGGTCTCCACCAGAATTTACGAAAGTGCATTTATACCTAAATGTCCCAGTTCTCTTCACACTTGTCTAGCGGAGGTCTGGTCAGTGCTCTCTCCTCGGTCTTTCCATCCTCTTTGACCCTTCTCGGCTATTTGGCTTCATTCTTTTTTTTGGGGGGGGGGGTGATTGGATAATGGGAGGGGATGAGGGAGGGGATAGAGAACATGGATATGCATCTTCAATGTTCTTGGTTCCATGTAACGCTTCTTCATGTTTTGTCTCTGCACTAGCTAATGTAGCCCGTGCATGTGGCCTATGTGTGTTAGTTTCCACATTCAAGGATTTTCCTTAATATTTCAGCCGTTTTCATTATTGTTATTCGTTGTATCTTTCCAGCCATTCCTCTTATTTCAATTTCTCCCATTCTTTTTTCAAAATTATTATTGTTATCATTATTATTATTATTATTATTATTATTATTATTATTATTATTATTATTATCATCATTATTATTATTATTGTTATTATTGTTATCATTATTATTATTATTATTATTATTATCATCATTATTATTATTATTGTTATTATTATTATCATCATCATTATTTATTATTATTATTATTATTGTTATTATTGTTATCATTATTATCATTATTATTATTGCTATCATTATTATTATTTTATTGTTGTTGTTGTTGTTGTTGTTGTTATTATTATTATTATTATTGTTGCAATTCTTTGGAGATGAGGCTTCATAATCTGTGCATTCATTTTTTGGGGGCAGGCTGTTATCCTCATCTTCATAATTGTTGTTTTTACCCCAATAATTGAATAATTGAATGTTTTCTTTTTTTTTTTTTTTTTTTTCAGGAATCCAAACCTGATGTCCACTGAAATGTCGCAAAAAGAACCAAGTATGGTGGTTAACATGGCTGGTGAGAGCAAATTTACAATTTTTCATCTCCATCTTCAGGCTTTTGATTTCTTCAGAGAAACCAATATACTTATGCGAAGACTTATACAGAAATATGCATGCATATGGGACAGTAAATGCTAACTGAAAGCTTCAGAAAAAATAGTAAATTAGTTTATGGAATGGTGGATAAGCATGTAAACATATATATATTATTTTATTCAATTATGGTAAACAAAATTACGATAAGCCGCTACAATAAATTTACTGTTTCAGTCTTAAAAAACATCGTCAGGCAACAAGAAACCTCTTGTCTTATATGAGACAAATCATTTAATAAAAATGGAAACTGAACCAATTTATTGTAGCGACTTATGGTAATTTTGTTTACCTAAATTGAATAAAATACTACTACTAATAATAATAATAATTATATATATATATATATATATATATATATATATATTAGTCTGTTCATCATACAAACATTATTGGTTACATATGTGCATACATGTTTCAGTAGAATCCTAATTCAGGGAGAACACCTCATCAGACTAAAAAACAGGAGCGATATTGAAAAGAGTCAACATTACATTCGTTTTTTTTTATAGGATATTCGGGTGTGGTTCCCCTTTTGGAATAAAGTGGGGGTTTGTACTTTGTGAATATGAGCAGTAGGGGTTTGGAGAGAGGTGTGGTGAAGGAAGTGAGTACGGGTAAGAGGTTGAGGGAAGAGGGGAAAGTACGATCTCATGCAGTCAAGTAGTAGGGGTGTGTTGGGATTATTTTAACGTGGCGGTTGTTTATTGGCCTACGTTTTCACTTTGATCTGAAGTAATATTATGTCCTCATCGTTGTTAACTTCACTATGTTTGGTTTTTATGGTTGTTTTTGTCTTCTTTTCTGGTGGCGGCTACATTATCTATCTATTTTATTGTTAAGTTATATTTATTTATTTTATTCCTCGCTTTTTTAATCCGTTCATTTACTTCTCATTTTCAAATTATATATTTTTTATTTGTTTATTAATAAGATATATGTCTATATAGTTAAATAACAGCCTTTGAATAGATATACAAGCCGATGATTTAAATAAAGGTGGTATATTGGGAGTTACTGTGGTATCTGAAGTAATTACAGCGGCAAAGGTTTTCAAATATATGTATAAACTTAAGTTCGATCGTTGTCATTCTTTCATTTGGGTGGTTTATCTTTTCCTTAATACTAGAGTATGAATATATTTTATAGGTTTATATGCTTCATTATAGAGATAGGTTTTCTAGGTCATATAAAATGCAAACGGGTACGTAATAGCATATATTTGTCTACATTGGTAGAGTATTCCGTTCCTAAAGCCCTCTTATTAGAATACTTATCGTTTGGGATCAATTATGTGGTTGATTTCCTTATGCAACGTTTCTTTGCTTTCCGTAGGTATATATCAACATTCCAATTATAAGCATGCTAGACCCTTAAATTATTTTAGTTAATCGTTTGCGGGTGTTTAACTATTAAGTATGCAAAGAGCACTCAACTTTGCCTACGTGGTGGCATATTGTGTTTCTGCTCTTTTAGCTTTGAACTAAACGGTATCGCTTGAGATGGTGGTGAGGGGTAGACGAGAGGACGGTTCCTTCCTTAATTTAGCTAAGTTATTTATGCTAGCATATTCTTCGAAGCTTTCCGGCGGGTGTAGTTATTAATTAATTAGAGGTGTGTCGGTTTTTAGTAAGTATAGTTTTTAATTTGCAGTGTATCCTTTTAACTCTTCCCTTGGCTAATTTATTAATTAAGATATTGAGTATATATATATATATATATATATATATATATATATATATATATATATATATATATATATATATATATATATATATAAAGTTGCACCTCTGTGTGTGTGTGGTCACGAATAGGCTCCTATATGGTTGACTATTATAGAAAACTGATCACATATAATGATAGAAGATGTATCGAGATACAGGAATGGGTATGTTTGATCTGGCATAATAATGATTCATTAAAATTGTGGGGTCTGCATACGCACCTGGTCCACAAAGTATGGAAATAAAAAATTTAAAAATTAAAAACAAAAAAACGTTTACAAGTGTTTTTGATATAGATGTACATAATAATACTTTGATAAGTATGTGTTAACTTAAATAGGGATGGTATAATAAAATTGTGGGGTCTGCGTTCGCGCCTGGCCTCCATAGAATGGAAATAGGCACAAACTTTAATAAAGACTTTTCATATCTATCTGCGTAAGTATACTTTGATAATTATGTTTCAGTTTGAAGAAATATGGTATAATAAAATTATGGGGTGTTCATTCGCACCTGACCTCCATAGAATGGAAATATGTCACAAAGTTTAACAAGTTTTTTTTTTTAATATAGATCCACAGAATATTGTGATAAGTGTTTCAGTGTGTATAGGTATGGTATAATAAATTATGGGGTTTATCTATTTTCTTTTTACTTTCATCATATTTTGCTTTGGTTTTGATACCCCCAAATTCGAAGCTATCTCTTTACAACCCTTCCTTTTCATAACCTATCATACTTTCATAAATCAGTCCATTTTCTGTAGGCTGTTTTTGAACCCAGTCAACGACGGGTACTTTTGCTAGTATATATATATATATATATATATATATATATATATATATATATATATATATATATATATATGTGTGTGTGTGTGTGTGTGTGTGTGTGTGTGTGTGTGTGTGTGAGAGAGAGACAGTCAGACAGAGATAGAGAGAGAGGGGGGATTAGACCGGAAGTCTAGAAGAGCAAAGTTTATTTTAATGTATTAATACTTTTAAAAGAACATTGTTCATAGTACTGTAGATATATAATAAGCTCAATAGGTATATTTATCCTAGAGCTATTTTAATATTGAGTGTAAAGATTAATAATTGTAAATTATGAATCAGTTTAAAAAAAAAATGAAAAAAAAATCAAATTGAGTGTACGATCGTTTCGGAAACGATATTTTTTGTAACCAGAAAACAAAGACAACAGTGTTCATATATATATAGTGACAAACTTCAAAACAATTATGGCCATCCCCTGCATTATAAAGATTCATTTACCTTACTTATTAAAAAAACAATGCTAGTTTATTTTGGTGTCTTATCCTATCTCCATCTCATTTGTGCTGATGAGACAATATTAAAAAAAAAAACATTTATTGTAAATTATTGCCAATATTATTGGTGAATTTTAATAAAATGAATATCGTTTCCGAAAGGATCGTACACTCAATTTGATTTTGTTTTGTTATTCCTTTTGAAACTGGTGCATAATTTACAATTATTAATCTTTATCTTGAATATATATATATATATATATATATATATATATATATATATATATATATATATATACGTTTTATTTTTATTACCGTATCTTTCTGTTAAGTTACATTATTGTTTCAGCTACCCGGCCGTTTTTTTTTTGCCGTCTGTAGCTTCCTCAGACTTTTACAGAAATGTTCGTTATGATGGGATGAAAGAGTGAATGTAAAAGTCTGAGGAAGCTACAGACGGCCAAAAAAAACGGCCAGGTAGCTGAAACAATAATGTAACTTAACAAAAAGATACAGTAATAAAAAATAAAACACATATTTGCTCTACAACAGTATCGCGCACTTTCTTCAGTTTTTATTAATTACCATTTCTACCATATATATATATATATATATATATATATATATATATATATATATATATATATATATATATATATATATATATATACATACATATATATATATATATATATATATATATATATATATATATATACATACATATATATATATATATATATATATACATACATATATATATATATATATATATATATATACATATATATATATATATATATATATATATATATATATATATATATATCAGAAAATTTTAAAACATAAAAAATGGTCCAATCAAATTAAAGCTCTCTTTTTAAACATTTGTTTAAATGAAAGAAAATGCTGCCTGAATATGCACACATAATATTGGAATATTGGGTGGGTTTCTACCACCATTTTGCTTTATTTCTTATTCTGAAGTGATTATCGAGTCTTCAAAGACATCGCAGCCATCTTTTCTTGTTCTCCAGCAGCACTCAACATTACTTGTTTTCGAACTGAATAAAGATTTTACATAAAATAACAACACTAAAAACTTATCCAGTTAAGTAGAAAAGTAACTTATCTTGCCTTTGATAACATTTATTTGTTATATATCTGTTTTTTTTAAAAACGTTTTTCGAATCTGTGTATAGTAAAACAAACCCGTTTATATATATATATAGTAATCCACATACAGTACTGTTTTGCTGTATCACAGCTCATTAGTGCTGCTAGACAAGCAACTACTTCAAGGCAGGATCGAAACTCAACTCGAGTAGTGAAGTAACAATGTTTTGACATTGTCCAACACAAAGAGCATCGCTCAATACGCTAATGGCAGTTTGTATATCACTTCCTAATATGCTCAACCCAAGATAGGGAGCATTATAGCGATCCATATACAGTACTGTTTCGCTGTTTCACAGCTTATCAGTGCAGCTAGACAAGCAACTACCTCAAACCAGAATCGATATGTATATCAATCGAGATATATATATATATATATATATATATATATATATATATATATATATATATATATATATATATATACTTTTGCTGATGAGGAGACTTTGTTTTTAAAAAATACTATATGTCAAAATTATTGTCCGTGGCTTAATGTCTATCACAATAAAAACATCGTTTCCGAAACGATCGTACAAATTATAGACTTTGTTGTTGTTCCTTCTTATGAAACATATTTTTAATTTTTTATTCTAATTTGAATTTTAAATTATCAATCATATTACTAAATATATATATATATATATATATATATATATATATATATATATATATATACACTTGTGCCCGATATTATTCATACCCCCCCTTGAAAATTGAGTTTATTAGATGTAACTTTGTAAGAATTTATTGTTTACGTCCATATTGATACATATTCTTTATAAACCTCTTCTGATCATTTTCGTCCTTTTAAAATCTCGGGATACTTGTAATAAAAGAAATATACAGCTATTTATAAAATCTGCAATGTTCAAAAATAATCATACCCTCTTATTTTTTCAGTATTAATCGAGTTTCTGACTGTCTGTTTCCTGTTTGATTCTTATTTTGAATGCTTTTATACAACCTTTGATTAATTTCATTTCGTTTTTTGCATTTTTCAGACATTAAAATGATATCAACTGAAAACTAATAAAAGAATAAAAATTATTAGAATTGGGAAGAAAAAAGAGTTTAGTAATGATCTTAGGACTAAAATTGTGAATTCACATAAGGATGGTTTAGGTTACAAGTCAATTTCCAAGAAATGTGAGGTCCCTACAGCAACAGTACAGAATATCATCAAAAAATTCCAGAGCCACCCCACAACAAATAACTAGATTGGTAGAAGAAGGAAAAGGAAACTGTCTGCTAGAGCCACCAGGAATATTGTAAGAAGTGTTAATGCAAATCCAACCACCACTACTAAGGACATTTTAGAAAATCTAGAGTCTTCTGGCATAAAAATATCAAGGCAAACATTGCAAAGGACTCTGCATGAAAATGGTCTGAAAGGAAGAAGACCAAGAAGGACTCCATTGCACACCGGAAAACACCTTGCAGCACGTCTAAAGTTTGCTAGGACCCATGTGAATTCTCCAGAGTCCGTTTTCTCAAGTATTTTGTGGACTGACGAAAAAAAATTGAATTGTTTGGCCATATGGATGCTTCTTATGTTTGGAGGAAGAAAGGAGAAGCTTACAACCCAAAGAACACCATACCCACGGTGAAACATGGTGGTGGTAGCCTAATGTTTTGGGGCTCCTTTTCGGCTAGTAGTCAAGGTAGTTTGGTCAAGATAGATTGAACCATGAAGAAGGAGCAATATTTTGAGATACTCCAGAAAAACATTAGACAGGATGCGGAGAAGCTCTATTTAGGACGAAACTGGGTCCTTCAACAGGATAATGATCCAAAACATACTGCCAAAATAGTCAAGAAATGGTTTGAGGATAATCAAATTAATGTTTTGGAATGGCCTAGCCAGAGTCCCGACCTGAACCCTATCGAAAACCTTTGGCACATAATGAAAACTGAGGTTAAAAAGCGGAAACCTAGAAATTTGAGGGAGTTGGAGAACTACTGCATTGAAGAATGGTCAAAAATCATTGTTGATGCTTGTAAAAACCTTGTTGATAAATATCCAAAACGGTTACAGGCAGTTATTAAGAATAAAGGGCATGCTATTGACTATTAGTAAGAGAGGTATGAATAATTTTGAACTAGTGCCATTATTGTTTTTCTTTGTATAATGTTTCAAACTTACATAATTTATTTATTTGTTGAGTTTAAATTAAATTTTTATGCTTGATTTATTGTTTGAAATCCCTTTAATGTTGTCTACCTTCTGGTTTGAGCAATATTCTTATAGAAATCTCAAAGATCCGAGGGGTATGAATAATATCGGGCACAAGTGTATATATATATATATATATATATATATATATATATATGAGAGAGGGGGGTAGCAAACCAATTGATCATATTAATTTTTAAGTGCAAATCTTGCAATTTTAGTATCAAATTTTTAATGCCAGATTTGAACTGATGTAAGAAGATCTTCTAACCATTTTAAAAAAAAAAAAAAGAAAAAAAAAAAGAAAAAAAGGTTGATTTTATTTTCTAATGCCATTTGCAGAAATGGGGAATATGCCGCCAGATCTTACCAGCATGCTGGACCAGAGCGAACTGAAGGATCAGAATCTCTATAATCGTATCAGCATGAATGTTCCGCAGATGAAGACCTTCTACCAAAAACCGAGCCCTGTACCTGCTGTTGCGCCATATGCAACCACCACTTTGATTAACACTTCCAACCTTCTTGGCAAACCATTGCAGGTATTTATCCTTTTTTTTTTTACTTTTTATTTATATTTGCTTTATTCTTTCTTTCTTTTTTTTAATGCACAGTCATCGTCATGACTACTATTGCCTTGGCAACAATGAAAACGCTAAACATATAAATAAATAAATTATATATATATATATATATATATATATATATATATATATATATATATATATATATATATATATATATATATATATATATACAGGATGACCCCAAAAAAACGGGGCCCAACTCTTATTAAACCTCGTTTCTTAGTGTTTTGTCCGAATGAAATGAAACTTTGGTCATAACTAGTTTATTATATTCAAAACATCACATCAAAACACTAGGGTCTTTGGCCTTTTTCTTTCTCCGTTCTACACCATATGTTCTAGATGGCCTCCATTTAGTTTTTTTTTGGGGGGGTCACCCTGTATATATATATATATATATATATATATATATATATATATATATATATATATATATATATATATCGAGAGAGAGAGGAACAAACCAAGTCACTCGTCCATAAACGTTTCATCTTTATTGTAAGATTTTTTCTGGATGAATGATTTTTTTTCTTCAATTCATTCATCCAGAAGAAGTCTTACAATAAAGATGAAACGTTGATGGAAGTGTGACTGAATACTATCATCGTCGTCATCGTCGTCGTCATCATCATCATCTGTATGTGTGTGCGTATCATCTTGCCTTTGGTAACATTTATTTGTTATACCTTTATGTTTTGGCTACTTTCCCGGTTTTGTTGTTAATATAATTCATTATAATCCAAATAATTTTTTTAGTGTTTTTTGTTTTACGTTGTTTTTGTAATTTTTTCCTAAATTTACCTCCATTATTATTTTTCTTCTTCTTCTTCTTCTTCTTCTTCTTATTATTATTATTATTATTATTATTTTTTTTTTTTTTAATTTTTTATTATTATTTGTACTCACTAGGAGTTCTCACACAGATATTACTCACTGACAACAATCGCTGGTATTCCAAGTCTCTCCAGATTTTCAGTACTCTTCACCTCTTTTGATAACTTTGCAAATGACTTTGCATTATCACAACAGCCGCTTCCCATTGATTTCTAGCTGGCAATAATCATTAGCTTTTGCTGGAATTTGAGTGGCAATAAGCCTCCCCAAGATCATAGTACCAATCGCATTCATCAAGTGGAGATCCGATTAATGCTCTCTCTCTCTCTCTTTCCTTGGTCTTTCCATCCTTCTTGACACTTCCTGCAATTTTTTGTGGTGTCAACCTCGGTTGATATTTTTCATTTTTCCTTGGTGCAGGGGCACACAGTTTGTAAGATTTCTTGCAGTTTCAGTTCTCTTGGTTCCATGTGGCATTCTCTCCATCTTTTTCTTTTACTTAATTTTCATGCGACCGATTAATGCTTGTAGTTTATGTTATTGTTGTTATTATACTAGCAGGCCGCCCGACCTTGCCCGATCGTAAAATATGCATGAATATTATATTTTAATTCATACAAAAACTGAAACATGTGCATGCAAGTATTATGGTTTTTCTAAACAGTTCACTTCTTGTAAGTAAAAAAAAAAAAAAAAACTGAAGCTGAGATCGAAACCAAAATCTAAAGACAGTGACTCAAGTATGATAACTATCAGGCCAGCCTGAGACGCTCTTTAAAAGGGTTTTCAACCCTACTTATTCTTAACATAACTAATCTGTCATGTGAACGATTAATGCGCATGCGCATTCATGAAACAGTTGACAAAAAGATAGAAAACTGACGACCCCCCTCACCCACACACACACGTACCCATTTTTAAATTTTGACCCTTTGGTAGCCCTTTTTTCCGGATAAAAACCGATTAAAAAGTTTTCCATGTGTCCATGTGTCTGAATACCCTATATAACAAATTTCCAGTCTGTAGATCAAAAATTCGTTGAGTATATAGGTTGAGAAGTGTCCTCACACACACATGAATTCTCACTTTTATAGATAGATTGATTTCCTCACTGGGAGTTTTCATATGAGTCAGTATTAGTGATCGCTCACTGAAGATAACCAATGGTGCCCATTTAAGTCCAGCATTCTCTACCCCTTTTCAATCCCCCAACGCAAAACCCTTTGTGTTATCGCAACAGCCGTTTATCATTCATTTCTCGCTAGAAACGACATTTGGTCTTCTCTGAGAAAAAATGGAAATATCATTCCAATTAGATAGAGAGATGAAAAGGGAACAAACCAAGTTATATGTCCATCAACGTTTCGTCTTTATTGCAAGACTTTTTTGGATGTATAAATTGATGAAAATAAAATACCAGTACAATATTTGAAAATATATTTGTTGTGGAATGGATGGTTTTGTTCTATTTCAACGACTGTTTTCTTTTTTTTTTGGGGGGGGGGTCTGAAGTAGAACAATGTCATACTTTTCACTACAAATATATACTGGTATTTCATTTTCGTCCATTTATTCATCCAGAAGTCATATATATATATATATATATATAAGTATGAAAATATGTTTTCGGTTATTAAAATACACATAGGCGTTCATTTTAGTTCTGTTGGGCTACTGTGTTTAGTTTGAAATTCACCTCACAAAGATAATTCAATTTGCTGTGTTCCTATTTCGCGAGAAGAGTGCTTGATAACCTTGATTTTATTTATAACATACTTTTGTGTTATACACCTTCCACAAAAAGACAAAAAAATATGATGTTATTTATTTTGAGAGCAGCCTTAAATCGATGTTATATACTTATCTGCTCCTGGCTTCCGGTTATATGTAGTTATCTCCCTTACTGGCCTTCTCTAGTTCAGTCAGATAATGGTTCGTTTGATAAAACCTTGGTAAGGAACATTAGTTTTATCAACTATTATTTATATTTATTAAGTGAACTATTACTTTAATAAGCAGTTCATCAACTGGTATTTACTTTCTCCCTGTCCCTGTTTAGATAGTGATTACGCAACTCTTGCATCACGATAGGCTTTGCACCTTTACATTATTTCTCAAAAACTAAAAAGGTCTTCATTTTATACAATGTCTACATATATATGAAAGGCACTTTGTATTTAGTGTGTGTGTGTGGGAGGGGACGTGAGTTCGTTCCCTATGGACTCCAAAAAGGCCTGGTTACTTTTTTTTTTAAACTTCACGCAAATGTATTTTATGTACCTGGAAGTGTTCTTAGATAGGCTTAGTATTAGAATTTCTCTGATAAGTATTGCAAATCAATAATTGAAAAAATCCAATTAAAGAAGGAACAGTCTAATTTTGACCAAATTTAACACCCGTGTACATATAGTGGCTATATGCCTTACATACAGGGAATTTGAGAAGTTTTATCGCTGCACAAGCGGAAGGGCCGGACGTATAAAATCAATAGTAGGTTATTTGATAAGGCAGGGGCACGTTCAAAATGAACGTTTCTGTTTAGAGCACAATTGAACTTTGATACTTGATTTTTTTCATTTTAAACTTTAATTCCAGACATTATTTAGAAATAATTTTATAAAATGAACAGTAGATTCTCTACAGTGCAATGTAGACTAGAGTGTATTGGTGACTAAGTCACTGCAGGAAGCATATGAAGCTTTCTTCCTGTGCACCACAGTGGATCCTCTGACTACAGGGTGGTCAAAAAGTGAGGTAACATTTTAAAGAAAAACGATATTAGCAATACACGTATATTTAAGTACCATACATTGAAATATAAAATGAAACAAACATGAAATATGTTTATTTTGTTAATTGTCGTCCATTTCTCTCTATCAATCGCTGGAAGCGATTAACCACTGATTGTGTAACACGTGTAATCATGTCAGCTGATATCCGCGCAATCTCCTCTTCAATAAATAACTTTAAAGACGCTATTGTATCAGGCTTCTTGCCATAAACGCTATCCTTTACATAGCCCCAAAGCCAGAAATCAGGAGGGGTAGTTTATATATTACACTCAAATATTTAAACAAATAATATTAAACGAATAGAGATTATAATGGATCATATTGTTTTTTCTACCTTTAACATGTTAGCTGACTTTTTGACCACCCTGTAGATCAGGCAATCAATCGATCTGATTGAAAAATGGGAGATTTCTCCGATTTTGATGACAATAAAAGTATGGAACATTCGTTGATCCTCATTTAATATCAGGCAACATCGAGTCTCCCTGCTAGTCTTTACTTTATAAAGTATATGTAGGTGCATATTTTGTTTATGTCTTAGAGACCCCCAAAGGATAGGCTGATAGAAAATATAATTGCAGTTGTAATATTGAAATTCGCTCGCATTTGGGGCCGAAGAATATTTAATCTAAATGTAAAATCTGAACGAAACATTTTTTTTTTTGTAACGTTGGATCAAACAAAGGCAACTCCGACATTTTGATCAAAGTTGAACCAAAATAATTGAAGTCATAATTCTGCGCGGACATTTTTGTTTTTGAGGCTTTATTTTGGGGGTTATTTTCATGAATCTGAATCTATAAATAAATAGATTAGTTCAATGTTCCATCGCGTGTGCATAAATACAGTAAGTTTAATTCTCAATGGGGAGACGACTGTGGCTCAGTTGTTAGCAAAACGGACTGATAAACTGGGTGTGCCAAGTTCGAAACACGGGAGGAATTGATTAGGACGGACTTGTGAGGACGAAAAATAAATAAAGATCTGGCCGGAGAGTTTAGCTTGGAAGTCAATTTTTAAAAGCCATCCAACACATGCCAGCATGTAAAACGGATGTTGAATCGAATGTTGTTGTTGTTGTTGTTGTTTTTAATAATAATAATAATAATAATAATAATAATAATAATAATAATAATAATAATGATAATAATAATAATAATAATAAATAATAAGAGAGTAGAAATGGACCTTAGATTTACTTTTCGCAGCCTCATAACTCTTGTTTTCCTTATTTTTGTCTTTTAGTTCTCACATTCATGAACAATGTTTCTGACAAAGGGGAAAGAATCGCTGTTTTCTGGATTAGAATCTATCTACCTAACATTTTTTTGGCTAGTTTTTGATCTTGTACTCTTTTTTTTTTTCTTTTTTTTTTTTTAAGCTTCTTACATAATTGTGTTCATACCTTGTTTGGAATAACTTTGATAAAAAATTATTATCAATATTATTAATCCGTACTCCAGACTTGACCCAACAAACAGCAAAATCCCCCCCCTTTACTGTCGAGCTCCCCAGATGCTGGAAAGTCTTCTATTCTAATAGTTTCTTCCCTCGAAATGCTAGACTTCGAAATTCCCACCACTGTTTCCTGCTTTCCTGACTATACCAACCTGCAGAAGTTTAAGTGTGATGTGAACAGACATCTCGCTGCTCAACTCCCTACATTCCTCTGTTAGACACGATTCCAAATAGTAATCCGTTACATTCCAAGGGGCTATGCCTTGTTTGAAGTGAAAGAGTAAAAAAATATATTATTAGTAGTAAGAAGGAATAGAAGAAGAAGAAGAAGAAGAAGAAGAAGAAGAAGAAGAAGAAGAAGAAGAAATAGAAAATGAAGAAATAGAAGAATAAAAAGAAGAAGAAATAGAAAAAGAAGAAATAGAAAAAGAAGAAGAAGAAAAAAGAAGAAATAGAAAAAGAAGAAATAGAAGAAGAAATAGAAGAAGGAATAGAAATAGAAGAAGAAGAAGAAGAAGAAGAAGAAGAAGAAGAAGAAATAGAAGAAGAAGAATATTGATTCTTATTTTCAACAAAAAGCTAGACACTAAACAATACAATCGTTTTTTTCTACACCTAAAGCCATCTTAATTTTTTTTTCTTTATTCCGTTATTCTTTTGGACATCAAAGATTTAAATAAAAGTTTTTTATTTAAAAAAAAAAAAAAATGAAGAAGTAAAATAAATGAGAGAAAAAACGAGAATGTTTTTTTTCGTTTCCCATAATGTCATTCATCGTTAGAGTCAATAACCAAACTTGTGTACCTCATCCTTTGCGTGTTCCTTGCAAGGATTGTTTGCTTCCCAAAAGGACTGCCTCTGTCAACTCACATTAAGGTGGCGCTCGAATCAAGCCTACCGTCATTTAGACATGAGCCTCGATTTCATCTCAAAAAGATAATTCAATTTGCTGTGTTCCCATTTTCGTGAGAAGAGTGCTAGATAACCTTGGTTTTATTTATATCATAAAATCACACTAGGTATCATGGCCGTGGTGTTGGCTGAATAAACATAGTCATCAAGTTCTTCCCCACCTCTTTTTTTTTTTGTCATTATAAGTCTTACACAAAGAGACAAAACGAAATGATGTGCCTTGTTTTAAGACTAGTCTTAAATCGATGTTATATACTTATCTGACACTAGCTTCCGGTTATATGCAGTTACCTCCCTTACTGGTCTTAATGAATCACTTAGTCAGACAATGGTTCGTTTAATAAAAACTTTATAAGGAATACTAGTCTTATCATCTCAATTACATTTATTAAGTGAAACATTACCTGGATAAGCAATTTGTCAACTGGGTATTTACTTCCTTCTCACCACAAGGAGATGTGACACAAGGTCGGAAGGTGGGAGGAATCAAGCCAGCATCCTTAAAGGAGAGGCACGCTGGCCTTTTAAAAATTGCCTGAACAGCTCCGTCAGCATTCGCCGGTCAGAAAACCTCAGGCAGTAAACAAAACTAACTCCTTCCTAAATAGGGAAAGCAAGGTCTGGAAGGGTGGACTACACAGGAATAATACCTCAGCCCCACAGATAAAGCCCGTTGAAATAGCCAGTCTCTCTGTCAGATTTACTGTAAAGAACATATTCTCGACGTATTTCGGCAGAAAAATCGCTTTCTCAAACGAAATCATTTTAGAATCTATTGTTGTATGTGAAGGCTTACTCAGGACCAATATCTCAGGCTGACAAGTAAAAGACTACCGAAATTGCCCGGTTTCTGCTGGACTGATTGTCAAGAACGGATCCTTGACTGGTAACTTCCAATCAAAAGTCTCTAAGCAACTTAAGTTTCAGAGAGACGGCTTCAATTCGCCAACTGAAGAATGCTAGAAAGGGAGATAACTACATATAACCGGAAGTCGGGGGCAGATAAGTATAGGACATTGTTCTCTTGGGGGTTTGTAATGTATTTTTTACTAACCTGGGTGCCTGGCGTTACCCGAGTGTTTGGAGGTGTGTCTTGAGCAAAAAAAAAAAAAAAAGTGGTAGTAGGCAGGCAGGCTCGAACCCGTACCGTAAAGGAGAAAAAGAACATGAAATAAAAAAGTGGTGTATTTGCTGTTGCGTCCATCGCCAAACCAGAACTGACGAAGGTTTAAATTAAGGCTAGTCAATCGAAAAGAGGGGATGAAATTAAAAAATAACGGCGAAAAAAAGAGATCCCTCTTTGTAGAAAAGTGTCAAGTTGAGGGTGAGGGAATTAATGTTTTTAGCCAATTTTTCGATCTTTGTCGTCCAAAGGGCCGAGCTTCAAAACTATGCCAATCTCGTGAAAATCCGTCGCCACTGCGGAAAGTTTTAGGCAGAGGCAGACATACAAACATACATACAAAAAAACATAAACATACATACATAAAAACAGGCAGTGAGGTTTATACTATAGATGTTTTAGCAGGAGACACAAACATACAAACAACTGTTTTTTTTATTTTTAATACTATACATTAGTGCGAACTCTGGTGGAACATGCAGTAGTGGACATGCAGTAGTATTAATATATTTTTACACAGCATAGTCAAGAAAAATGTGTAACATCTTTTTTTTTTCCTTTTAATTATCCAATTATTTTAACATCTGTTCATAAATTGGTTGTATCCGATTTAAATTTATTACAAAACTGACGTCATTGTTTCTGATTTTATTCTATTCACCAATCAGTAACATTCAAATCAATCACATGACTCCTATGAAACGAGATTTGTTTCTCAAACAATACACGCATCGGATAAAACTGTGTATAAAACTTATTGATATCTTTATATCGATCTTCAGATCAATAATTTTCTCGGCATTCTGAAATTATTGCTGACATATCATCAAAAAACTGATGAATTCAATACCGTTATTGTTCCTTGCGGTTGTCAGTTATGGTAGGATCTGTGTTGCATTCTGCTGCAAGCCTATAAAAGGATTTCACCCCCACCCCCACCCACCCACCCAAAAATACAACAAAAAAAAATATGGCTTCTAGCTAATTTCTTAATATTGGAAAACTTTATTCAAACAATCCAATTTTGTTTAATAAACAGAAAACATGGATTATAACACTGTTAGAATATCTTTATTTCTTGGGGCTGTTCACACTATTCTTTAGGAGGTTAGGGTTAGGGTTAAAAAATAAAAAGGAAACACAAATAATAATGGAATGCTTAAAATTTCAAATAACTGCTAATAAGTGTACTTTAATTCATGCTCATAACAAAGGTGTCACACACACATATATATATACATATATATAAATATAAATATATATATATATATATATATGTATATATATATATATATATATATAAATATATATATATATATATAAATATATATAAATATATATATATATATATAAATATATATATATATATATATATATATAAATATATATATATATATAAATATATATATATATATATATATAAATATATATATATATATATATATATATATATATATATAAATATATATATATATATATATATATATATATATATATAAATATATATATATATATATATATATATATATATATATATATATATATATATATATATATATATATATATATACAAGTACTAATGCTCTAACGTCACGATGATTTTTTTTTTTTTTTTTACACAGAGATCACCACTTATCAAGGCCCGGAAGCCACTCAGGGATAAGGGTTATTGCAAGTACATTACGTTAGTGAGGAGATTTGATGAAGTGTTTACTTAAGGGGGCGGTTCATTAGGAATTTGTTAACATTAGACTTGAAGACATCCAAGTTGTAGTCCGGAGGGAAGCAGGCAGACGGAACAGAGTTCCACAGGCGTGCAGTTCTAAGAAAGAAGCTTTGTTCATGAAATCCACGTTTTGATTTAAAGGCACAGATATAGAGTGGGGGAAATTTTTCACAGTGGATTCAGCTAGACGGGTGTTTTTCATGAAAGATTGGCAAGGGGGGACCAGGGATTGGAGTTCAGACGAGCACCTGCCATGAAAATAACGATAAAACAAGGATAGGCTTGCAACGTCTCTTCTGTAGGAGAGGGGTTGCAGGGTAGAGAAAAGGGCATCCCCCACTAAACCACGAAGTCTATTTTGTACTCTGTCAAGGCATGATAGGCTGTTTTTGGCAGCTCCTGCCCAGATATGGCAACAGTACTCCATCCTTGGCCGTACTTGGCTTTTATATAGATAGAGAATTGCATCAGTAGTGAGATATCTTCTGGAGCGGTAGAAGGATCCCACCATCTTTCCAGCGACCTTGGCAACAGACTTGATGTACGTGTTCCATTTCAGATCAGGAGTAAAGGTCAAACCCAGAAGCTTGTCAAAACACGGGGCCTCACCCAGATGAGAGCCATCCATCACAATTGATGCCAGCTGGGGATCAGAGCGTTGATGATGTAAGGATAGGAGTTTGGTTTTGGATGCATTAAAAGGTAACTAGCCACATCTTCCCCCACTGAACCACGCGCTCGAGATCAGAGGAGAGAGAATCAGAGAGAACTTCGTCATTTACAGCCTTTGATGTGTTGCCATAGATGGTCGTGTCATCAGCATAGATGTCAACGAATGATTTAAGTATGTGTTTAGGGAGGTCATTGATGTAGATCAGGAAGAGAGTTGGGCCCAGGATTGACCCCTGAGGGACTCCAGCATTTATATTGCAGGCCTCCGATTTTTGACCATCTACCACTACTCTTATGAGCCTATCGGAGAGAAATGATTTAATGATTGAGAAAACATTTCCAGTTATACCGTAGCTGGAAATCTTGTGAAGTAGACCCTTATGCCATACTTTGTCGAAGGCCTTTGATATGTCAAGAGCAATTGCCCTAGAAAGGAAGCCTTTGTCAAGAGATTCACTAATCCTGTGGGATATAACCGTCAGCACATCTGCAGTAGATCTTGCAGAGCGGAAACCATATTGTGTGTCACTAAGAAGGTTATTCCTGCTGAGGTGGTTGACTATTTCTCTATTTAATATGGATTCCAGCAACTTACTCATGACACAGAGAAGACTTATTCGTCTGTACTGAGAGGGAGATGACTTATCACCTGAATTCTTAAATATAATGATAGTGGGGAAGTGCTTCATCCTATTGAAAGTATATATGATAGTGGGGAAGTGCTTCATCCTATTGAAAGTGGCATTCTTTATTCCTAAACATCTTAAAATTTCTAATAGCTGCTAATAAGTGTACTTTAATTCATGCACATAACAAATGGGTCATATATACATGTATATATATCGTTCAATATATGGTTAAGTAGCAGTTTTAGTCATTTAAAACTGCTTTAAAACTTCACCACTCACTCATGTTTTGACCAAATTACAAACAATTATTACAGTTCATAGATCACCTTCTCAGCTATACTGTGAAAAAAAAAATTCAATTTTCGTTCAGTAAAACAAAAGTTATGATGAATTTACTGGTGTTCAAAATCATAAAAATTCGTAAGGAGGTGAGCGACGTTTTTTATAACTTCAGCGACTAGTGTTGCTACTAATTCACTGCTGTCGCAAAAAGAGAAGTAACAAGTGAAACAGAGAGAATGAAAACAGACGAGTGCCATACATTTTTATTACATATATGTATGTTATGTTTATGGAGGCCAAAAAATAAGACTGAAATTAAACAAAGAACGAGTGAATTTACTTGAAGCCTGAAAAAATCATGGATTACAATAGAAAAATACGAGCATGAAAAGTAATATGGTTAAGCTTAAACATAGAAAAGAAAAGGACAAGATATTCTAGTAAATATATAATAAATTTATAACTTAAAATATTGCAGCATTAAGAATTTTTTTTAATTCAATTTAAAATTATATAATCAATTATTAATACTGCAATATTTTAAGTAGTAAATTTATTATATTCTTTACTAAAATATCTTGTCCTTTTCTTTTCCATGTTTAAGCTTAACCATATTACTTTTCATGCTCGCATTTTTCTATTGTAATATATATATATATATATATATATATATATATATATATATATATATATATATTCCATATCTTTCTATTATATAAAGGGAAGTCGTCTGTGTGTATGTACGTATGTCCAGCTAAAAGTAAAAAAAAACTACAAAACAAACACCCACAATGTTGGTAATTTTTTATCAATGTTACCCTGGATGAAAAATATCTAACATTTTTAAAAATATATATTCATTCTTTGGGGATTAACTGGGCCAGGTGTTGTCAGGGAATGGGGTGTCGGTTTTTCAGACATTCTATGCATTTATTGGGAAAGAAAATGTCGACTCATTTTTCTCAAGGAATCTATTATATATTTTCAAATAACTGCTAATTGTTGTACTTCACTTAATGCTAAATAGCAACTCCAATACCTTTTAATACCTTATCATCTATATATATATAAAAGCGAAAATGTGTGTGTGTGTGTATGTATGTTCGCTTTTTGTGTAATAACTACATTTTATTTCAGTATTTAATTTATGTATTTCTGTTGTATTAAATGCTAGCTTTAATTTTTTTTTTTTTTTTCTCGTCCATAAATGTTTATCTACCAAGTTGATCTTAAATATTGTATAATCAATCCATTATATTATCATTTTCAGTCCCCCACCCCTAATTTCTGGCTCCCATCTTATCTCGCAATTACTTATAATCGTCACCAACTAACTTCGGAAGAACCCCCCCCCCCCATCCGATTTTGTTTTATATCATAAGTTGCTTAAAACGTGATTAGTTAAAGTTCAGAATAAAATCACGCTTTCTCTTAACGGTTAATTTAAAAAAAAAAATCTTCTGAACGCTATTAAAAGTTAAATTCTTCACTAGTTTGGAGACGGAATGCGTTGTTGTGATAAGTGATTTTCTCTATTAATTCGCACTTTTTATTTTAAGATTCAAATATTAATAACTACATTTTATTTCAGTATTTAATTTATGTATTTCTGTTGTATTAAATGCTAGCTTTAATTTTTTTTTTTTTTTTTTCTCGTCCATAAATGTTTATTTATCTACCGAGTTGATTGCAAAAATAGATTACCTAATTGTACTCATTTTTATTTCGTGGGAGGGGAATCTATCACCATACTTTCCCTTAAACAGGTCCGTTGGACTTTTATTAAGTACAATACTTAATAGTTATTTTTTTATTTTATTTTATTTTGATTTTTTTTTTTTTTTTTTTTTTTTTAATGGAGAGTAGAAAACGCATTGTGGATGCGTTATCGGCAGCTCCTGTTACTCTCGCTTCTTCTTATTTGTCCCTCAGTCCTCATTTTTAAATGAGTGATTTTTCTGACAAAGGGAGAAGAAAAAGCTGTTTTCTAGGTTGGCAGTATTTTTGCGCGAACAGTTGGCAGAGTTGGTGGAAATTTTCTGTTTCTATGTCTATCCTTGTAGCCATGTCACTAGTAAGGGTGCTGGAGGTAAACGTTTTGTCTGGGCTGACGTTATCCGCCTGATAGTCAGGGACCCGAACCTTGGATTAACCACTAAGGAGGCTGTCCTATCAGCAGGTGCAAAGTACTGGGGCTGCTGTATTGCCATTTGGTGAATGGAATCTGGACCATGCAGTAGCTTCTGGTGGGGCCTCTCGATGCCATACTAGTGGGTAATTGTTACGGCTTTACCTTATCATGTGGTACAAAAAAAAAAAAATTCTTCGTTTCTTTTTCTCTCTTAGTTTCCCCTCTCTGTCCTGCTCTAAGTAAATCTGTCGACCTAGTCCACAAATTCCAAAATTTCATCATGACAAGTTTCAAGAAAAAATACACGATTAAACCCGGTTCTCCAACTTCCAACGTAGACCCCTACTACCATGTCTCCTTCTCCAACATCAGGGGTCTACGTTCTAACCTTCCAGAGGTTGAAACCCAATTACAGGAGACTAAACCAGACCTTTTATTTTTAAGTGAAACTGGCATTGGACAGGCTATTTCCCTTGATGAGTTTGCAATTACAGGATACTCTAACTTAACTTCTAAATCTGACCCCCAAGATCGCCATGGGCATGGAATATGTGCCTATATTAAAGATAGCTTTCCATGTGGGAGGGACATCTCCAGGGAAGATCCTAACTTACCTTATATGTGCTTCCGGGTTGCTTTAGCTCACACTACTGCATTTATATTTACTCTCTATCGCCCCCACAACAGCGGAGTTACTATCTTTCAAAGCATATCTGAGAAAATTGACCAAGTCCTTTCTACTTATCCTGCAGCTAACATTCACGTATGTGGAGACTTCAATGTTCACAACGTCGAATGGTTGACCCACTCAAACAAGACCGATGATGAGGGGAGGTTCTGTCATGATTTCTCCATTGCCTATGACCTCACTCAGATTGTTCAGGAACCTACCCGTGTGCCCGATAATGACGGCCAGTATGCGAGCCTACTAGACCTTTTTCTCACAACTTGCCCTGAACTATGTTCAGTTTCTGTTCTGTCGCCTCTTGGATCTTCCGACCACTCTGTTGTATCAATTAAGATAAAAATGAAATGTAATAAGTCCCCAGACGTACCTCTTCATCGTACAGTATATCGATACACTAAGGCTGACTGGGATAGCTTCCGTACATTTATATCTGATCTACCTCTGCATTCCATGTTTAAAAAGGATGTGTCCTCTATAGTATTAGACCTAACTGAATGGTTAATTGTAGGTATTGACCATTTCATACCCTCTAAAAAGTTTCAGCAAAAACCTAACAGCCAGCCATGGTTCTCTCCAGAATGTGCTGCTGCCATTGCGCACAGAAATCACTTTTTCCACTGCTTCAAACGTAATAGATGTATGGAAACTAAAGCCGTTTTCAGGACTGCCAGCAACCATTGTAAGAAAGTAATAAGGAACGCAAGAAAGTTGTATGCTCAATCTGTTAAGTCCAAAGTAGCTGAGCAGCGGCTTGGTTCCCACCAGTTTTGGCAAATAGCAAACAGAATCCTGAACAGAAGCGTGTGCTCCATCCCAACTATTATCAATGGATCTGAGGTAATCTCGTCAGCATCAGACAAAGCCAAACTCTTTGTCAAGAACTTTGCAGCTAATTCTACCCTTTGCGACCAAGACCGCCAACCCCCAATATTTCCTCTTGTATCAGAAAACACGCTATGTGATATACGTATATCTGTACGTGATGTTGCCAAACTAATCAAAAACCTTGATTCCAGTAAAGCAACTGGCCCTGATGGTATTCCAATCATAGTACTCAAAAAACTTCAACCTGAACTAGCGCCCATACTTACAAAACTGTTTAAACGTTGTCTTAAGGAGAATAGTTTCCCATCTCCCTGGAAAATCTCATCAGTATGCCCTGTATTTAAGAATTCAGGTGATCGCTCATCCCCCTCTCAGTACAGGCCAATAAGTCTCCTGTGCGTCATGAGTAAGTTGCTAGAATCTGTATTAAATACAGAAGTAATCAAACATCTCAACAAAAATAACCTTCTTAGTGACACTCAATATGGTTTCCGTTCTGCTAGATCTACAGCAGATGTCCTTACAGTTATATCGCATAGGATTAGCAAATCTCTCGACGGTGGCAATCTTTCTAGGGCAATTGCTCTTGACATATCTAAAGCCTTTGATAGGGTATGGCATAAAGGTTTACTTCATAAGATCGCTAGCTATGGTATAGCTGGAAAAGTCTTCTCAATTATTAAATCATTTCTTTCTGATAGATTCATAAGAGTAGTAGTTGAGGGGCAAAAATCAGAAGCTCACAATATTAATGCCGGTGTCCCTCAGGGATCCATCCTGGGCCCAACTCTTTTCCTGATCTACATTAATGATCTTCCAAATCATATCCTTACATCATTTGTAGACATTTATGCTGACGACACTACCATTTATGGTACCACATCTAAGACAGTAAACGAGCAAGTTCTCTCCAATTCTCTCTCCTCTGATCTTGAGCACGTAGTACAATGGGGAAAGGAGTGGCTGGTTACTTTTAATGCATCTAAAACCAAGCTTCTCTCTTTACATCATCAACATTCTAATCCACATTTGTCATCAATTGAAATGAATGGCTCTCGTCTTCAGGAGGCCTCAAGTTTTGACAAGCTTCTGGGCTTGACCATTACTCCTGATCTTAAATGGAACACGTATATCAAATCTGTTGCCAAGGCCGCTGGAAAAATGGTGGGATCTTTCTATCGATCCAGTAGATATCTCACTGCTGATGCTATTCTCTATCTATATAAGAGCCAGGTACGTCCAAGGATGGAATACTGTTGCCACATCTGGGCAGGAGCTGCTAGAAAGAACTTGTCCTGCCTTGATAGAGTTCAAAATAGACTTCGTAGCCTCGTAGGAGATGTCCTTTTCTCCTCCTTGCAACCTCTATCTCACAGAAGAGATGTTGCGAGTTTGTCTCTGATGTATCGTTATTTTCATGGAAAGTGTTCAACTGAGCTTCAATCTATGGTCCCCCCTCGCCAAACTTTCACAAGAAACACTCGTCTAGCTGTAAACACTATCAATAATTTCCCCCACTCTTTATCTGTGCCTAAACCTAAACGTAGATTCCATGAACAAAGCTTCTTTCTTAGAACTGCACGCCTGTGGAATTGTCTTCCGTTTTCCTGCTTTCCGGCTGACTACAATATGGTTTTGTTCAAGTCTAAAGTAAATAAGTTCTTGATGAGCCGTTCCATATAAGTTATTAAATTTACCAAATTTTCATTACTAATGATTACTATATTGACCAACTTCTACTGTACACTCTTTAACCCTTATCCTTGAGTGGCCTCTGGGCCTTGATAATGTGGTGATGCCTTTGTAAAAAAAAAAAAAAAAAAAAAAAATGTCCACGAAAGGCTTTTTCTGTTTAGTTCTCGCTCGACTCGCTCATTCTTAAAACTTTTTATATCACGTATAAATCGTAATATCTATGAGCTAACAACGGGGGTTGCCTGTCTATTTAATTTGCCTGACCTTGAACAGCTAAATATTCCACGTGTTGATTCGGCTTTTTCGTATAAAAGCGAAACTAAGCTTAACACATCGTTCCCGGTATGATCACCGGAAACAATGCGGAGTTTCTCCTTATATCAGAGAATTGCTATTCAATTTGGAAAATCCCCTTTAAATGGGAAGCTGGTTCCCCCCACCCATCATCTTGGGGAAGTCAAAACTGCCCCGCATTGAAACAGTAAACAAACCCCAAAAGACTGCCCCGCAGTAAATAAAAAACTGCCACATCATCGTGACGCTCCCCGATGACCACATTAAGCGGCCACCTGTCAATCAAACCTCTTTGACTTGACTCACTTTTTAACCCTTAACTTAACATGCTTATCAATTCCTCTCCCCTCGTGGCTGAGGTGGTTAGGTGGCTGGCTGTTTTCCTCTTTCGTTTCCACCTTCGTGTCAAGACTTCGGGGTTCAATCCTACCTTCCTACTAACACACACACACACCTCCAAACACCCGGGCAACGCCGGGTACCCCCCGCTAGTTTTATTATATAAAAGGCATCTCTTTCATCATCATTATGGCATGTGTTGGATGGTTTTAATAAAATGACTTTCAAAATAACATAGCTCTGTCCAGGTTTTTATTTATTTCCCCCCTAGCTCATTTGAAGATCGTCCGCTACCAAACTGATTTAGTATTTGCTTTTGATTGGTAAACAGAAGTTTCGTACGCGTTATTTTGTTGGTCCAAAACAAGTTAAATATTTCGGTTTGAAATCACTGTTTGCACAAAAAAAAAATATAGACTCAGATTGTTGTTAAAGAAATCGGATGATTTTTTCATCGATAAGACTTCTAGTAAACTGTTGAATAGCTGGGGTCTATATATAAAATACGCTTAAACATGATATTTTAATTTGTCCAAATGTTGTATATATTATTATAGAGTCGTGATTTCAAAAGTAAAAAAAAAAAAAAATGTATTTGGGTGCCATCAGCTAGAATCGAAACCGAAAGCAAAACTGTAACATTCAAAGCTGGTGACGTTACCACTGTACCAACGTGACATGCATATGAACTGATTAAAAATAAACTAAGATAAATGTACAAAAGGTATAACGATTTTTTAAATTTCGACCCGTAAAAACTATTTTAACCGGCTAAAGACCCATAAAAGAACGGTCCATAAAAAGTGCGATCATTTGAGGCCCCTAGCGCTGATCTGTGACTTTAAGTTTTGGAAGAGATAGAGTTTGAAAATATGGAGACAGACAGACAGATAAACATAGTGAGCTTTATAAGTTAGATATATTAGATTTGCACATTGGATTTCTCATTGAGAACAGAGCGATGTTTAAGAATCTCAGGAAGTATCTTTTTGCTTTTATGATGACAAAGAGGCTCTAAACGGACTCTTTTATGCTTGATAAATCGCGTTTCCTGAACGGGTTGGTCCCAAAATAACTAAATTAAAATTTAAATTTAGAGTCAGCATTGGCTCATACAAAAAAAAAAAGAGACTCAGCTTTTGTTAATAAAATCTGCTGATGTCTTCAGAATTGCATCATCCTATCAATTCATAGTCTGAGTTTACATCTATTCTGCATCTCTTAAACACTTTTAGCAGGACCCCCACTTTAGCAACGCTGTTGTCCTGTTATTTCTGATCCTTCCCTTGTTTGGCAGATTCAATAGTTCTTCAAGGTTGTTCCCAGAGATCCGGTCATGAGCAGTTCCAATTTTGTCTCATCCACTCCTGTGGTTTTCGTTGTTTTGTTTTACGGCATGTCAACCCTTTTTCTGGTTATTTAATGCTGAGTTTGATTATTTTGGTAAAAGTTTGGATGCTTCAGATTCTGTATATGTTCACATATTTATTCATGGTGTTTAGTTTGGTTGTTTTGTTTCATAGCACATCAATCCTCATCAAGTCATTTAACGCCAGATCCAGTCATTTTTAGATTTTAGGCTCCAAATCCTTTATATCTCCAAATATTTATCCATCGTTTGATTGCTTTGTTTGACGGCATAGCAATTCTTTTCAGATTTTTATTTTTATTTTTTACACAGGAATCACCACTTATCAAGGCCTAGAGGCCACTCGAGGATAAGGGTTGCTGGGTAGACATTAGTCAATGTGATTATAGCGTAATAAACATAAGTAGTGGGAATTTTGTAAATTGGATTACTTAGGGGTACAGTTCATCAAGAATTTGTTTATGTTGGACTTGAAGACAATCAGATCGTAGTTAACTGGAAAGCAGGCAATCGGAAGAGAGTTCCACAGACATGCAGTTCTAAGAAAGAAGCTTTGTTCGTGGAATCTACATGTAGATCTAGGTACAGACAAGGAGTGTGGGAAATTATTGATAGTGGTTTTGGCTAGACGAGTGTTTTTCATGAAAGTTTAGCAAGGGGGGACCATAGATTGAAGCTCAGATGAGCACTTGCCATGAAAATAAAAATAAAAGCAGAGACAGGCTCGCAACGTCTCTTCTGTGGGAAAGAGGTTGCAGGGAAGAGAAAAGGGCATCCCCCACTAAGCTACAAAGTCTATTTTGAACTCTGTCAAGGCAGGATAAGCTGCTTCTAGCAGCTCCTGCCCAGATGTGGCAACAGTACTCCATCGTTGGTCGAACCTGGCTTTTATATAGGTAGAGAATTGCATCAGGAGTGAGATATCTACTGGAGCGGTAAAAGAAGCCCACCATTTTTTCCAGTGAATGCCAAATCCAGTAATTTGGTTTTTATGCTTCAATTTCTTTATATTTTCAAATATTTATTCATGATAACATTTGGTTTGGTTGTTTTGTTTGGCAGCATATCAACCCCTTTCGGTGCCGAATCTGGTCATTCTGGAAAAAGATTTTTTATGGTTCAAGTTCTTGATATCTTCAAATATTTATTTATGCTGCCTAGTTTTGGTTATTTTGTAGAGAAAAATTGTTTGGTTTGGTTTTGAGACTTTGCAGAATCCGATTGAGTTTTGCAAAGGAAAACTGAAAAAAACAAAACAAAACAAAAATAAAATGAAAAAAAAGAATGCATTTAAAAAAAAGAATGCATTTAAAAAAAACTGAAAAAACAAAAAAAACAAAAAAAAAACAATGCATTTAAAAAAAACTGAAAAAAAAGAATGCATTAAAAAAAAAAAAATGAAAAAAAACAATGCATTTTAAAAAAAACTGAAAAAAAAACAAAACAAAAAAAAACCAATAACATCAATGCTTGGTGCATTTTAGGTCAGGAAGCCAGTATCTTCAAACAGCCTGATCTGATAGCACTAGCACTTCTTTGTTGAAGCCTATTCTTATTATTACTAGAAATAAAGGATATAATTGAATTGTATTTTATACCATTTTTTTTATTCTTATGATGCAATACAGGCCATTTTGCAAGAGGTAAATTACCAGCAGATTAATAAGAAAAATAAGGTAACCTTTTTTTGGATATCTGCTTTTATCAGCCAATCAGCCATTAACAAAAATATTTCATTGCTTTCAATGCTAAAACTTTAAATACCAAATAATATTATTAAAACGATAATGCTAAACAGAATTGAACTCATTATGCTACTAATATAAAGAGCCATGAAACAAGGACGTGAAAGACCATCTATTATATAAAGGCAAGTCGTCTGTGTTTGTTTGTGTGTTTGTTTGTATGTCTGCTAAAAACTTTTGACAGACGCATCAAACAAGGGCAAACTTGATATCGTTAGAAATAATATTATCTCTATAAAATGAAAGAAAGTATCAATGCATATAAGCCCAGCTAAAACTCCAAAACTAGAATATTTAGACTTCATATATATATATATATATATATATATATATATATATATATATATATATATATATATATATATATATATTTCAAGGTTATGAAGGCTTTTTTGAAGCATGAAAACGATGTTATTTTTTTGTATTTAATATTTTATTTTTTATATTTCAAGTGGTCCTCCACTCTTGGTCACAAAAAAGTATCGAAATGAAAATGAAAGACGTTGAAAAAACTGGAAATTTGTATTTTGGACAGCGTTCATTCTTTGCAACAAATATATATATATATATATATATATATATATATATATATATATATATATATATATATATCCTTTGCAACAAATATATATATATATATATATATATATATATATATATATATATATACATATATATATTTGTTGCAAAGGATATATATATATAATTAGTGATGGGACGATTACAATGTTTTACCCGATTCCAATACAATTACCGATTCTGTACTAAACTTCTGATTCCGATGCAATTACCGATTCCGATTCTTTATAAATCTCTAATGTTTTACTATAAAAGTGTTATTTTGTCCCGATTACCATAAAAACACATCGTAAATGTGCATATATTTTCTCAAACGTAAAAAACATGCTTGAGCGGGGGGGGGGGGTCTATATATTACTGGAAGTTTAAATCAATAAATATTTATTATTTTATGATTACTCCCAGTAGTGGAAGATGTTTCTTAAACCAAAATCAAATAAAAAAGATAATTTAAGGAATCGGTTTTAGCATCGGATAATAGGCTCAAATTTTTTCGATACTGATGCACCAAGAAGCTCCGATTTTTCCAATTCCTGATTCTGATTCCGATTAATCGTCCCAACACTAATATATATATATATATATATATATATATATATACACACACAACACTACCCTTCTGATTTACTATTATATATTATGCATACTTTTTAATATTTCTTAATTATTTTTTACCATATTATCTTATTCCTTCATACTCATTTCATATCCAAATGTTATTAAGCCAGTTATTACCTATATTTGCATTTTGTATAATTATAGCTCTTCTTCTGATGAGAAGTATTTAGCTTCGAAATACCATGGCCTAAAGAGGTTTCTTTTTTTTTTTTCTTAATTTTCCCCTTTACTTTCCCATATTGTTCTGGTGATATAATAAAGTTATATATAACTTTTAATCCTCATATTTCATTTAATATATTTGCTTGCTCCTCTTAATAGTGTTGAGCTTTTCTTATCTTGATAAGTTTTGCTTTGTTAAAGAGTGTAACTTTTGAAAAAAAAAAATAAATAAATAAATAAACTCAATCCAAAAACAGATTTCTATATTAAAGAACATGGTGGAAGTACAAAAACTATAAAATCTGCTAGTCAGAATCAAATATAGATGTGTCAGACGTACTGCCATATGGGTCTAACATGGAAAATCCAACCGATTTAATTTTATATATTAGATGTCCGTAACATATCCACCTGTCAGTCTCTATCTACTTAAATGTATCAACCAATTTTCTTACCAGCATCCCTATCTCAGCCTCGTAATATATCCAGTCTACACTTAACAAATTTCCGGCCTATCCATCTTCTCTTGGTAGATATCTTTGTCTCTCATCTTATCCACATCCTTCTCACCCCCCCACTCAATCCAATCAAGCAGTATTGATGATATAACACAAATTATTCAAACTTCAGTTCCAGACACATTAATTCAAGGCTTAACTGAGCTTAGCAATGAGGCAGTTTTAAGCCCATGTCTACCATCTGATCCAGGTCTTACAATTGCTAGAGAACAAAAAAAAGACATGTGCACAAAACATCTATCCAAGCAAATCCAATTTAAGAAAGTTTTCTAAGCTATAAGTCTTCACTTAGACAACCCAAAATAACCATCAAACGAAATGGAGACTAGAAAATACCCTTCCCTTCCTTCTTTGTTCAGAACCATCTTGGATATCCAATGGAGAACACTGAACCACCGGAATTTATTCACCTTCTCTCTAACCTACAAAAATGCCTGAGCAGCCTCATCAGGATTCAACCCCATCCGCCCCCCGAGACACCTCAGTTGGTTAGTAATAAAGTAACCTCTTATCATGGAGAAGTGGGTGGGGAGGTGGGTGAACCTCCCAAGACTGAATCTCAGTTCGACAAAGCAGGGCCTGATTGTCGAAGACGTATCCTCAATTGCTATATGAACGCACTTGCTCAGACTGTAGCAGATACCACCTGAGAACGGGAATAGAGAGATCGAAAGTTTCTGTAACCAAATGAAGCTGCAAAACCGACCTAACCATCTAAGAATGTGAAGAGGATGACCAAGGAGAAGATAAAGCCTAGGAAGGTGAATCTCCCAAGACTGAACAAAACTGTACCTCAGTTCAACAGAGCAGGATCAGAAAAAAACCTTCTGTCGAACTGATTGTTGGAGACGTATCCTCAATTGCTTTATGAACACACGTGCTCAGACAGTACCGGATAGCACATGAGAACAGGCTTAGGGCAATCAAAAGTTTTTGTAGACAGACGAAGCTGCAAACTGTAACTTATCATCGAAGAATGTGGAGAGGATGACCATA
The DNA here is from genome assembly GCF_053919585.1 of Euprymna scolopes. NCBI lineage: Eukaryota > Metazoa > Mollusca > Cephalopoda > Sepiida > Sepiolidae > Euprymna > Euprymna scolopes. Next base: position 63,199,363 of record NC_136508.1, read on the forward strand.
CGATGCATCATTGCTTTGTCTGCCTTCTACTACACAAATAGTGCAGTTGTAAAGATCTCGAAGATTTTAAGGATAAACGAAAGGACTGCATAAAGAAATGGGAAAAACTGTCACGTGATCACATGCTTAAAAGACAAGCAAAGAATAAGATGCAGAAAAGAACAAAATAAATGATGTTCTGTTTTCTTCTTTGCCAAATAATATTTCATTTATTTTGCAAACGTCTTGTGAATGGATATACTAGTTTTCTTCTTCCTCGTCTTCTTCTTCTTCTTCTTCTTCTTCTTATTATTATTATTATTATTATTATTATTTGTTGTTGTTGTTGTTGCGTTGACTGGCCACCTGCCGGCTGATCCATCATGTCTGTCACAAACTGTGACCATAGCAATACAATACAATGCTACACATGAGTATTTGCATTATTTGGATTACTGTTCTCATATTGAGTGTTGTTTTCACCGATGTAACCTCCAACCGTCTTCCGTTGTCTCTTGTCGAACTTGGAAATCATTCTGTTGAACTACACAATCTGTATAGAATTTCCAATTGAACCTTTCATTTAATCCAAGCAGGTAACATGTTCTCGTTCCATCAGCCATGACCGGTTAGAACTCCTAAGTTTTTTTTTGTTTTTTTTTTCCTTTACAATGAAATCACCACTTATCAAGGCCTGGAAGCAATTCGAGGATAAGACTTAACAAGTGTGCAGTAGTCAATGGGAAAATGTCGTAGTAATCATAAGTAGTGGAAATTTGGTAAATTGGATTACTTAAGGGGATAGCTCGTCAAGAACTTGTTCTCCGTTGGGATGTTTACGACGACCATATCATAGTCTGTTGGAAAGCAGGAAAATAGAGCAGAGTTCCACAGGCGTGCAGTTTTAAGAAAGAAGCTTCGTTCATGGAGTCAACGTTTAGGTTTGTTGTATTCTGATTATCAGGATTATTGAGGATTGAACTTTGGAGCTCCAGAAGAGTGTCACTTAGAAGTGAAAAAAACTAGTAATTTATTCGTTACACCATGGGTCTTTGCAGACAAGTCTGGTATGAATTTTGGAGGCCTTACACCTATTCTTGCATTTAGATGTACAATCGTATTACTCATCACCTTAGATCACTACTTAATACTACAGCTGACTTAGCAGGGAGACCCGACGTTGCCCAGGATTGAATGAGGATCAACGAATATTTCACACTCCTATATTTTTATTGTCATCGAAATCCGTGAAATCGCCTGAGAAGAAAGTTTCACATGCCTCCATGCAGTAACTTAGTCCAAAATATATGTTATTCTACATTGCACTCTAGAGAGCCTACTGTTTCTTTTACAAAGATTATTTTATATAAATTTCTTTCCAGTTAACCTAAAACAAAAACATTAAGAAATTTATGTGTGGAGTTTGAACCTAGAGACCACGTTATGCAAAAAAAACAACAAAAAAAACACGCTATCAACTTACCTACAGTAGAATTTTCACGTCCGTTGTTCTATCATTATTGCTAAGCAACGACATGGAAAAATGGCTTTACTAATGATAGATAAATTAAAATAACGATTTTGATTATCGATTATTGGTAATAATCGAGGTGTATTCTGAGACAAAACTTAACTAAGATCACTCCCAGACTTATACACCAAAGTTCTGTAAATTTAAAAAAAAAAATCCGTTCAGCCATTTCGGAATCTATAAGGAATGAACTCACACACACACACACACGGAGACAAAGTTGCATTTATACAATTCTCTCTCTCTCTCTCTCTCTCTATATATATATATATATATATATATATATATATATATATATATGTGCTTTTGAAGGAAACATTCTTGTTTTTTTCAAAAGACTTTTTGTATTCCTACACGTCAACACACAGGAAATAAATACAGAAAAGATATAAACATTTATATATTTTTCGTATTGATTTTTTATTCATACATATTTAAATATATATATATATATATATATATATATATATATATATATATATATATATATATGATTACTTCAATTACTCACATAAAATTAATATGCGAAAGTATAAATTTAAGCGTAAACTTTAAGTATTTACTTCAACAGTGCTCAATACATAGGTAGAGCTAGGTAGTAAGTTATAAAATATATATGGCAATTAAGCTACACAGAATATTCCGCGTTTCATCCACACTAGGATAAGCCTGATGAATCCTAGCATGGATGAAACGCGCAATATTCTGTGTAGCTTAATTGCCATATATCTATCTATCTATATATATATATATATATATATATATATATATATATATATATATATATATATATATAATGTGTGTGTGTTATGAAAATATGACAATTAAGCTACACAGAATATTCCGCGTTTCATTCTCGTGAGAATTTGTCAAGCCTGACGAATTCTTACGAGAATGAAACGCGAAATATTCTGTGTAGCTTAATTGCTATATATCTATCTATCTATCTATCTATCTATATATATATATATATATATATATATATATATATATACTAGAAGATGTAACCAGTCTTGTATTAAACATAATGTTAAATTCCTTAAAAAAAAAAATGAATTAAAAAAAAAAAACTAGAAAGAAACTGAAATGTGCATACGAGTATTATTTTTTTTCTAAACAGTTCACTTTTGTAAGTAAAAAAAAAAAAAGAAAAAATACTCGAGCTGGGATCGAAACCAAAACCTAAAGACAGTGAGTCAACTGAGATAATCATTAGGCTGTCTTGCCATCCTCTTTAAAAAGTATTTTCAGACCTACTTATTCTTAACATAAGGAAGGTGTCATGTGAACGATTCGCGCATGCGCAGTCGTGAAACAGTTGACAAACAGATAAAAATCCGATTACCAATTTTTTAATTTTGACCCCTTAGCAGCCCTTTTTTCTTGGTAAAAACTGATTAAAAAGTTTCCCACATGTTTCAATACCCTATATACCAAATTTCAAGTCTGTAGATCAAAAATTCGTTGAGTATATAGGTTGAGACTTGGCCTTATGCACACACACACATTCTCACTTTCATAGACACAAGATAGATTTTTATATATATAGATATTCCAGTATTTTTCCCGATTCCGATACAATTACCAACTTTATTCTAAATTTCCGATTCTGATACTCCAAAACCCATATGTGTATTTTTTTTTATTTTTTTTTTTAATTTTCTTCCTTTGAAGATTGTAACTCTGGGTATAGGACAGCCAAACCAGCTACCAACATTGCCCTGCTTTTTATTGAAACCAACCGAGAGCTCTTTTTAGTATCCTCGTTGTTCCCTTCAGTGCAATTGTCTGGATTTCTCTTGCACTTGGTTCATCAGGAATATTAGTTTAGGTAGGACTTCAGGTTCTTCTTCATAAGCCCTGTATCACCGATAATA
>NC_136508.1:63212749-63217749 GCF_053919585.1 Euprymna scolopes
GGTGAGAGGATTTCTGATTGACATGGGAGAAGCTCAGATTTTCGGATTTCAATGTTGTTGTTTTTTTTTTAATTGCAGTCCTATTCCCTCGTGATTCCTTTGTCATGAACCCTGTAGACAAAGCACGCACACCTATATATATATATATATATATATATATATATATATATAGGTGTGTATACTTAGATGACGTAAATAGATAGCATCGCTTTGCTATGCATATTTTACTATTTATTTTAAAATTTTCTTTTCAGCATAAAGACAAAAATGGAAAATCTATTAAATAATCTATAAATCTATTAAAAAAATCTATAAATCTATTAAAAATCTATTAAATTTATAAATCTATAAAAAAAAACAATTGACTAGAGACTGAATTACTGTCATTAAATAAATATATTATTATTAATTTTTTTTTAACCGTTTCCAATACAGTGAAAAAAAATTCATCATGTTCATCGAGAAATTTCTTTGATTACACATTAGAGCAAACAATTGTTTCGGCCAGCACAAATCTATTATATAAATGGCAGTTGTCTGTGTATATGCGTGTGTGTGTGTCCAGCTAAAAGTAAAAAAAAAAACTACAAAACAAACACCCACAAAGTTAGTATTTCCTGATCAGCATTACTCCGGATGAATAATATCTAAAATTTAGAAAAAAAAAATTTATTCTTTGGGGTCATCTAGGCTACGTTTTATTGAGGGGTCGATTTTTCAGCCATTTTATTTACTGATTTGGAGAAAAATTTGGACTCATTTAGAAGAATCTATAATATAGAGAAGAGGTTTGTGTGTGTGTGTGTGTGTGTGTGTGTGTGTGTGTGTGTGTGTGTGTGTGTGTGTGTGTGTGATCAGCGAGAAAGGAATGGGCTAGTAGGAGGAGAATTAGGGATTTAAGGAGAGGGAGTGAAAAAACGCTATAATAGCAGACCTCCTTGTTCCTATTTACAATGCTTCCCCACAGTTAGACACCAGGGTCGTTTTTAATGTGGAGAAAAGGAACAAAAATAAAAATTGTCTCAGTCGTGAAGGATTTCTTCTCCACTAACAGAGAACAAGAAACAAGAAGCAGACCTCCATGTTAATCATATTGGTAATCAGTAATGATAGCATATCAAATTTGTTGCTGGAAAAGTGGTTGGATCTTTCTTCTGCTCTAGAAGTTATCTCATTCCGATAATGTAGAAAGAGTAAAAGAAATCACTTTGCTCAAGAGTGTTCTAGATGTTTTGCTATATTCTCGGAACACTGGATCTACTAAAAATAAAAACAGTTAACAACAAGATTATCACTTCAATCGATCTCTGATGAAAGGTTATTTTATCTGAAAAATTTAAGATGAAAGTATAAAAAAAATTTAATGATCTTTATGATTAAAATGATCTCATATATTATTTTATTTTCTGGAATCCTTTCAGATGATAAAGCTTCATAATTTGTGGAATCATTTTTTGCCGACTGTTATCCTCATCTTCATTGTTGTTGTTTTCACCACATTTCGGCCAACTATTCCTCTGGCCTTCTTCAGGTGATCAACTGTGACGGGATAGAAATGCTGAGTCCTGTAATTGTATCCCCAGTAATTACTGCCTTCCATAGTTGTTGTCTCACCACGTTTTGGCCAACTAATCCTCTGGCCTGCTTTGGATAGGATTGAAACCGCTGTTTTCAGACAATGCTCACCTGAAACCGTAGAGACTCAATGCCTCTATCCACTGTGCCACGTTCCTGTCTTGTTTAACCACCTGAAGAAGGCCGGAGGAGGAGTTGGCCGACACGTGGTGAAACAACCATAACTATGAAGATGAGGATAACAGGTAACATCGTCAGCCGATATCATCTTGAATGAATTTGCCTTCATTACCATTTTGTCTGATAAGGCGCAACTGTGTGTATTGAGACTCTGGCGGAAGTTTGTAACGAGAATTTGGCACATACAGAACCGATACTATTTATTTATTTGCGGACTGTTATCTTAATCTTCATAGTTGTTGTTGTTGTTGTTTTACCACGTTTCGGCAAACTAATCCTGTGGCCTTCTTCAGATGGTTAACAGCAATGAGATATACTGGTCTCCATATCTTTGGGGCCCGTGAAGTAATGGATAGAGGCGTTGAATCTCTACGGTTCCAGGTGAGCATTGTCTGAAGATAGTGGTTTCAATCCTACCCAAAGAAGGCCAGAGGACTAGTTGGCCAAAACGTGGTGAGACAACAACAACTATGGAAGGCAGTAATTACTAGGGATACAGTTAAGAGATTCAGCATTCTTATCCTGTCACAGCTAACCACCTGAAGAAGGCCAGAGAAATAGTTGCCCGGAACGTAGTGTAATTATGAAGATGGTGATAACAGTTAGCAAAAAAAAAAAAAAAAAAAAAAATGAATACACATAAAATTATCTTGTTTTGATTAATACTTTATAAATTGAAATAATCTCAGAGACGAATAAGTTTAAGTTACAAGCATTAAAAAAAAATCTGTTGTTTGATTTTCTTAGTTTTTAGAATTTTAAACGTTTAAACCAAATTGTCAAGGAATTTAAACTTACTTGCTTTGGAAAGAACACTTCACTTCTAAAAAGTTCTTCTTTTACCTATTTTCATTGGTTGATTTTTTTTTTTTATGCTTTTAATTTTTTTTTTTTTTTTTTTTTTTTTGCAGATTTGCTTGTAGACTTTTAGAAATTCCCATTTTGTGTGGTCATGCTTTTTTTTATTAAGAACGTTTCACTCAATTTCTTTTTTTTCTTTTTTTTTTTACGTGTTTGGTGGATATATTGAACAAGCAAATGGAATTTCTTATTAAATATCCATTTTTTTTTTTTTAATTTAATTGTTTCGACAAAGGATTTATATTTCTCAATCTTTTATGTGCTTCCATATTCTACGATTTGAGACCAAAATACACCAAAAAATTAAATAAATAAATAAATTGACTAATAACTTTACAAGTATTAGTGTTGCTACAATAATTTATACTTTTTATTTTCATTTTATTTTATAAAATGCTTTATTCAATTTCCATATTTGTATATTGTATTCAATAAGAAAAATAGAAAATATACTCTTTATCATGGCTGCCATTTCTGAAATCAGAAATTGCAAACCAGTGTTAATCCCCAATTATATTTTAAACAGGAATTTTTTTTTTTTTTGAAGGGGCTCGTAAATAATTTGTTAAATTATTTACAAATAATAAAATCAAATTGTTAATATTTATTTTAAAATATTATCAGGTTTGTTTTACTATACACATAGATTCAAAAAAAAGTTGTCAAAAAACAAATGTATAACAAATAAATGTTATCAAAAGCAAGATAGGTTATTTTTCTACCTAACTGGATAATTTTTTTAGTGTTTTTATTTAATGTAAAGTTATTTATTCGTCTCGAAAAACATGCAGTGTTTACCGATTTATCTGAAAAATGTAAATGGAGACAGACTCTGTGTTGAATACGTAAGTTTGGGAAAATGAGTTAAAACTAAAAAACTGTACAAAATACTGTTAGAAACCCACCGAATATATATCAGCCTATGTTACAGTAACATATATTGAGTGGGTTATATATATTATTTAATGTATCTACAGAAAATTTTATGTATTTATTTGTAGTATTTACTTAAACAGTGCTCAATACGTGAGTAGAGCTAGCTTTAAGATATATATCGGAATTAAAATACACAGAATTTTCTGCGTTTCTTCCCCCATGAAGATTCGTTAGGTAATTGCTCTCACGAGGATGAAATGCAGAAAATTCTGTGGAGTTTAATTGCCATATATATCTTCAAAACTTACTATTAGTGTGGGGACGATTAATCGAAATCAGGAATTGGAAAAGTCGGAACTTTTTGGGGTATCGGAATCGGAAATATTTGTGCATATTTTCCGATGCCAAAACGATTCTTTTACTTATCTTTTTTTATTTGATTTTGTTTAAAACAAAACCTTTCACTGCTGGTAATAATGATAAAATAATAAATATTTATTGATTTTAAATTACCAGTAACGTTAAAGTTTATGGATCCCCCACCCACCCCCCATCCACATATGTTTGAGAAAAATTACGTTTTACAGTAATCGGGAAAAATAGAAATTTTATAGTTAAATATTTAGGGATTTATCAAGAATCGGAATCGGTAATTGTATCGGAATTGGGAAAAATATTGAAATCGTCCCATCACTAATATATATATATATATATAAGAATATTAGATTATAAAATTGATTATTATTTTACACATAGACAAATGCTACTCACGTGTTGCATATTTTTTTTTTTTTTTTTAACCCAGGGAACAGTCTCGTTAGCTTAGTTATCTGTTTATGCTTTGTTTTTGTTTTTGTTTTTTTTGGTTTTTTTTGCACACAAAAAATCTATATCTTTTAACACAAAAAACAAACATGCCTAACCATTATTCAAAATTTGATTTTTTGGACACATTTTCAGTTTAAATTGCAATTTGAAAGCCATTGCGAAAAGACTCCACCAAACACCTCCACGAAGCATCTTCCATTTTTTTTTTTTTTTTTACCTTTTTTCTATTTTTTTTTTTTTTTTACCTTTTTTCTATTTTTTTTTTTTTTTTTACCTTTTTTCTATTTTTTTTTTTTTTTTACCTTTTTTCTATTTTTTTTTTTTTTTTACCTTTTTTCTATTTTTTTTTTTTTTTTTACCTTTTTTCTATTTTTTTTTTTTTTTTTACCTTTTTTCTATTTTTTTTTTTTTTTTTTACCTTTTTTCTATTTTTTTTTTTTTTTTTACCTTTTTTCTATTTTTTTTTTTTTTTTTACCTTTTTTCTATTTTTTTTTTTTTTTTTTACCTTTTTTCTATTTTTTTTTTTTTTTTTACCTTTTTTCTATTTTTTTTTTTTTTTTTTACCTTTTTTCTATTTTTTTTTTTTTTTTTACCTTTTTTCTATTTTTTTTTTTTTTTTACCTTTTTTCTATTTTTTTTTTTTTTTACCTTTTTTCTATTTTTTTTTTTTTTTTTTACC
>NC_136508.1:63225249-63247749 GCF_053919585.1 Euprymna scolopes
TTTCCGATACTGATTCAAAAGTTCTGATTTTTGCAATTCCTGATTCCGATTAATGGCCCTAACACTAATAGGTACATAGACGGGTGACCATTTGGGAATACCAAGTGCTGCAAGCTTATAACTAATGTGTCCACCAAGTTTTAGTTATAAATATCCAACAGTCTTTGTTTTGTCACTATTCAGTAATATGGGGGGGGGCACTTTGAATACCCTATATACCAAATTTCAAGTTTTTAGATAAAAAATTCGTTGAGTATATAGATTGAGAAGTGTTCTCTCACACACACACACATTCTCACTTTTATACATATGTGCATTAATTTTTGTTTTTTGTTATTTTTTTCAGATGAGACTGGAATGCCTATCAAACGAGGCCGACGCCTCTACAAACCCTGCGGTACTTTAGGCAAACAGCCGATGGTCAACTGGGCTGAGCTTCTACCGCCACCGCCTGAGCACCCACCACCCTGCGAAATGATGTCTCCCACAGATTCCCCTATGAACACCCTGCATCGAAATCCCAACGTCCAATCCATGAGTGGGGGAGGGCCAATCTCCCCGGTCTCCAAAATTTCAGCATGCTCATGTCCAGTTCAATACAGTCAGGGTCCATACATTGCCAGAAACAACATCTACTCCGATACAGAGCAGTCAAAATACGCCAAAATCCGGGACACCCATCCGTATTCTTCTAAAACTTTGAGTGAGCTTCGAACTCAGTCCCCGCGTGGAGATCTGATGCGGGCTTATTCACCCCGGACAACTGGCTGCGTGCAACAAAGCCCCTACTATGGCCATGTACCGCGGTGTTGCCATAGTGACTGCGAACAAAGTATATACGGTCCCTCTTTGAAAGGGTACCGACTTCCTTCGGAGGGCGAAGGAGATTACCGTTATATCAGTAGTGATCCCGAACGTGGGCCAACCCCACCTGTCAGGATGCATTCTACCAATATGGTGGATCTAATGGATGGGCCACAGATGGACAGAGCTTGCCAATCATCTTTACCCAGTCTGGCTAATGAGAGGATGCAGCCACCCCTTTACCCGGCTAGGTAAGTGAATGTATTCTCAACAATAGCGTTTTTAAATGTTCCTATAATGCAACGCAACCCGATATTCTTCAGATGCATTCATTCACAATGTAAATGTCTGACAAACCAATGAAAATGCTATTTCAGACTTCTGCATGGCAAACCAAAACAAATGCTATTTCAGATTAAAGTATAACAGAACAATGAAAATGCTATTTCAGACAGAACAATGAAAATGCTATTTCAAACAGACCAATGAAAATGCTACTTCAATCAGATTAATGAAAATGCTACTTCAATCAGATTAATGAAAATGCTATTTCAGATTTTAGTATAAAAGATCAATAAAAATGCTATTTCAAACAGACCGATGAAAATGCTATTTCAAACAGACCAACGAAAATGTTATTTCAAACAGACCAATGAAAATGCTACTTCAGATTTAAGCATAACAGACAACTGAAAATGTTATTTTGACTTATGCATGACAGCATTTTAAACATTCCTATAATGCAATGCAACCTGATATTCTTCAGATACATTCATTCACTCTGTGCATTGAGCAATGTAAATGTCTGACAGACCAAGGAAAATGCTATTTCGGATGTGAGTGTGACAGACAAGAAAAATGATTTAAACAGAGTAAAACAAATACTATTTTAGATTTACTTGTTGCAACATACCAAAGAAAATGATATTTCAGACAGACAAAAGAAAATGATATTTCAGACAGACAAATGAAAATGATATTTCAGACAGACAAATGAAAATGCTATTACAGATTTAAATAACAAATAAATGAAAACTTTATTTCAGATTTAAGTGTGACAGACCCAAGGAAATAATATTTCAGATTTAAGTGTGATAGACAGAAGAAAATTATATTTTCGATAGACCAATGAAAATGCTATTTCAGCCTCTGCATGACAGGCCAAAAAGATAATTCTATTTAAGATTTAAGTATAACAGACCAATATGTTATTTCAAATTTATGCATGACAGACCAAAGAAAATGATATTTCAGACAGACCAATGAAAATGCTATTTCAAACAGATGAATGAAAATGCTATTTCAAACAGACGAATGAAAATGCTATTTCAAACAGACCAATAAAAATGCTATTTCAAACAGATCAATGAAAATACTATTTCAAACAGACCAATGAAAATGCTATTTCAAACAGACCAATGAAAATGCTATTTCAAACAGACCAATGAAAATGCTATTTCAAACAGATGAATGAAAATGCTATTTCAAACAGACTAATGAAAATGCTATTTCAAACAGACCAATGAAAATGCTATTTCAAACAAACTAATGAAAATGCTATTTCAAACAGACCAATGAAAATGCTATTCACACAGACCAATGAAAATTGTATTTCAGATTTAAGTCTAACAGACAACTGAACATGTTATTTAAGACTTAAGTGTGAGAGACCAATGAAAATGCTATTTAAGACCTAAGTGTGAGAGACCAAAGAAAATTATATTTCATACAGACCTTTAAAATACTATTACAGATTTAAGTGTGGCATATCAAAGAAAATAATATTTCAGACAGATAAATTAAAATGCTATTTTTAAATTTATGCGCAACAGATCAAAGAAAATGCTCTTTCAAACTTATGCATAACAGGCCAATAAAAATGCTATTTTTAAATTTAAGTATGACAAACCAATGTAATTGCTATTTCAGACAGACCAATAAAAATGCTATTTCACATTTAAGTGTGACAGACTAATGAAAATGATATTTCTGACAGACCAATGGAAATGCAATTTCAGAATTAAGCATTACAGTCTAATAAAAATGTAATTTCAGACTTAATTGGGACAAATGGACTAACATACATAGCCCAGGTGGACATGAAGTTCAGTATGCAGATGTTATCCTATGGATATTGAGCACTTTCATCAATACCCCCACAAAAATTTCAAAAATAAAAGAATGGAATCGCCACCAAAAAGAACATATGACAACCTCCCCACCAGATATTTTGGCAGAAGGGATACGAAGATAAGAAGCTATTCTCTGGATATTGAGCACTTTTTGTTGCCCGTGCACTGGAACCTTCGCTAGGAAAAAAAAAAAAAATGATTCAAAACACTTTTTCTTTCCATAAAAATATCAACGACCACAAAAAAAAGGAGCCACGGCAGAGAGGAAAAGAAGGAAAAAAGTTACAGGCAAACGCTTTAGCCGACACTGCTACGAGTGCTTATGACGTCATGACATTGCAAAATAAGGTTTTTAAACATAGCTTTAGTTTGATACATGTGCGTGACTTGTGAAAAACGCAACTTGAAAACGAGGTCCCCCTTCTAAAAAGCGGTTCAGAATTAATCTTTTTATTTTAATTTTCACATATTATGCATCTGAAGAATTGCTCTTTGTATCAGTTTTGACCCGATCGGACGCAGCTGACAAAAGTTTCTTGCAGACGTACAAATACACGTGCACACTAAGACACAGACATCTTTCCTTTATTTATTACTAGCGTGGCCATCCGGCGTTGCCCGGGTGGACATGAAGTTCAGTTTAGACAGAACTGCTATACTAAGGATATTGAGCAACCCCCATAAAGAACGGAATCGCCCCCCCCCTAAAAAAAAGAAGTAGGCGAAAACACTAAAAACAAAATAAATAATTCAAAAGAACTTTTCTTTCAATCAAAATAGCGGCGAGTGCCCATGTGACTGCAAAAAAAAAAAAATTAGCCGCGGTAGGCAGGCTCGAACCTGAAACGTGAAAGAGGAAAAGAAGGTAAAAAACGTTAATGGCAAACGCTTTTGCCCATCAGACCACAACGACTTATGGCGTCATGATTATGCAAAATAACGCTGCGCGTGCATGACAAATCTCGATGCAAAAAGTGACCGTCCCCTTTGCAAGAAATGGTCCAGTTGACCACCACCGAATTGATCATTTTTTTCTAATTTACACATATTATGCATCCAAGACATCGCTCTTTTAGATGGTCTTGGTTTTGACTCGGTCCGATACAGCTGAAAAAAGTTTTTAGTGGACATATGAACACATAAACACGCAAATAAAATGACGTTTGAGATTTATATAATAGACTAGTGGGGGTACCCGGTGTTGCCCAGGTGTTTGTATGTGTGTGTGTGTTGGGAGGGGATCCAAAAAGAAAAAAAATGTTTTGGTAGGAAGGTAGGCTCGAACCCGATAGGGGCAGAGGGGGGTGGTAGATCAAATCAAACCTCTGTTAAATATTAAAAAAACAAACAAAAAGAAAAAAAAAAGCGAAAAAAATTTGGGGAGGGAGGTAGGCTCGAACCCAACGCCTCAAGGTTAATAGTCTGATGACATAGCATGACGCCACGAAGGGAGGGACTTGAAAAGAGTGGAAAATAAGCGTTTAAAAACGACGGTGGTTTTCTAGGTCAAATCTCACGCCATAGCAATAGTAGCAATAAAAGATATTTATGACGTCGTTTCGTGAGTGTTAGATATTATCATCTTGGTAGCATATAAAAAGTTATAAGAATGAGCAACCAACCCGAGAAGCACCCGGAAAAAAGCCTTTGGCAGACATACAGAAAAAATGCACAAACACACAAACACACATTTTGCCTTTTATATATATAGATACCACCTGGGCAACACGTCCAAAGTGTTTTGAATCCTTTATTATGATTTATATGGATACCCTGTGTTGCCCAGGTGGACATGACGTTTGGTTTGAACATAGGTGCTATACTAAGGATATTGAGCACTTTCATTGATACCCCCACAAAAAAAAAATGGAATCACCCAAAAAAAGAAGAACAGACTCCCCACCAGATATTTTGACAGAAGGATATGAAGAGAAGTTGCTATTCTCGGGATCCCCCCCCCAACCCTAAAAAATAAATAAATAAATCAAAACAACTTTTCTTTCAATCAAAATAGCAGAGAGTATATGTGTGACCGCAAAAAAAAAAAAATAGCCTTGGCAGACAGGCTCAAGCCTGAAATGCAAAAGAGGGAAATAAGGGGAAAAAGTTACTGGCAAACACTTTTACTCATCGGACCATGACAACTCACGACGTTATGACCCTGCAAAAATAACGTTTTTAAACATGCTTTCAGTTTGCTATGTGTGCGTGACTTGCAAAAATCTTGAAGCAAAAAGTGACCATCCTTGCAAGAAATGGTCCAGTTGACTAGCACAGAATTAATCTTTTTTTCTGATTTTCACATATTCTGTGTCCAAGGGATCGCTCTTTCAGATGGTACCGATTTCGACCTGGTCTGATTTGGCTGACCAAAGTTTTTAGCAGACATACGAACACACAAACACACACACAAACGCACAAACAAACCAACGTTTGAGATTTATATAATAGATAGAAAAAGATAGATGTGCATGGATGATTCTAAAAATGTTATTTCATACTGAAATTTGACATAATGTTAAGAATGCTATTTCAAACTTATGTGTGATGGATTAAACAACCGACTGACCGACCTTGGACCTTTAGAGATTCAATATTCAACATCTCTTCACAGGGTTCTTCATTTGAATTGTCAGAGGGACAACTTGGTAAATATTAAGGGGGGGGCTCACTTCATTTACATTATTTTTCTTAATCTTTTTTTTTTTTTTATTCTGACCCAGACAAGGCATATTGCCACTGATAAGGGATACTGTGATTAGGACACAGATTTATAGGGAGCATCCAAAGTGTGGAGTTATGCAGCAAAATGCTTGTTTACATTACATTTAAATTTTTGCATGTTGGTACAATTAGGGAAACAGGCAGCAAGAAGAGAATTCCAAATGTTAACAGTTTGAGGAATTAAGCTATTAGAGTTGAAAGCCTTCCATCATCTGGAGACCTTAACAGTGAAGGGGTGTGATTTTGCAAATTGTTAGGTCAGTCGGGAATATTTGTGTCCAGGGTCACAAGTGCAACAAGTTCATGGGAGAACATTCTAATGATGATACTACCGTCGATTCTGACATATGAGGTATGCCATGACAACCAACTTATTCGGAAATCCACACAGATGATTTGTTTTCAGTGGTCAAGGCTTTGTGCAGAACCAACCACACTTTTTTTGTATAACTGCTAATCAGTAGACCACAGGATTTTACATCAGAGTTTTTCCTTCTCCTAGATGCATTTCTTAATGAAGACTGAGGGTGCATCTCTCTCAGTGGATTAAATGCACCCCCAGATACCAAACTGGGAATTTCTATGTTCTAGCATGGTACATACAGCACCTAGCCTTCCCAAACCGTCACCCATCTAGTACTGGCCAGGCTTATTGTTGTTTAACTTTGGTGATCTGGTGACAACCGGTGTGTCAATGTGATTATGCTATATATGTTATTCCATTGAAATACTTGTTCTACAAGCGCAGACATGCAATATTGCAAGGATGGGACAGGGGTTTGGGCATGATAGAGAGTGTGGGACCCATTAGATTAGGGACTCTCTTTTGAATTTTATCTAAAAGAGAAAAGCTAGTGGTTGGTACACCAGCCAAGATGTGTGGAAAAAGAGTGGCTTTTTAGAGATATAGGACTCTGGCAGTCGTGAGAAGTTTTCTAGCATGGTAGAGGGAACCCACCTTCATTGCAGCAGACTTGCCAGTAGCGTTTTATTTTATTTTAGAATTGGTGTTCTGAATGTTTATCTTTTTTTTTTGGGGGGGGGGGGTAGAATTAAAACCTTTTTAATAATAAAAATACAGAAAAATCTTTTTTAAAAAATCTTTATGATGTACATTACCTATCATGGAATCATACTCCAAATATCACATAAATTAATCAAGTAGTTTTTTTTTTCGCCCCAAACAAGGCACAGTGCCACTTTGACGTAGGGGGCTACTATTTGGGACATAATTTGTAGGGGTACTATGTGGGGAACTGAGCAGCAAGATGTCTGTTTACATTACACTTGAAATGAATAAGCAAAAAGAGACTGTCTTGCATCACCATCTTGAAAATAAAACAAGTGCAGATAACTCCGCAATAATTCAAACTTGCGAGATCAGCCTTGTAATGCTAATGATTTCACATTAATCCTTTAAAAAATCATAAAAAGATTATACTCTTTATAAGTCTACTTGATCAATTTGCATGATTTTTGGAATATGACATCTTTGCTCCATGACAGGTAAAGGCATCATAAAAATTTGTCTGCACTTTAGTTTCTTAAAATAGGTTTAATTCTAAATAAGCACGCAGTGGAATACTCATAGTCATAAAAATTAAAGAGTCTTTCAAATATTACACTTACTGTCGGATGGATATTTTCGAAGGGGGGGGGCTGCAAAAAACAGCCTATCCTGCCTTGACGGAGTACAAAATAGACTCCATGGCTTGGTGGGGGATGCCTTTTTCTCTACCCTGCAACCTCTTTCTCACAGAAGAGACGTAGCGAGCCTGTCATTGTTCTATCGTTATTTCCATGGCAGGTGCTCGTCTGAGCTCCATTCTCTGGTCCCCCCTCGCCAATCTTTCTCAAAAAACACCCGACTAGCTGAAACCACCGTCAATAATTTTCCCCACTCCCTATCTGTGCCTAAATCAAAACGTAGATACCATGAACAAAGCTTCTTTCTTAGAACTTCACGCCTGTGGAACTCTGTTCCGCTTGCCTGTTTCCCTCCTGACTTCAACCTGGATGTCTTCAAGTCCAACACAAACAAATTCCTGATGAACCGCCCCCTCCCCAAGTAATGACACCTTACCAATTCGCCAATACTATTGCTACACTATCCCTTTAATTACTGTACACACAATAACTCTTATCCCTGAGTGGCCATTGGGCCTTGATAAGTGGTGAACTCCATGTAAAAAAAAAAGAAAAAAAAAGCTTATGTCACAGTTTGCAATATAATGTGTAAATTAAACCTATTTAATACGCATTTATTCAAACTCGGCCAGTGCCTCTATCAAGGAACACAAACCCTAACATGAATTCCGCATGACCAACACACCGTTCCGAGATTTGAAAAGATTACCGTAAAAACAACAAAAAGACTTCTACTGATTCTATGTCCGAACAACAACAAGAAAGAACGACATACTGATGGTGAAGTGTATCTTCGAAATATATTTATAAATTTCAATAAAAATGTCAAACAAAATAAATATCTGTTTATTTTGTAATAATGTGTTGTTTTGGCTTCAAACGTATCTAATACATATTTATTTTAAATTATAGTCTGTCATACATAAGTCTAAAATACCATTTTCATTGGTCTGTCACACTTTAATATGAAATAGAATTTTCATTTTTCTGTCATACAAAAGTCTAGAATCGCATTTTCATTAGTCTGTCATGCATAATTCTGAAGTAGCATTTTCATTGGTCTGTCATACATGTCTAAAATAGAATTTACATTAGTCTGTCACTTGACTGTTCCCAAACTCTTATGCCGATGTCACACAAATTTCTGTATCACATCCAAACTCTTACATAACATTGCTATACCTGCAGTCGCTGCTTGGTTTTTATCTGAGTGGGCAAGTTATTGACATATGCTATTCAACCTAGCAAAAATAGTTTTGCTCCGCTATTGTCCTCTAGATGCCTCTCTGTTGTCCCTATCCGTGGAATGTGGTTTAAAGATTCAGTTGTACCATTTTCGAAATGCCGGTAATAATATCTAGCAATCTCAGGTTTAATGACCACTTGCCTTATATATCTAACATGGTTAATAAGGAGCTTTATGTGCTGTGTATCCTGAGCTACCAAATTCCTCATGAATGGCAATGACTTGTCCCCACTTGGAAAACTGGTCTCTAATGTTCGCCGGAGTTTGCAAGGTGTTCTCTGATTCTCTTGAGTGTCTACAGCGTTGTGCCATCAGATATATACTACATATTCTCTGCCACGACCCTGTTCCTTCTGGAGTATATGATCTGCTTGGATCAGATCTGCTGTCTATTCGCCAGAATGTGAAAGTTGCATTTGTTGCCTACAGATTATTTAATGGTTTTTGCATCACTGGAATGCTTAAATACAGCAACGCGCAGAGAACTTTTTTAGGGCAGATGCTCAAACGGGAAAAACGGTGTCTCAGTAGGGGCACAGGCCTAAAATATATTCCTCTGAAAAGAGCACTTTTAAAACAGGAGTAAAAGGAGCAGATGCTTGGGCACCCCTAACACCTCTCTTCTGCACGTCCCTGCTTAAATATCATCTTGTGCTGTGACTGAACAGACCAAACCTGCGATAATATACATTCAAATGATGTTCCTAAGTTTTATGCATCCTCTAATTAGCTAGGTAGCCTCTGTCTATTGCTGACGGTTTTTATGACCACCTATAATATAAATCTCACTTGTCTGTTTAAATGTATGTATGTATGTATGTCTGCCTAAAACTTTCGACAAAGGCAACGGATTTTCACAAGATTGGTATCATTTTGAAGCTCGACCCTTTGGATGACAAATATAAAAAAATTGGCACAAGACATTAATTCCTTCACCCTCAACTAAGCACTTTTCTACAAGGAGGGGGTCGCTTTTTTTCGTCAATATTTTCGAAAGTCATCACCTCTTTTCGATTGACTAGTCTTAATTTAAACCTTCGTCACTTCCGGTTTGCTGATGGACGCAACAGCAAAGACGTCATGGTTTTTTTTGGGGGGGGGTCACATTCTTTTCTTCCTTCGCCATACGGATCCGAGCTTGCCTGCCTACTACCACTTATTTTTTTTTTACTCACCCCCCCGCAACATCCGGGCAACGCCAGGCACCCAGGCTGGTTGCTTAATAAAGGAGAGAAAAAAAAACGTCATGCAAAAGTCTAAAAAGGCATTTTCATTGGTTAATAAAAATCGATACTTATTTACTTGCAAATCCTTACAATTTCATTTCTGTTTTGTTTCAGGTTGGAGGTAATCGCAAGCGGCCCTCAACTCAATATTGATTTTGAGGGATACTCGCAACACCCAGACTCACCGGTCTCTGAGATCCCTGATTACGCTGGTGAGTCAGATCTGGACTCTGTTCATCTCCAGTGTGACTTCAGTGAAGAGGATAGCAACGGAGAGGTGCTAAATGAGGGATATGAAAGTGTGACAGGTATTTCACGGACAGTTACAGACATCCGGACTAAAACCTCCACACCCTCAACCCTACCCCTTGACGAATGATGCTTTTTATTAAATAATAATAATAATAATAATAATAATAATAATAATAATAATAATAATAATAATAATCATAAAAACCAACTCAAAACTGCTTTGACATTTTTGCTAGCTTGGAGATTTTGAATCTTAATTTTTTAATGTGTAGATGAATTTTAACTACAATACAAAAAAAAAAATTGTTTGCGTCAAATGGATAAAAAGCATTTTGGAATCCAAATTAATCCAACTAACTCATAGAGGTTTTCAGTCTTTTGAGGTTAGACATTGGAAAAATAATATTTCCCAGTCTCTGCATATCGTAAATTATTTCTGGTGGATCTGACAATATTGAACCATACTTTTCTTCTTTTTTTTTTCTTCATCTTCTTTTTCTTCTATTTTTCTTTCTATTTTTTTTTTCATTCTTTTTATTTATTTTTTTTTTCATCAGATTTAGCAAAAAAATTAATTCAATCTAGCAGAAGGTTAGATTAGAAATCATTTTTGTTCAAATATTTTTTTTTTTTAATTAAATTTTCGTTGTTTAAGGAATGGCAAACAAAAACACAGAAATAATAATTTCTATTTTTAAACATAGCAAGAAAACTAGTCTATTGTTAGGATAAAAGGTTTTAAAATTTGTGAAGAAAGTCTCCAATAGCTAGTTTTGATGAAATCGGTGTCATTTTATTATATCAGTTATTTAGTAAAGTCAATTCATTTGCATTTTTAAACAAAGTGACTCTACAATTTTCTTTATTAGTGTCGAAGAATGTAAGGGAAATAATGAAATTCCTTTTCTCCTCGTTAATAGTCAGGGCAAGAGTCTCTTCCCTTGGTATAAAGGACAGACTATATATATATATATATATATATATATATATATATATATATATATATATATATATATATATATATATATATATTAATTTTAAAATGTAATTCAGGGGTAAGGGCTTAAGGGCTTAGGCTCATTACCGTGGGGTCCCGATTTCGAATCTCGCTATATTCAGCCACTCTGATAAGTCGTAGACGACGAAACACGTGTCAGTGGATAATTAAATTTAAAAAATAATATATATACTGCTCTCCATGTGGTGGGTACCACATTGGTTAAAGGGAAAATTATTCCCAGCTCGCATTTAGGTAAAAATGCGCTTTCACAAATAATTGAATTCATTCAAAACATATCGCTAAAACCAAAAACAAACAACACATATATATATATATATATATATATATATATATATATATATATATATATATATATATATATATATATATATATATATAACTTTGTCCTCTATTTTATTTCTCAGTTATATTAATTTACAAATGAACAAAATGGTCTTCTTCTATTAGCTTAAATTTTATTTTTTTTTATTTATGTGTGTCGGATGCAAGGGAAATAATCCAATTAACTTTCTTGTTCCTCGTTAAAGTAAAGTTGCTTCCCTTGGTATAAAAAATGAGCAGAACCATTTTCTATAAGAAAATGCTATTTATTTCTTAGTTAAATGCATTTACAAATGAACAAACCGGTTTTGAACTTGAGCAGTTGTGGCATACCGACTCTCATTTCTCTTCTAAATATCCGTCTCTGCCCTGTGCTGGCATGAACATGTTAAAATGTTATGCTATGTCAGCATCATCCGACGTCCCCCGCATGCAAACAATTGTGATCTGATGCCTGATCAAAGTTTTTTCAAACACTACCATTCTCTTATTGATCATGTCTTTCGACCTACTTACATCATGGACAAGAAATGGTTTAGTTTTTGTTTTGTTTTTTATTTCCGAAATCAGCTTTTGTTTTCCATTATTTTGAGCTCAAATCTGTCTGCAGACGATCTGGGTTCAAACTAGTGGTGGAATGATTAATTGAAATCGGACATGGAAAAAAAATCTGAACTTTTTGGAGTATCAAAATCGGGAAAAGTTGTGCTTATTTTCCAATGCCAAAAAACGATTTTTTTTTTTATTGTTATTTTTTTTTTTTGTTACTGTTTTATTTTTTAAACAAAATTTTCTGTTGTTAATGCTAATGATAAAATGATGAACAGTTACCGATTTTAAACTCTCAGTAAAACTAAAATCAATAGATCACTCCTCACATGCACAAGTGAATTTTTACATTTGCGAAAAACAGACCCTTATTTCAGATCAGAGTTCAACTGATAAGCACTTTTTCTTTTTTTTACTCAATATAAAATAATCTAATGACGACAAAGGGGGACTAGCTGTATTGACTTAGATTCTTAACTGTTCAAATCATTATTATCAAAAATCATTTATATTTTTTTTAGTTGTTTTGTTGATTTGCATTTTTCAGCTTAGAATTAGTAATTTGGGAAGGGGGTTAAATAGGTGAGATATTAAAGATCAACTACAAATACATGACAGGCTAACAGAAAAAAAAAACTTATATGCAAGGATGCACGAAAAAAGATATTTAATTAAAAGTATTATACTAAAATTGGAGGGAAAAGAATTTGTGAATTTTTTTTATTAGTGCGCATGTGACTAAATCAACCAATGGTTGATTGTGCCGTCGTCATGTGATCTGAAACTCCATACATTAGGAAAAAGCGTCCCCAACAGCTTGTTTCAGGTCAGAATTCAACTGATAACCACTAGGTTTTTTTTTGTTTTGTTTTTTTTTTTGTTTTTTCTACTTGAAATGAAACAATCAAGTTGATTATAACAAAAGGGACTAGCTAGATTAGCTTAGATTCTTAAGTGTTTTATCAACATTAAAATAAAATTATTTTGTTCATTTGTATTTTTCAGCTTAAAGTTAGTGTTTCTTTTTTAATAGGTGAGATATTAAGGATCCATTACAGAAATATAAGATTGCAAAACCTTTATAATTTAATTTTTTATTTATTACCGTGCTTATATATTAAAAAAAAAAACAACAAAAAAAAAAACAACCAATCTCTTGCCCGTTTTTTTTTTTCTTCTTCTTTTAGAAACCCCAACATGTAAATAACTCAACTACTAATGTTAACATTTAACCATAACTAACAAATCTAAGAAATTTACCAAAATTCTTTAATTACAAAGAACCATTCTCAGTGGAAAAAAAAATCATTTGGATATTTTTTATGACATCCTCTCCAACAACAACAATTTTTTTCTAATAATAATAATCATCATTATATCGTATGAATCAGGTGATTTTATTGTTGGCATTGGTTTCTCCGGTATTTTTCTAGTTAGAATTATTTTCTAGAAAAACATTGTGTACTTACAAGGGAGACCATGTGAAGGTTGCCAATGTCCGAAGTGAAAGTGATTTTTGTGGAACGAACTGGATTCGAGCTTGGGATACCTAGGTCGTCAGTCTGTGTAGTTAACCACTGAACCACGGTCACCTCCCTGTAAAATGAAAGCTAAATTGAGTTTAGCAAAATGTGGCAGACAAAATAAAAAGTGTCGTAAATGGCAAGAGAAATAACAGCAACGACTGTTCCAATTTTGGCACAACTGTGAACTGCCGAGTCACCCTCAACTACTCTTCTCCATTGTTTCATAAATGTATGACAAAAAAAAAAAAAATTATGACCATGAAAAGGATTGAGAACAAACTCATTTCTCAAACCTGTCTTCAGTCAGGCTGAAATTTTTCACCAAAAATTCTAAGTTCTAGGTGCTTATTTTTATCAAGATACATTCAAACTATGGCAGTTCAAAATAGAAAAGCAGGAAAGCTTATGAATGCACTTATTTTTCAGTGAAAAAAATATTAGTGCACACCAAAAATTACAGAAAATAAATGGGTAGAATTTTCTTTTCTTTTTTTTTATGAAAATCACTCCAGACAAAGCATGTAGCCAATTGATGTAAGAAACTAAAAGAAAAACTACTTCAGGGTCAAAAACTTGCTAAATAAAAAAAAATAAATGTTTATCTTATTTTACTTTAATATGAAAAAAAATATTATTGCATGAAAATTTTACTCAGCTTAAAAAAATAGGCTGTATACCAAAATTTACACAAATTTATCCATTTTTTTTTTTTTAATTTTTATGAAATAAAATAAAATTTGATTGGCAAACGATTTCTAACCGGTATTATTATGACTGTGTGTTTGAATTATGTCCCTTGGTTATTGATCTTAATGTGAGCAGAAAATGGTAAACGAAGCATTTTGCTGTTAAGATTTGTTTTTTTTTTTGTTTTTTATATATACTTGATAAATTTGTGTAATTTTTGGTGCACTTTTTTTTAAAACCTAACACATAATACATAATAAGCCTTTTGTGTCATTTTGTTTATTTTCTTTTTTATGCGCGGTTTTTAATATTGGGATAAAACTGAATAAGCCCCCCCCCACACACACACCAAATAAAATGAATTTACTGTACCTAGTCCATGAATAACATTTGCATTAAGCCAGATGATTATCTCCCTTTTTCTCATATGAAGATCTTGCAATTGAGCATTTTCAAACACGTCATTAGAGGGGCGCGCGCATAGCTCAATTGAGATATGGCAGCACACAATGGAAACAATACCTCCGCTTTTCTCCAAAACTGCTTAATTATATATTAACACAACATATTAAGATATTTTGTGTTAATATATTTATATTTTAAAATATATTTATTAACAGAAACATAATAAAAAAAAAACAATGAATGTGTCGTGAAATATTGTTTCGAATACGTAAACTCTTTTTTTTATCAATTTTTATTTATTTATTTTTGCCAAGCTATTTAGATATTTAAAAAAATATATTTGCTTACAGAAACATGCAAAATACAATGAATGTGTCGCTAAATATTTTTTTTTTTTAATTTTTAAATTTAAACCGATTGTTTCCATTATATGCTTCCATACCTCAATTGAGCGATGCAAGCACCTTCTAACGACGTGTTTTAAAGTTAAGCTTCCGTGTTATGCTCGATTACCGAAGATGTTGAGCGATCTTATCTTTCGGAGTACGTGGAGTCTGGCTAGCAAATTAATTTTATTTTTTATTAAAAATGATATTTGTTTATTTACCACAATTTTTGGTGTCCACATTTTTCACTGATAAGTAAGAATATTCACAAGTTTTTCTGATAATTTATTTTGAACCTCCATGTTTTTTGTGTGTATATCGATACAAGTAAGTGCCAAGATTTATTTTAGGTCTTGGGCCTTTACTAAGAACATAATTGGCTGATGGTTTGAATTCGTTTTAATATTTATAGATAAAAATGGGTACTTGTGCATTACAAGTGGATATATATATATATATATATATATATATATATATATATATATATATATATATATATATATAATGCATTTTAAGTAAAAAAAAAAAAAAACACTATCACATGCTGACATTTCATGACGAAATTAGTAAAAAAAAAAAAATGAAAATTCCAAAAATTCCAGAAAATGATTGAATAGAAAATCTGCTAGAAGAACTATTTTTAACAAAAAAAAAAAAAAAAAAAAAAAAATGCTATTGTCAAGAAGTATGGCGTGGTTTGTTTAGTAAATGAATAAATAGATATAATGTTTTCCCTTTGATTTAACCATATGTAAACAGAATTTAGAATTACTCTTACCCCTGATCATATTGATATAAAAAAAAAAAATCACCTCCATTAGCTGTTTACATAATTATTGACGCTCTAGAGCGTGTATAATTTACGAAAACATTTAAACAACAACGGCCAGTTACAAAAATATTAAACAGAATTTCGAATTACGTCCCCTTGATTTGAAAATCTATAGATAAGTAAAAACAGAATTACTTCCCTTGAACATAAACGGAATTAGTTAAACTTTGAGCGTTTGGATTTAAAATTTAAACAGATCAGCTACTTTACAATTGATAGCCTAGCGAATGGATATGTTTCTCCGCTGAAGATGGGTTATACACCCGAAAGGACCTATGGAATAAATACCATCCATAGTTGAAAAAAAAAAAAAAATTCACGTAAATAAATATATAAAAAAAAATTATTGAATTATTTATTTATTATTCATTTATTTATTTATCCGGTCATAACGACTGTACTTTCCTGCATTGTAAGACTTCAGAAATACTTTTTTTATTGCTATTATTGTATATTTTCAATCCGCCATTTTCTAATTAGAAATCATGGAAGTTAACTAAAAACAAGGGAGATAAGTCAGTTTATCATACGAAATTACAATAGAAGAAACTGATAAAATTGTATTATTCGATAAATTTTATTTATTTATTTTTATTTTATTTTTATTTTTTTTGTAATTATTTTTCTCCTCTATCATTTTTCGTAATTTTTAAAATTATTACTAATTTCGGCATGACACGTGAGTATGTAATAATGTTTTTACTTAAAATGTATTTATTTGATATCCAATTATCTAATTATAATGTACAAGCACTTAAAAATGCTACTTATTTCTTTTACTACAGCAAATAATAAAATAAAAAAAAGATATCAAAGATTAATAAAATTACTCAGTGCCAAAAAATGTCACTTTCCACTTTTTTTAAAGGTTGTGGCAAGAAAACAGTTTTAATTTTATTAAATGGTTTAAGTGATAATTTTTTTTATACTCCTAATATTATTGCCAAGAGTGACAGATGAATATCTTTATTTAATTTTTTTTTTAATTTAATACAAAATTTTCTGTAAATTTCTAAATACTATGTTTACAATGACTCATTTTTAAAAAAATATGCCATGTTTATATTAAGGTATAATAACTAAATTAATTTAATAAAACAAATAAAACTAACATGTTTATTTATTGAGTTTAACAAAAAAGAAGAAACAGAACTGATAACCCTACTAAATGAGCCACGCCTCCTTTTTTTTTTTTTTTTTCAAAGGGAGATAACTCAAGAAAAAAACCTTTGTGTTTTATATTGAGTTGGACCAAATAATCGCCACAAAATTATGTTCAAATGTGCCAATTTTTATTTTGGGCACCATTTATGTGACAATTTATAAAACTGGGGAAAGAATAACAAAAAAAAAAAATGCAATATTCATTTAAAGTTGTTTTTTTAATGTTTGTTTTATGTTTTTTTTTATTTAATTTATTTTTTATTTTTGCATTTTTAAACATTTGTTAAAACTGCCTTTATTGAGCATTACAATAATTCTTATTAAATTAAAATGAAAAAATGAAGAAAGAAAGAGAATCCTGATTCCCTGCATTGAATATTTGGTTCTGGAACTTTCCCTGGAATGTCTGTAACAGAAGTGAGAGTCTTCTTCTTCTGGCTCGACTCCTGTTGCTCCCTCCAACCACTGAATGTTTTTTTTGTTTGTTTTTTTTACTTTCTTTTCATTTTTTTTTTTTCAATTCTATCATGTAACTGTATACTAACCTCACCATTTGGAAAAAAAAAAAAAAAAAAAAAAAAAAAAAGACTGTCAGGAGTTTATTTATTTTGTTTTATATATTTCAAAATTATTTTGACCAGTAGCCTCAACTCATTTTTTTTTTTTCTTTGTGTGATTTTTTAACATTAGAACAAAAGGCTGAATAATTATTCAGTCTAGAATTTTAGAATTCACCATGATATGCAAACCTGTGATCAATACAAAAAAAAAAAGAAAAAGAAAAACCAGTTTTATGGTCTTCCATAAGTTAAAGAATTAATTTGTACAAAGATAAGATAGAATTTGTTCTTGTCAGTTAAGCAACGTTGAGTCCGATTAGTACTTAAATGGGTGACTATTTGTCTTAGGATATAAGCAACAGTTAAATCCAATTCAGTTCAAATCAATAAATTTGGCAAAAAAAAAAAAATAAAAAATAAGGGTCAATTAAACTTCAGGCACCCCATATTAAATAAATATGGAAAAGCACACGTTTGGGTTGACACCAGTTTCTTTTATTTCGAAAAGTTATAGAATTAATTTGTACAAAGATAAGATAATGTTTTCAGCCAAATCGTGTTGTTGACACACCAGTTCTTGTCAGTTATGCAATGTTGAGCCTCTTAAATGGGTGACTAGAATAAAATGAATATAAAAACTTACAAGAGTATAACGTCCTGTCGCAAGGGTGTCCATCAGAGCATCTGTTGTGTTTAAGAAACACTCATTATGTATTCTTGGGCTGAGAAAGAAAGTTTTAGATATGTTATTTTAAATTTTACTTAAAACAGTATAGATTTCTTTTATTTTTAATGATATATTTTTTTACATAAGAGTCACCACTTATCAAGGCCCAGAGGCCACTCAAGGATAAGGATTAATGAGTGTATGGTAGTCAATGAGACAATATCATAGTAATCGTTAGTAGTGGAAATTTTGTAAATTGGATTACTTAAGGGGAACGGCTCATCAAGAACTTGTTTACATAGGACTTGAAGATGACTAAATTGTAGTCAGCTGGAAAGCAGGCAAACAGAACAGAGTTCCACAGGCATGCAATTCTAAGAAAAAAAGCTTTGTTCATGGAATTTACGTTTAAGTTTAGGCAAAGATAAAGAGTGGGAGAAATTATTGATAGTGTTTTCAGCTAGACGAGTGTTTTTCATGAAAGTTTAGTCAGGGAGGACCAGAGATTGGTGCTCAAACGAGCACTTGACATGAAAATAATGTTAAAGCAAAGACAGCTCACAATGTCTCTTCTGTGGGAAAGAGGTTGCAGCGAAGAGAAAAGGGTATCCTCCACTAGGCTACGAAGTCTATTTTGAACTCTGTCAATGCAGGGTAAAGTATTTCTAGAAGCTTCTGTAACTATAACTATGCTATTGGCTATATTATTGATCTTCAGTGGACATTCAGGTTTAAAACAATAAAATAACATATTTCGAAGAAAACCTTAACTGCCTTAGGTTATAAACAATTCAATAAATTTGGAAAAGAATAAAACGATTATGCTTAAATTGCCATGTAAGGCAAGGATGGTAGAAATTTACATAGAATACGATACAGTAACCCAAAACCTGTTCAAATTCACTTTGAATTGTTACATTGTTGGTGCATTTATCAATTTATCATTTGTCAAGACCAACAGGTTTTATTGTAACAAAGCCAAGAAAAAAACAAATTTACGTCCATTTCTCTAAATTTATCCAATACATTCTAATAATCAAGCAGACAGACAGAGCCTCGCAATTAATATAAGTGGACGCATCAAATAAAACTACTTAATTACATCTTCTCTTTTTTATGTACTTACTAGTCACCGCTTATCATGGCCTAAAGGCCACTCGAGGACAAGTGTTAATGACTTTTTTTTTAGGTGGATGGTTAGACAACACCGTGATGATTGGTCAGGACGGTTTAAACTGGGCAGAAGTTGATTATTTAAGAAAACGGCTCAACAAGAATTTGTTAGCGTTTGATTTGAAAACAACCATGTTGCAGTTAGATGGGAAGTAGCCTCACGGTATTGTTTTCCATAAACGGGTAGTACTTGGAAAGAAATCTATTCCAAGGTCCAGGAATCCTGATTAAGAAAACAGCCCTCGTCCAGTTTAACTGAAATCAGCAATGAAATTGTCTCTATTGGTGTTTCTGGCAGTATTCTTAGATATGTTTTGTACAGAAATTCGTCCGATAAGTATCGAAAATCGAAAAAATCTGATCTTGAAAAGAGTCTTTCTCTCTTATATATGAAAAAAAAAAGAATTTTTACAGGGGAATATTTTACGTTACACCGGTGTGACCTTGGCCAGTTTAACGTAAAATATTCCCAGTAAAAATTCTTCTTTTTTATCTATAAGAGAAGAAAGACTATTTTTAAGATTGTCAAGCCCAAATATAAAAGACTTAATTTTTATTTAACTTTCAACTCATAATTGTTACATTATGTAACCGTATTTGAATATTAATTTTTTTTTTTTTTATTACATTTTCACCCTAAACAAGGCACATTGCTACTTTGTTGTAGGGGGCTACTATCCGAGACATAGGCATCAGGGGTACTGTGTAGGGAGTTGGGCAGCAAGCTGTTGGTTCATGTTACACTTGAACTTCTGCATGTCAGTACAGTTGGGGAAGCAGGGATCCGGAAGGGAATTCCAAAGTCTAGCTGTCCTGGGGAAGAAACTACTGGAAACTAAGGCTCTCTTACATCTAGGGATCTCTACTATGTAGGGGTGGAATTTTGCTGCTTGTCGGGTTTGTCGGGGGTATTTACGTCGAGGGGGCACAAGTGCTTGCAGTTCGTCAGAGCATTCACTATAAAAGTACTTGTAGAACAGGCAGAGGGATGCAACGTTTCGTCGATGGGACAGAGGCTGAAGCTTAGATGACAGTTCAGGACCTATCAGATTGGCGACTCTCTTTTGAACCTTATCTAGGAGCGAGAGACTAGTGGCAGATGCACCAACCCAAATATGACAACAATACTCCATACATGGGCGAATGGTGGCCTTATAGAGGTGCTTACTTGATCCTGTTTTAAGGTTGTACCAATCACATTCAATGTGAGTTTGAAGCAAGGGGATACTGTAGCAGTCATTTTTTTTGTATTATATTGCAGCATCCTTAGTGCTTTTACTAAACCTTCTAGAAATCCATCAATGCTGATATTGATTAAGAAAACATCTCTCGTTCTATTCAGTAGAACTTGGATGCCTACTAGACACTATACTCGAGTGTCTAAGGTCTCTCTGTAAAGGCTCAGAAAACTGCCATAAAAATGCTCATGTCAGTGTGCAATCTGATCTGAGAGAACTTGAATGCCTACTGGAAAGAACTTGAATGCCTACTAGACACTGTCTTGGAGTGTCTAAGGTCTCTCTGTACAGGGGTTTGTCAGGACAAGCTAGTATGAGGATACATTTCCCTAGAAGACAACAACAACTATGGATGGCAGTAATTGCTGAGAATGCAGTTAGGAGATTCGGAGTTCCTATCCCATCACGGTTACCACCTGATGAAGGCCAGGACCAGAGGAATAGTTGGCCGAAACGTCATGAAACAACAGCTAAGTAAGATGAGGATGATAGTCCACAATAAATAAATTAATAAAGACTTACTGTCCACATTTGGTCATTTGCCTTCCACTTTGTCAAGACCAACAGGTTTTATTGTAACAAAGCCAAGAAAAAAACAAATTTACGTCCATTTCTCTAAATTTATCCAATACATTCTAATAATCAAGCAGACAGACAGAGCCTCGCAATTAATATAAGTGGACGCATCAAATAAAACTACTTAATTACATCTTCTCTTTTTTATGTACTTACTAGTCACCGCTTATCATGGCCTAAAGGCCACTCGAGGACAAGTGTTAATGACTTTTTTTTTAGGTGGATGGTTAGACAACACCGTGATGATTGGTCAGGACGGTTTAAACTGGGCAGAAGTTGATTATTTAAGAAAACGGCTCAACAAGAATTTGTTAGCGTTCGATTTGAAAACAACCATGTTGCAGTTAGATGGGAAGTAGCCTCACGGTATTGTTTTCCATAAACGGGTAGTACTTGGAAAGAAACTCTGCTCATGGAAGTTCTATTTAGTTTTAGTTAGACAGAGGAAAAAGGGACATTGGTGGCATTTTGGGGGGGAAGGGGGGTGGAGGTCACCCTATATCAAGGGTCCAGGTAAACCTGGATCAAATCTTGTTAAGCTTAACTTGAGCAACCTTACTTTGAAAACAACTAATATTTAATACTAGCACCGGATGCCGCAGAAATTATTTGGGCCATAAAGCCAGTATTATCAAAATTCTTTTGATTTTGAAATCGAATCCTCCTGCCACAATATAATTATTCTTTTATTTTATCTTTTTTTTTTTTTTTTATTATTATTATTATTATCTTTTTGTACTTTATTCCATTCTGGATTTTTGACTACCTCCCCCTTTTAACATCTCTATTAACATCCCTCATGAAAATATTTATAAGCAGTTGAACAAAAAACAAAACAAAAAAAAAAACACTGCTTCTGTTTGTTCTTATTGTGTTGAATTAATCATTTTATTTCGCATTGATTGCCTGGATCAGGCATAAACGATATTAATGGATTATTGATTATCGATTGATCAGAATGCATCTTGAATAAATTAACTCCTGACAGTTTATTAATACCTTCTATGCATTTTTTTGTACAATAATGTATTTTTATGTGTATTGTACTTGAAGTATCACCATTTTTTTTTATTGAACACGATGTGTCATTTATTTTTATTTTTTTCTTTATTTTTTTTTGTATGTGTGTACCATTTTTTTTTTGTTTTTTTTTAGTGAAAAGTAACGCAAGAAATCAAAGAAATGCTTAGACTGTTTATACCAATGAAAAAAGAATTCTAGCATCATGTTTCTTAACTCGAAATTTTGTTTAAATGAAAAAGAAAGCTAGACGAATTGAAAACAACGTTTGTAGACATTATATGTTTATATCAGATTCATACACGTAACACATATTTATGCAAGGACAAATAGAACTATATATA
>NC_136508.1:63255249-63285249 GCF_053919585.1 Euprymna scolopes
GGACAGACATTTCGCTGCTCAACTCCCCACAGTCCCCTGTTAGACACGATCCAGAATATTGACCTCTTATGCCTTGTTTGGGACGAAAAAGAGTAAAAATAAAAAAACATCATGTCATTGTACTGATGCTGCGAGACGTGTCCTTTGACTATGTCTAAACTTTCTATGGTCAACCTAATTAATACACAACAGTGATGAAGACAAGAGGATAGTTTTGACCCGTTGGCTCTACAAACGTGGCTGTGAATAAAACAATTCCATCTGGATTTTTTTAATTTTCTTCCTTTGAAT
Source organism: Euprymna scolopes (assembly GCF_053919585.1). Lineage (NCBI taxonomy): Eukaryota > Metazoa > Mollusca > Cephalopoda > Sepiida > Sepiolidae > Euprymna > Euprymna scolopes. The sequence continues at coordinate 63,255,541 of NC_136508.1, forward strand.
TTCCAGGTTGGATCCTGAAGGCGCATTAATTCACTGGGAGCAATGCACCCCCAGTCTTAGTTAAGATGTGCATCTAGGAGAAGGTAACTGGTGTAAAAACCTGCGTTGTACTGTGTGCTTTGTCTTGTGGCAGTCATCTGCACCGACAAGGATTAGCAGTAATAGCAAAAAGTGTGGTTGATTTTACACAAAGCCTTCATCACTATAAACAAATCATCTGTGTGTATTTCCGAGCAACTTAGTTGTTGTGGCGGAACCTCATACGTCGAAATCGACGGGAGAGTCCATCATATATCTAACAGTTTCAAAAATAATTAACAATATGGCAGTCAAATTCAGTTAGCTTTTTTTCTAGTATTTTGACCTTTTGATTACGTCATTTAATCTATTTTTAATTATCTTATATATTATTTTCCTTCTTTTTTTTTTTTTAATTTTCTTCCCTTGAAGATTGTAACATTGGGTATGGGGTAGCCAAACCAGCTGCCAACATTGCCCTGCTTTTTATTAAAACCAGCCAAGAGCTCTTTTTAGTATCCTCATTGTTCCCTTAAGTGCAATTGTCTGGATCTCTTTTGGACTTGGTTCACCAGAAATATTAGTTAGGTAGGACTTCCGGTTCTCCTTCATAAGCCCTGTGGCAACTATAATAACTTGTATGATTGATATCTCCCTAAGATTCCAGTTTCTTTTCATATCATACATGAGACCTCGATATTTGATCCGTTTCTCCTTTCCAGCCCTGTTCAGACCTCCATCAATAGGAACACTTACTTCAATTCTGGATTAGTGTCCGTCGTCATATGGCTGAATAACTAAATTAATGACCTACCTTGTGTTTCATACTGTTCGTGGTTATTTAGAATAACACTTATTTTTTAAAAAAATACAGAAAAATCTTTATGGTGTATATACACGTCTCGTCACGGAACAAAGATGTCACATTCCAAAAACCATGTAAACTGATAAAGTATTTTTTTTTTTTTGATAACTAAGAAACTCAAAATTTACGATTTTTAGACATTTTAAAACTAAATTGTATCGATTATAAGGCTGATTTCAATCTGAATAGTTTAAATTTAGTTGTCTCTCTCTGTACCGTTACCCATGGGACCCACACGTTGTATGCAGTCTACATCGCAAAGGAAGCCAAGACAAAGAATAACTCAACTCCCTTCTTTTTTTTTTTGTAACAACAACAATTATTTACTCATTCTCCTGCAACACGTGACTTCTCGTTACGACTATGACGTCTCTCACGCGATTGTTTTCTCAAACGTGCTCTCGAATGTCATCCACATCTCTAATGTGATTGCCTTTTGGAATGTGCTCTCTCCTTTTTATAGTCTTCTTTTTCCTTACTGTGACATCATTTCGTTCATGGCTCGGTATTTGCATGTAGCCGTTCATGCTATTTTGTTTTGTTTTTTTTTTTTACAAAGGAGTCACCACTTATCAAGGCCCGGAGGCCACTCGAGGATGAGGGTTAATAAGTGTACAATAGTCAATGGGAATATGTCGTTGTAATTATTAGTAGTGGAAATTTGGTAAATTCGATTACTTAAGGGGAACGGCTCATCAAAAATTTGTTTACATTGGACTTGAAGACGACCATATTGTAGTCAGTTGAAAAGCAGGAAAACGGAACAGAGTTAAACAGGCGTGCAGATCTAAGAAAGAAACTTATGGAATCTACATTTAGGTTTAGGCACAGATAAAGAGTGGGGGAAATTATCGATAGTGGTTTCAGTTAGATAAGTATTTTTTTGTGAAAGTCAGACCTGGGGGGGGGGACTTTAGACTGGAGCTCAGACGAGCACTTGCCATGAAAATAACAATAAAGCAAAGACAGGCTCTCAACGTCTCTTCTGTGGGAAAGAGGTTGTTGCACCTCTTATTAATTCAACATGGCTGATCAAAACCTGACGTCTTGCTTTATCATAAAATTTGATTTTCTTAGTTTAAAAAAGAATACTTGATCAGTTTAACATAATTTTTGGAATATGACATCGTTGTTCCGTTTCAAGTAGGTAAAGATTTTTCTGTATTTTTTTTTTTTTTTAAACAAGTGTGATTCTAAAGAAGCACTATATTGTTCTATGCTATCCACTGTTGCAGGCTTTCAATGTTTGAGATTAGGATTTGCAAATGATTTGCTTTGTAAGTTCACCTCATTACTACCCCCAAACTTCTCAGAGATCAAGGGGGGGGGCCTTCCTGTGGCTAACACTTGATCTCTATATTTGAACCACATCTGGGCTGGTACACCTACAACTAGTCTCTCCCTCTTGCAATCTAATAGGTCCCACTTTGTCAACTAGGCTCCAACTCCTGTCCCATCACCACAATAGTGTATCCCTGTGTCTGTTTTACAAGTATTTTAATGGAATGTGCTCTGATGAACTCATTGCATGTCTCAAATAATAAAGTTCTCCCTGATGGTGGTTATTGTCCAAGTGCTTGTCTGAGCTCCAATCTCTGGTTGCCCCTCGCCAATCTTTCACGAAAAACACCTGTCTAGCTGAAACCACTGTCAAAAATTTTTCCCACTCTTTATCTGTGCCAAAACCAAAACGTAGATTCCATGAACAAAGCTTCTTTCTTAGAACTCTGTTCCATTTGCCTGTTTCCCACCTGACTACAACCTGGATGTCTTCAAGTCCAACATAAACAAATTCCTGATGAACCGCCCCCTTAAGCAAGACACTTTATCAAATCTCAACACTAACGTACTGTACACGCAACAACCCTTATCCCCGAGTGGCTTCCGGGCCTTGATAAGTGGTGACCACCTTGGAAAAAAAAAAAAAGAAAAGGTCCTCAACGATCCACCGACACTGTTGCAGGATCAAATCGCCCTCGTTATGTTCTTACTGATGAGCGAGCAATCAAGTGACCAAATGATATAAAGTCTGTACATGCAAATCATGTGGAGGGGGGGGGGTCACACATGCTCTTGAACATTGCTGTTTTTTTTTTTGTCACTGTGTAACATCACGCGTCCCCCTCACTCAACAGCTTGCTGACTCGAAGGTAATGTGCTGTAGATTTGTCTTATCCTCTTATGGGCATATCATTGTAGTCTCTTACATTGGTGGGAGTGTGTGAAAATAAGATCAAGCACAAGAGACAAAAGGAAAACACAGGATAATGCTGACTCCAGCACATTCGTTGCATTCTAGGTGTGTGTGACACCATCGACCCTCTAAATGCTGAAATTCATATGTACGTCCTGCCGAGGCTGGGTTCATAAGTCAGTTGATTAATCTATCTCGGTCAGTTCAAAATCTTTCAATTTGGTCTTCCTCAAAGTTTAAACTCTAACTGGTATTAATTATCCAACTGCACTCCGAACCGTCATCAACTGGACTGTTGTTAAACACCCCCAACGGTCATAAAAAAACTCATTGACTGTCACAAAACACTAACCTCTGCAAACCGCTCCCTCGCTGTCATAAAACTAAATATATCTCTTTCCATTGTTCAATATATCTCTTTCTATTGTTTATAGTAATAGAAACAATAACATAAAAATATACTTATGGCAAGTAAGCTACACAGAAATGTTCATGTTTCATTCACGAATGAAGTCTTCAGGCTAAATGCATACGTGTATGTTTTGCGATTGCTTTTATATCTGTGCAGTGTTTGCTTTAACTAACCAACCAATCAGATTGGGTTCTTCTTCGTTGTTTATAGTGAAATACGAAAATTGAAATATTGAATTGTATTGAATTCAATGATATCTAATGAATGGGGAGAGAGAGAGAGAGAGAGAGAGAGAGAGAGAGAGAGAGAGAGAGACTATACACCTAATTAATTATTTACTTAGTTTTCCAACTTGGGAAATGAGTTTACTTGGAGACGACATCAGTAACATTCAACTCAAATTATCAGTTCCTACATCGTCTGGTTATGTCTTGTTCATATAGCTTCCCAAGAGCGACTGATTTTGAAACCTTTGTTTCTCTGAGTCGAAAACATGACATCATGTCATATCGTTTATCGGTCGGCTATATCTTTTGTCGAGTGCAGGAGTCTCCAATGTTTTTGAACGTTGGGGAGAGGGGTGCCATATTGCTAAATTCTTAGAACTATGTTGGCCAAAATAAAAAAATTTAAAAAAATGACCACGGCATGTTTTATACTGTTTTGTACATTAGCTTTGTTTTTTTAGTGCAACTGGTTGTCCAAAATCTCATGTTTTTAATAATTTTTCTGAACAGAAAAAGAAAAGCCACAACATTATTTTCACACATTTACATTTTTTTTTTTTAATTTCCCTGAATATTTTTACGTTTTTCCATAAGAACTCTGTGGGCTGGATTAAAGACTTTGCGGGCGGTAGTTTGGAGATCCCAATTCTAGTTCATTGGACTTGCCCATACCTTGTCACCTATCTTTGTGATACTTTCTGTTTGTAGCTAGATTATCCTGACATTTACTCTATTCTATCCCCCCCCAAACAAAAGGGAAACCATCTTACGTCAATATATATATATATATATATATATATATATATATATATATATATATATATATATATATCTTAGCTAATTTTTTTTAAGGATTCATACCAAGGGTACCTTTTACAATTGTTTCAAATCTAATTTATTTTATAATAGAACTCGTATTAAACCATATAACGATTCGAATTCATCACTTTTATTTTCTTTATAAGAATGTTCGAAATGATAAAATTAAAGTGAGGCTTCTCATCATCTCCCATGATATTGTATTGCTAATATAAAACATTCATGATAAATTATCAGATACATCTACACACCATATTTAATGTAGGTAAAAGAAAATAATCTTATCTGGGTGATTTCCATAGATTATAATTTTTTTCAACTTTTTTTTTTTTTTTTTTTGTAATGCATTAAAAGTTTTCAAGGTGGTGCGCTTGTTCTATTTTTATATTTTTAGGTTTTATTTTTGTTTTTATTTTTTGTCACAAATGAAAAAGTAAACAATTAAAAAATTAAAAATTTAAAAAAAAAAGTGCTTGTTTACATTAGTGATCTTTTAAACCAACGCATTTCAGGTGAAAATATTATTACGTACTTACATGTCATGGCGAAATTAGTATAAATTCAAAATATTTTTTTTTTAAATGGTCCAGTAGACAAGTAACTTCAAGTAAAAACAGAATGTATCGAATTATCGTATGTTTTAATGTGGGAGAAATGTCCGACTAATTCTTTATGACTAACAAGGGAGATAACCCTTGACCTAAATTAACAAAATAAGCGCCCACCATTTTTAAACCAATGCATTTCAGAATGTAATTTTGGCTGTTTTTTTTTTGTTTGTTTGTGTTTTTAAATACATCATTTTTCATAATTTTTTGAATTTATACTAATTTCTCCACGACACATAAGTACGTAATAATGTTTTCACCTGAATTGCGTTGGTTTAAAATATCACCGATCTAAAGAGGCACCAAAACAAGTTCTTTTCTTGCCTTCTTTTTTCTTCCTTCAATATAACCAATCAATCAATGCTTGATTTGTAAACCGTCTGTCTAAGCATAAACTGTAATAACCCCAAACCCCTGATAGTTTTATTGTGTTGGACTTACCTGCGTTATACAAGCTGCATCTCACAAACGAGGGAAGCACTTGGTGTACGTAATGGGAAGCTACTTATTTACTTATTTGGGCTGTTAGATAAGCAGTAATAAAAAGGAAAAAAAAAAATCAAATATGGCTAAACAACAAAAACAACAACAATGAAAGCCATTCTTGTAAATATCTGTAAATAAATGGAAGTTGTCTTGTTTTAACAAAGTTCTGTCTCTGTGGTCATTATTGATAACACTTTTATTATACATGTCATTTTTTTTTTTAGCTGTTTCGTATATATATATATATATATATATATATATATATATATATATATATATATATATGTGTGTGTGTGTGTGTAACCACATATTTAGAAATCTAAGCGACTTCCTGTTTTGAAAGTGTCCCGCACCAAACGATGTAATCTAATCTGAAAATTCTGACGAAAATTGTAGGTCAACACATAAGAATATCTCAAAAACTGATTATTTTCATTGATATGCTTCTTTACAGAAATTTAACGCGTATATATATATATATATATATATATATATATATATATATATATATACACGTGTATATATATGTATGTACATATACATACATATATATATGCACACACACACACACACACACACATACATATATATATTATGTGCATATGTATATATATATATATACGTATATATATATTTGTAAATATATTGATGTATATATATATATATATGTATAAATATATATTTGTAAATATATAGGTATGTATATATACATATATATATATGTACCTATATATGTATACGTATATATATACATATATATATATATACATATCTATATATGTATATATATGCATATATACATATATATATATGTATACGTATATATATGTGTGTGTGTGTGTGTGTGTGTGTGTGTGTGTGTGTGTGTGTGTGTGTGTGTGTGTGTGTGTGTGTATAATAATTTCGCAATAACCAAGACAACGATATAATATAACAAGTATTTCTTCAGTGTTACAATCGTTTCTTAATCGTTTGGACAAGCTTAAACATTATTTAGTTAAAAGTGACTAATCATCAGGCAGAAAATGCAACTGTAATATATATATATATATATATATATATATATATATAACTACCTAATTTAATCATATAAATTAATATACGAAAGTATAAATTTATGCGGGAACTTTAATATCTACTTCAAACGGTGCTCAATACATAGGTAGAGCTAGTTAGTAAGTTATAAAATATACATGGCGATTAAGATACGCTGAATATTCCGTGTTTCATCCACTCTAGGATCCTTCAGGCTTATGCGAGAATTTTGTGGTTGTCTCGCGTTTTTATATACGCATCTTCTATTGAGTTTTTTGTTAGCCAATCAGCTTTCTAGTATCCACCGCACCCTTCCTAATCAGCCAATGAGCAGGCACTTACAGGACAAAGGCCCAGTTGACCTCCGACACACAAAGGAACGGGCAACCGGAGGTCAAATGGGCCTTTGTCCTGTAAATGCCTGCTCATTGGCTGATTAGGAAGGGTGCAGTAGATACTAGAAAGCTGATTGGCTAACAAAAAACGTAATAGAAGATGCGTATATAAAAACGTGAGACAACCACAAAATTCTCGCATAAGCCTGAAGAATCCTAGAGTGGATGAAACGCGAAATATTCAGTGTAGCTTTATCGCCATATATATATCTTATAACTTACTATATATATATATATATATATATATATATATATATATATATATATATATACATAAAAACTGAAATTGCTTATTTTAGTTTTTCAATATATGTGCTAAATTGCAAAATTCATGACTACTCATAAACCTTATTTTGCTTAAGACATTTCTTCTGATGAGATAAGCCATAAATGGCAAAACGTCTATATTCCGAATTCCAAGATGTTGTTTATCTTACCGTTTATTTCTTTTAGCATGTTAAAATGTTCAATTCTTGACTGCACCCGTTTCGCAGCGCAGAAACAATCATATAATTATTATGTGAATTTTTAAATATTTTCCATCCTCTCTCATCAGAAGAATAAGAACTCATCAACTTTAAAAGAAAATAAAACGAATATGGGCATGATTATATCCGAAATCCGAAAACATCAAAATATTAGTTGCAATTGCGTTTTATGATATTTACACCAGCATAATATAACGGCGCCTTCAGATTGAGTTACACGGTTTAGTGCGGACGATTTTCGAAACAGGAAGTCGCTTGGATCGGTAAATATGCGGTTAAACCTTTTTCTGTTTTTGTTTATTGTTTGTTTTGTTGCGTGTTGTGTGTACAATGTTGTGTCGGTTCTTGCACTTTTGTTGATGTGTGTGTATGTGTGCGTGTATAGCATGTGTTTTCCATGTGTGAGAGGTTACCACTTGTGTTGTGCATGTGTGAGAAAACTAACAGATACTGATGTCTTGCTTCTGGATGTTTGACAAATTTGTGGTTCATAGTTGATCCCTTGCATATTTGACAACACCACTCCTCCTCCTCCTCCTCCTCCTCCTCCTCCTCTTCCCTTTGTTCTCTCCCCCTCAGTGATTTGCATGGGATACGGTGCCCTCTGAATTTAGAGATTAGTATCTACTAAAATACTAGTTTACTTGGACGATGTTGTATGTGCCTATATTTGCACCTTCTCAGGCCCCCAAAATCAACAGAGATTAAAACATTCCGTCAATGACCTGGTCACTGTTGATTGCAGTGTAGTCCTGGTTCTGTGCAGTTCTAGGCTGTCTGCCCTCCCAGGCTTTGCTTTCTCTTTTTAAGAAGGGGGGGTTAGTTTATTGCCAATCGCTTGGGGCGCTCTAACCGGGGAATGCCAAGCACTTTTTGCAGGTCAAAGTGCCCCTTCTCGGAAGTGGGGTGGGGCGCTGACTTCTCAACCTCACTTTCCAACTTTCCGACTCTGGTGTCACAGTTCTTGCAAGGGCGGGAGAACTAGATACGTCTTTAGATAAGAGCATTGGAAAAATTGAAAAGGGTGGAAAGAAAACGAAATTATTTATACATTCATCAATATTTCGTTTGGATTTATTTGAAGACTTCCTCAGGATGGTTGGTTAGAGAAAAAAAAATTTTTTAGTTTTTCTCCTATGCATTTCAGCAAAAATGTCCTCCTGTTGTTGCAGGAGTTGGCTGCGGGTAGGGTGTGTTATTTTTATTTGTATTTTTATTTTTTGCTTGGAAGTTTGGTTTTCCATTTCGACAGAATGATGAAAATTATGGAAAAATGAAAAACATCAATGTTTCGTCTTTATTTCAATACTTTCGTCCGGGTGATCTTCTTTATGAATATATAAATAATTTTAGTTTTTTCTTGTTCATTTACCATCACGTTGGAATATTATTTATATAATTTTCACCATATATATATATATATATATATACATATATATATAGAGAGAGAGGGAAGAGAAAGACACAGAGAGAGAGAGAGAGAGGGGGGTAGCTATATACATACATGCATAAATAATCATTTTATAAAATATTACACATGATTGTGTCTGCTGAGAACACCCGGGTTTCTTCCATCCAGTCATTTCGGAATTAAAAATAAAAATGCAATGTGTTCTTTTCTGGAGAATCTCATAAGTCTTGTTTGGCTTTGAATGTTGATGAAAATTCCTAAAACCGGAAGTCATTGTTAACATTCGATTTCAGGCATTTTATTAAACATTACACATTGATTAGTTCATCTGGATAAAAAAATAAAAAATGCCCCTCCCCCCCCTCGCTTGCCAAACATTCACGAAAAATACTCGTCTAGTTGAAACCACTATCAATAATTTACCCCGCTCTTTATCTGTGTCTAAAACCTAAACGTAGATTCTATGAACAAAGCTTCTTTCTTAGAACTGCACGTCTGTGGAACTCACTTCCATTTCCCTGCTTTCCAGCTGACTACAATATGGTTGTGTTCAAGTCCAATATAAACAAGTTCTTGATGAGTGGCTCCCCTTAAGTAATCCAATTTACCAAATTTCCACTACTATACACTCTTATCCTTAAGTGGCCTTCGGGTCTTGATAAGTAATGACTCTTTTGTAAAAAAAAAAAACAAAAAAAAAGGAGTTCTAATCAGTCATGGCACTACCACCTTACATCCATTAACCCTTATCCTCGAGTGGCCTTCGGCTTTGACAAGTGGTGACTCCTTTGTAAAAAAAAATAAATAAAAATAAAAACGTAATTGCTCCTAATTCTAGGATGACTGGACAGACGAAACCTAGGTATCCCCAGCAAGCACAGTAATGTACAGTTATTTAAATGAAATAATATCTATAACACTCCATCACCTCGGGGGAAAAAAAAAAAAAAGAAAGAAAAATCTTTATGGTAACGGAAAGAAAATATCATACACCAAAAATCATGTACATTGATCAGATAGTTTTTTTTTTTTTTTTTTAAATCAAAGTGTATGGCTAAACGACAATCGACAATCTTTCGCTGTCACCAAATCTGATATCAGGCAAAATTATGTGAAAAATCAAGAAGGATATAAAGGTCGAGGAGAGAGAACACCAACTAGACTTCCATTGGAAGGGTGTGAGTGTACTGGAACGTTGGGGAGACTTGTTGTCATTCATATTTCAAGGAAGATCAACAAGTGTTGCTTGCTGCAATGTCAAATAATTTTCAATAGTTATCAAAAGATGTAGAGAATGCTGGAAATCTGAGAAGACTTGTTGTCACTTGAACACCAGGGAACACCACTGTCTATTGTCAGTGCGTAAGTACTGATAATACTTTGTGTGAAAGCTCCTACAGAGTATGATAATAACACTAATGATAATAGAAATGGCAGAGTTGGCATCGACTGGTGCTACACCAAATAGTTGTGAAGAGTCTAGGAGGATGGAAAGACCGAGGAGGAAAAGCACTAACCAGACCTCCAATGGATTAGTGAAAAAAGGACTGAGACCTTGGAGAGGCTTGTTGCCTCATGAAGACCAATGGTTGCTACCATCGAGAAGTCAATGGTTAATAGCTGTTGCGATAATGCAAATTAATTTGCAAAGGTTATTGAAAGAGTTGGAGAGTATTGGAAATCTGGGGAAACTTGTCACCCAGACCCCAGGGAACACCACTGGTTGTTGTCAGTGAGTAATCTCTGATGACGGCCTGTGTGAGAACTCCTAGTGAGTACTAATAGTAGTAGTAGTAGTAGTAGTAGTAGTATTCTTAGTAAAGCTAAACAACAACGTCTTTAAGTGGCCACTGTCCATATTGACCATTGACCAGTTCAGTTGTTATCTACTTTCGGAATTCCAAGTGCTTATGACAGGCTTAATTAGCTTTCTGTTCTCATCTGTCTTGCGTATGATAATTAGGGCTAGGACAACAGCATATTCTTTTCATTGTTTTGACTCTCGAGTGTGTATCCGTTAATATCTTATATGCTACTATATTGAGTGATGTGGTCCTCGGCCGATTAACTGTGTCTAACAAGATCAAAGTGTAGTATCTGTTCTTCAGATGCTGCACTTCAGTTTCTTGTTCTCTGTCAGTGGAGCAGAAATCCTTCACGACTGAGACAATTTTTTTATTTTTGTTCCTTTTCTCCACATTAAAAAAAAAGACCCTAGTGTCTAACTCTGTCCCGTGGGGAGACATTGTAAATAGGAACTGTATCTAATAGTGTCGGATACACACTTGAGAGTCAAAACAATGAAACGAATATTCTGTTGTCATAGCCCTGATGATAATTCATCTCAAGCGAGCTGGGTGGAAAGAGCTCATGTCACTAGCTCCTTAGCCGTTAATTGCTCTTCTTTTCCTTTGGTTTCTCATAGCATTGTGTTCTGCAATCCTGAACGTACTGCCTCAGAATTGTGTGACTGAACATGTATCACTGTCACATTTTCGGACTTCTGTCTTCCCTAACTATCGTGATATCTCTAAGTTTTATGCATTCCAGAATTAACTTAGTAGCCTCTGTGTATTTCGTTTTTTTTTTACATAAGAGTCACCAGTTATCAAGGCCCTGAGGACACTCAAGGATAAGGGTTATTGAGTGTACAGTAATCAATGGGACAATATCGTAGTAATCGTTATTAATGGAAAATTGGTAGATTGGATTACTTAAGGGGGGGCGGTTCATCAAGAATTTGTTTATGTTGGACTTGAAAACAACCAAGTTGTAGTCAGCTGGGAAGCAGACAAACGGAAGAGAGTTCCACAGGCGTGCAGTTCTATGAAAGAAGCTTTGTTCATGGAATCTACGTTTTGACTTAGACACAGTCAAAGAGTGGGGAAAATTATTGACAGTGGTTTCAGCTAGACGGGTGTTTTTCGAAAAAGATTGGCGGGGGGGGGGCAGAGATTGGAGCTGAAACGAGCACTTGACATGGAAATAACGATAAAACAAAGACAGGCTCGCAACGTCCCTTCTGTGGGAAAGAGGCTGCAGGGAAGAGAAAAGGGCATCCCCCACTAAGCCACGAAGTCTATTTTGTACTTTGTCAAGGCAGGATAAGCTGCTTTTAGCAGCTCCTGTCCAGATGTGGCAACAATACTCCATCCTTGGACGTACTTGGCTTTCATATTGATAGAGAATTGCATCAGTGCTAATAGTTTTATAACCATGGCTTAATAAAGAGGAAAAATAGCCTATGATTGGTGGCAAATATCTTCAATATTTCACTTTCTGATTTAATGGTCACTGATTTGTAATTTTCGGGTCAGAGCCTTCCTGCGGGTTACTGTTAGATATCACAGGGTCACTTTACAAGTTAAGAGAGGTTAGCAACTTGCAGGTTTCAGATGAATTTTAACTATGATACCAATCTCTATTTGATGTTCGGTCTATAAGAATACGCATCACAAGACGAGGTAAATTGGTTCCCTGAACAGAACTTTTAGCATTTGTGCCCTCCCCCATCGATGTAAAGATCCCTGACCCTGACTAATCTGACAAGTATCATCCCCACCCCACCTCCACTTCACTGTAGAGGTGTCTGAAAGACTTCTACTCTAATAGTTTCTTTCTATGGATTGCTAGATTTGGGAATTCTCTCCAGGCTTTCTGCTTCTCTAACTGTACTAACAAGCATACATTTGAATGTAATGTGAACAAACATCTCGCTGCTCAACTCCCTACATAGTGTCCCTGTAGATATGGTTCTAAATAGTATCCTCTTATGTCCAGGAGGCAATATGTTCTATTTGGGGTGAACAAGAGTAAAAAAACAAAACAAAAAATTTAAAAAATAAAGAAATAAATAAATAAAAAAAAGAAAGGAATAAAAAAAGAAAGAAAAGAAAAAATAAATAAATAAAAAAAAGAAAAAAAAAGTTACTTTTGCACTTAGTGCACCGGAATTCTGTGATGTTGGCTCTGGTTTGACCGGCAGAGGACATAAACTGTTGTAATATGCTAAGCGGCGATCAAATGTAAAAACACTAAAAAAAAAAATAACATTTATCAAATACTAATTACAATGAAAAAATAGGAAAATGGAAAAACAATAAAATATAACAACAACATATCGTAAGTTTCATGAATAATTTTTTTTTTGTTTGTTTGTTTTAAATAAATAGAAACATTTTTTGTTGTTTTTTCTTTCTTTTCAACACTCAACATATTCCGGTACGTTACGTTAGATATCCGTTGAGCTTGAGCCAACATTTATGGAAATCTGCTAAGCTAAATGCATAAGTACCAAAAAAAACAAAAAAAAAATAATACCTTTCTAAATATAAATGTTAACAGGAGTGGTATCTTACCTTTACACCCAAAATTGGCGGAGGAGTTTGGTAGAGTCTGCAAAGGTCAACTCTTTCAACTTTAACCTCTTGTCAGGCAGCCAAATTTTCGCCCAAAAACTGATTAAAAAGCTTACTGCATGTCTGAATACCCTTTATGTAAAATTTCAAATGTTTAGACTCAAAATTGGCTAAATATTTTGAACTTTGACCCCTCGACAGCCAAATTTTTGGCCAAAAACCGATTAAAAAGTTTGCTCCATGTCTGAATGCACTTTATGTAAAATTTCAAATGTTTAGAAAAAATTGGCTGAGTAATTTCGTAGAAGTCGCAGAGGTAAAATCTTTTTTATCTATGACCTTAATTTTAACCTCTTAACATTTACTGTTTTGGGCTCAAATCCAATTAAAATGTTTGATCCATGTCCAAGTAACCAACATCTAAAATTTCAAGTATTTAGACCCAAAATTGCGGAGGAGTTTGGTAGAGTTTTCAAAAGTCAAATCATTGAACTTTGATCCTTTCACAGCCAAATTTCTGACTGAAAACCGATTAAAAAGATTTTCCCAAATCTCAATACCCCTTATATCAAATCTCATCTGTAGACTGAAAATTTACTGAGTAGTTTGGTAGAGAAATGTACACACACAGACACAGACAATTTCACTCATATATATAAAATCTGAGGTTATTGTTTTCCAGAGGTTAAGCGATCAATGAAGCTTAACGAGGTTAATAGAAAAGTGCTCAATACCGAAGTAGAGCAGGGTATACGCCTTATTTGTTTTTACATAAGCAGTAATATGTTGCTACACAGTCATCAGCATGTTTCGGTCAGCTAGTTATCAACAACTAGTTGACCGAAACATGCTCATGAATGTGTAGCAACATATTAGTGCTTATGCAAGAACAAATAAAGTGTGTATATATATATATATATATATATGTATACTGTATTAACAAAACCAAGACTTCAAAAAGGGAATTGGTAGCAACAAAAAGTGTATTACAATTGTAAGTTACAATTGTCCGGTAGGTTGGACAATTTCAAGCATTATGGTGTTTGAAAATCTTTACATAACTAACCTTTCTTTAGACTTCTTGAATAAAAAACACTTAACAATAGAACATTATTTAAAGAAATTTCCCTTAAAGGAAATGAAGCATGCGAAAACATTTATCCTATCTTATCTTTAAATAATGTTCTATTGTTAAGTGTTTTTTATTTAAGAAGTCTGAAGAAAGGCTGGTTATGTGAAGATTTTCAAACGCCATAATGCTTGAAATTGTCCAACTGGTCTTGAAACAATTGTAACTTACAATGAAATACACTTTTTGTTGCTGCCAATTCCTTTTTTGAAGTCTTGGTTTTGTTAATACAATATATTAATGCTCAATTATGAAATATGATAATTTTGTAGCTTACATTTTAAGTCATCTCTTTTTGGCTTAAAATTCATTGGTATATGAAAAATTTACTGAATTATACGAAACCAGTAAAATTCAGTATATTACAAACAAGTCTATATATATATATATATATATATATATATATATATATGCACATGTACATAAGAAACAACAGAAGTACGTTGGTAATTGCAACCCTTGCTTTCTCTATAAACTCATCCAGAGGATAGCCATTGCTTCTCTCTAAATATAAAGAGATTATTTTGCATATACTGTAGAACCCTGGGATACGGCATAAACAATTACTAACAAAATACAGTACAGTATATAGTACACATGTATATAATCAAATAACATTATAAATAAAAACGTAATGCGGGACAAATACGGTAACAAGGGTCTGGAAAAACATTGTATTCCACATCATAATTTTAAAAAAACGTATTCTAGGGCCACCGTATCCCGGGGTTCTACTGTAATTAAATGTGAAGTGGTCGACCATAGTTGATGGTAACCCGAAGGCTCCCTTATCATTGACTATGACACTGAGGTGTAGGAAAGGGTGGTATTCCTTTTCCAGGATTACTCCACTTAATCTTGATCCTCACTTTATAATGCTGAGTGGTCAGTGGGGAGGGGGGAGGTGCATCAAGTACCATTTCTTGAGTCTTTGGTATGATCTAATCAATGCTTGAACCCATGTCTCCCAAACACCATTATACAAAATGGGCCAGTATCATCATTGAATTACTGTTACACTATTTATGCTGGTCATAGTGCTCAATATCATAGATAGAGCAGACATGTGCACTATTCAATAATAATAATAGAATGCAGCCGACAAATTAATGTTGTCATAAAAAATATTGATTATTATGTTTTGTGCAGTTCATGACTTCTGCAATATTTTGACAAAAATAAAATAAAATGTCTTTATTTATTTATTTATTTCCTCTCGGGCATGTCTACACAGTGTAGTGATGTACTGAAATGAAACCTGGCCAGTGAGAGTTGAGGACATGCGTTGCATGAAGAGAAATGATAAGAGAATGATCTGATCGATGTGTAATATGAGTCGTAAAGAAAGGCTTAGATCTGATGAGCTCAGAGGAAGACTAAATCTGGTATGTGTAGGGAGATGTGAGCAGAACAGGAGACTTCAGTGGTATGGCCACATTGAAAGAATAGGTGACAGTTCTTAGGTTTGTAATAGTAGATGTAGAAAGTCAAGGTAATAAGTTTGGTTCACAGGAGAGAGCCAAGGAAAATGAGGGAGAAATTGATAAGGATAAAATTGAGAGAAAGAAGGATACATAAAGTCCTGGCTAGATATAGGTTACTTTAGAATTCAATTTCTTAAAAGCTGTCCAACACATGCCAGCATGTAAAACGGATGTTAAACGGAATATGAGAGATGATGATTCATTAGACCTTAAAGGAAATATAGGAAAATGTGAACAGAACAGGAGATTTCCATGGTATGGTCATGTTAAATTATTAGGTGAGAGTTCTTGGGTTAGTATATGTAGAAGAGTCAAGGTAAAAAGTTCAGTATCTGTTCTGATGCTACACTCAAATTAATTATTGTCTTTAGTCAATGGAAGTGGGGAAACCCTTCTATACTAAGGCAATTTTATTTTTTGCATACTTTCAGAGTGTGCCTTCTTGGGAAGCTCATTTTTTCACCCACATTTAAAATGACCTTGTGTCACATTTTGCGTTTGTTTCATGGGGAAGTGAATAAATACTTATATGATAGTATGACTATGTTGAAAAACTGGATGACTATCCTTAGGTTAGTAGATGCAGAAGAGTCAAGGTAATAAGTTCAGTTCACAGGAGAGAGCCACAGAGAAGAAGAGAGAAATTGATAAGGATAGACTTGCAAGAAAGAGGGATAAATAAAGTCCTGGCCAGATATAGGTTACTTTAGAATTCAATTTCTTAAAAGCTGTCCAACACATGCCAGCATGTAAAACGCATGTTAAACTGAATATGAGATGATGATGATTCATTAGACTTGGATCTGATGCCCAGGAGGAAGATTAAATCTGGACAGTATAGGCAGACGTGGGAAGAACAAGAGACTTTGAAGATACGGTCAAGTTGAAAGAACGGATGAGAGTTCTTGGGTTAGTAGATGTAGAACAGTTGAGGTAAAAAGTCCAGTTCATAGAGGAGGGTTCCAGGAAACATGAGGAAAAGTGATACAAATGGACTTGATGGAAACAGGGATAAATAAAGACCTGGCCAGAGATAAGCTACTTTGAAATCAATTTCTAAAAACCATTGAATGCTTGCCAGCATGTAAACTGATGATGAAGATGATGATGATGATGAAGATGATGATGAATAACGAGAAGATTTGCATTTTAAATGAATTTATTCCAACCAGAAATTGTGGTTGACACGTAAAACAGTTGCCATTCGCTTCCATTTTAGAAATTAATATTTTTGTAATATTAAGTGTTTAACTGTAACACACACACACACACACACACACACACAAAAAAAAAAATGCTGTAGAAAGAATATACAGAGACCTCAAAAAGTCATCTATTTTAAAATTACAGAATTTTCTTTAAAATTCTGAATTTTTTTAGATGATGGCTGATTGTATATATCACTTGTTTTGATTGGACTATTGTTCTCATCTTGAGTGTTATTTGTGCAAATATTATTCTAGAATCCTCCAACGATTCTATAAGAATCTGTGTCTATCGCTTGATCTATCATGCTTACATTTGAACTTGCATTTTGGTTTTTGTGAGACAGTTTTGAATCTGATGACGTCATAGGAAGGTTTTTCCAAGCATCTCCGAGGAGCATCATTCATTGGTCGATCTGTCAAGCATTTTAATTAGGAACCAAATTTTCATCGTTACATGCAGAGACTGAATAGACAGATAGTATTCTAGACTCCTCCCAGAAATTCCATAAGACTCTGTGTCCATCGTTTGGTTTGTCATGCTTAAGTTTGAAATTGCATCTGATTTTGGGGGGAAGGGTGGGGGTGAGTGGTGGATCGCTTTCATGGATGATTCCTTAAGTAAATTGGCCATGGACTTTTTTGGTTCGGAAAAACACAAAAACTTGACATTTGTTCTCCATATTTGCACCTCATACGGCTTTGTTTTCACTCTCTTGAAATCTGATTAGATCATTTGAATTGTAACATGATCTACCAGTTCTGAATTTTTTAGATGAGGTCTAATTGTTAATATTACTTGTTTTCACCGGACTATTGTTTTCATCTTGAGTGTTATTTGTGCAATGTAATCCTACCGGAACGTTGCACAAATAACACTCAAGATGAGAACAATACAGGACCGAGTTTTATTTGTGAGGCTCGCTTATTTTTGAACTCAGATTTCTCTCTAAACATAATACATCATTACTTAATGTTAAAAATATGAGTGTATTCTTGGATATGTTCAATAAGTTGACCTCTTTAAGTATTGAGAAAAAAATTTTGATGAAAATTACTCGTTTATAATTTGTCCAGATTAAAGAATAAAGACTAAATTTGAATTTTTTTTATAAATAGCCAGAGGAAATGTCTGCAATGATTTAGTCAATTGCAATTAATATGCAACATAACATTAACAAAGTTCTTGCAATGGAGTATGCAACAATTACTTTTTAAATGTTCAGCAACAATCACAAACTTCGAAATTGAATTTTTAGGCCCCTGGACTTTGAGTCCCTAGGCTTCAGTCTGCCTAGCCTATTGGTTAATCCAGCCCTAGAACAAATAGGAGCAACTCTACTAGAGAAGAAATAACCATGGGAGCCAGGATGATGCTGGATCTGCATGTTCAGATTATGTCCCCTGATGGATGGGTTGTGAGCTGGAGCAAACAAACTGTTGCCACAGTTGGGGCAAGGTCTGTTATAGTGGACATTGTCAAAACCCTTTATTATTTTTGTTGTGGTGGCACCCACTCATTTACATATGTGGATCATATTACATATAAATAGCAAGACTCGGTTAGTCTGAGTGTGTGTTAACCAGAAGCCACCGAAGGCTGAGCCGAGAGCAGATATGTTCTCCAGCCAAGACTGTCTTACTTGACAACCATTATGTAAACATACTGTAAATATACTTTTCCTAATACACTTCTTATTGATCTACCTTTGTTTGTTGAGTCTTCATTTGTATTGCCTTATACGTCATTTGGTTCAACCTGCAAACATAAAAGTTGGCGATGAAGATGAACATCAAACATAACAATTTTGTATGTCTGTAATATATTGGCACACTGTTTGCGGAATTCTAAAGTAGGAAGGTTGAGACGGGTGAGGCGTTTAGAGTAGGGCAAATCAGGGATACCGTGTACAAGTTTCATTGTTCTACACTGGACCCTTTTCCAGAGTGTCCTTTTCTTTTTTTAATTTCGGGCACCAGACTACAGAAGCATATTCCAAGTGTGGGCGGATTAGGGACTTATGAAGAAGCAGGAAAGATGTTGTATCCAGAGTTGTAAACGTGTGTTTGATGGCTCTGAGAATTTGGTTGGCTTTGTTGACTTGGAATTCAACATGTTTAGTGAAGGAAAGCCTTCGGTCAATGATTACACCAAAATCCTTCTCCTCATTAGTCTCTTTCAGAGTGCAGCAGCTTTCATCATTATATTTCATGGTGTATGAAGGGTTGCGATTGTTATCATATAGATGCCTTGTTGTACACTTCTCAGGACGTGATGTTAGCCCAGGATTGGAGTTGGCTTCGGTCACTCTGCAAACTGGAGTGCTGGGTATTCTGTGAGTCAGTAATGACTTGAAAAATCCTGGTGATATCAGCAAACATGATAACAAAGCCCTCCAGCATCTCCAGGAGCAACAAAGAGAATGAAGAGCAGTGGGACAAAAACATAACCCTGTGGCACACGACGAGTCACATTCGCCCAGTCAGAACAAGTTCCATTGACCACGACTTTCTGCTTTCGATGTGTGAGAAAACTATGAACCCACTGTAAGGTATAATCCTGGATTCCAAAGGTACTCAATTGTACGAGGAGTCGCTCATGAAGGACAGTGTCAAAGGCCTTAGCGTAATCCAGAAAGATGACATCAACTGGTAGATTATGAGTCTATGCTTTTACTTTTTAAATCACGACTTTATAATAATATATACAAAATCTGGACAAAATAAAATATCATATTTAAGCGTATTTTATGCCCAGACAAAGCCCTCCCCCTAGTAACTTTAAAACGTTAAAAATCATTTATTCATCCACAAAATGCGAACACGACCAACGATGTTTCATTTGTAAAATGTTTCACAAACATTTCTTTATGCCAATACCCAAGAAAGACAACTCCTGTAGTTAAAGTTAGCTCCCTTAGAAATCTTAGGAAAATAAATCCTATCTAAACTATATTTAATGGGGGGTCTTTTTGCGGTTGTGATAGGTAGCAATCTATGGAAGCAAACCAAAGGGAGAGAATTCAATTCTCAGTAGATGCACAAAAATTATAGCTAAAAATAAAATAGAATTTATTTATTTTATATTTTTATTTTTTTTTTTTACATTCATCATATAAAATTTTTTTTTTACATTAAATATGGTTTGACGACTTAAGTCATTTTTGTTTTTGTCTATTTTTTTAAACTCTAAATACTAAACTCGAAGGGTAACTATTCTATATTTTTTACACGAGATTCCAAAGATTCCAAAAGATTCCAGATATTCCGATAGATTCCAAATGATTCTAAAAGAGTCTAACAGTTATCAAAAGATTCCTAAAAATTTGGCTAATCATACCTTTAATTTATTTTAGAAGTACAATAAAATCTAAGTATTTATTTACCTTTTATTTTGAGAGGTAAGACAAAAGGTCAAGTGTGGGTCAGAATTGGATTTGAACCTGGCACGCCAAAATCTTCAGTCCATGTCGTTAATCAGTTAGCCACCATCATCCTCCACTCTAGAAACTGTAATGCATATGTTTTAAATAAATAATTAATAATAGATAATAAAAAAAAATTAGTAACTCTCGCATTCTTATGATTGCGTACTTTATTGATTTCTTTTAAACATACCCTGACACACTGTATAAAAAAGCACACACACACACACACACACACACACACACACACACACACACATGTATATACCTCTTTTTCACCACAAAAAAGGTATATTGATATTTGGAATGTAAGGGGCTATTATTTGGGATTGTGTCTGACAGGGGACTGTGGGGAATTGAACAGCATAAACTCTGTTCACAGTACATTTAAACTTCTGCAGATTACTATAGTCAGAGAAGCAGGAAACAGAGGGAATTCCAAAATCTAGCAGTCCGAGGGAAGAAACTAATAGAGTAGTAGGCTTTCCAGTATGCGATTCCTTTGGATTTTACTGGTGGAAACGGAAATTTAATCAACTTTTTTTGGATTTTACCGTTATTGGATATTTTACCCATCACCAGACCATCGATTCACGTGAAATCACCTTTTTCTTCACTCGATTCCCTCTGCTTCACTATTTTTTACCAAGTAAGATCTATGATTTACTTGTAGTTTCATAAAATACTTTTGCAAGCAAAATCTGATCCTGCATTTTGCTAATCCCTACCCTCCGATGAAAAGGAAAGTATTTCTTTGAAATTCCGCGAATTAAGGACTATCCACTTATTTTGTACTTCCTTTTTGAAATTAAATATGTTTTTACCTCTTTTTCAAAGTGTTTTTTAACATCCATACGCACAATGTGACCAGCTCATCAGAGACAACTTTTCATTACCATCGACTGAATGCTTGGTAGGCCTGCTTTCCCTACTACTTCTGCATCTGGGAGATAGGACTGCCGCTTATTATGTTGTATCTGTCTTAGGCAATGTTGATGGAAGCTCTCCAGAAGTTTCAGTTGGCGTTTATAGAATGTCCTATCTGAAACAATTGACATATACGTACATACATACATACATACATACATTTACCGTTTTATTTATATAAATAAAAGGAAAAAAAATTATTTCCCTCCCATTGCAAGAACTTAGACACCAAGGTCAGAAAGTGGGATGGAGAAGTCAGCGCCCCCGAGGAGGGGCACTCTGATTTACATAAAAAGTGCCTGGGCATCCCCGTTGGCATTCCCCAATGAGGGCGGTTCAGGCAATTAGCAATAAACTAACCCCTTCTAAAAGGCAGAAAGCAAAGCCTGGGTGGGTGAGACCTCATAGAACTGCACAGAACTTAAGTCCCACCGCAAAATCAACAGGGCCGGATCATTACAGGAACGGTCTAATCTCTGTTGATTTGGGGGTCTGAGATGTTGTTTGAATATGAATGCTTTAGATAGTGGGAGGAAGGGCGAATGATAAAAGAAGTGGTGAGAGGAGTGAAATGCTGTACATGAATAAAATAGAAATAGGGGAAAGAAAGAGAGAAGCAGGAGGGTCTATTAAGGCATCACAATGTATTCCGAAATCCCTGTGAGTTTGTCGAGGAGTGGCGATTTGCTCAATATAGTTTGTTAACGTTATGTAACATTGATTATTGATTGATGATTCTGAACCTGTCTAACTTTTTACTTTTCTTTCCATTTTTTTTTTTTTATATCAATTTGCATAATGTACGAGGTACCAACGTTGGCTCAACTAGGCACAAGCAATCTAATACATTTTTAAAATATGAAGAAATTTGAAGTATTGAATTTGAGGGGATTTTGTCGTGTGGTTAACACAACCAGAAAAGGGGTAAAAACGTCCAAAAGCAAATGTGCAACAAATAAACGTTACCAAAGGCAAGATAAATTACACTTCTACCTATTTGGAATTTTTTTGTCTGTGTGTTTTAACTTATTTTAAAGCGTTTTTTATTTCAATAAAAACGTGGTGTCTTTAACACCACGTTAGAATGAGAAAAATAAATCCTGGCAAATGACCACATGAGAACTCGAGAATCACACCCAAATCTGAAACTAAACAAAAATATAGCTAATAATATATACAGTTTGGACGAATAGAAAAGTTTCACCTGATTGGTGACAGTTGTTAGCTGTTTTTCTGTTTGATTTTCGATTTAAGAGCGATTCTCTGAGCCTCAAACTGTCACTTGGCACTATGTATTTTTTTTTCCATTCAAACGTGGTATATTTTTGTTTAATTTTCGATTTTTGAGCCTCACGTTGTCACTTATTGTCATTTTTATTTTTCATTCTAATGTTGTGTATTTTTGTTCAATTCTCGAGACCTGTTGTCCTTTTTTTTCTTCTTTTTTTTCCATTCTAATGTTGCGCATTTTTATTTACTTGTCGACTTTTCAGCGATTCTCAAAGCCTCACATCATCACTTATCGCCATATTTTTTTTTAAAAAACGCTTTTAGATAAATTTTAGATAGGTAGAAGAATAACTTATCTTGCCTTTGGTAGCATTTATTTGTTGCATCCCCCCCCTTTTTTTGGTCTTCTGACTTCATTACAAAATGTTACGTATTTACTGCGGCTGGTTGTTCAAAATGCGCTTATCCAGTCTATATAAGTGTTAACATCTGCTTTTGTCATTGGTATAAGTTATATACACACTGACAGCAAGTAAAAGCACAACACAGTTGATCTATAAAAAATATGTTACTTTTATTTCATACCAACAAATCAGCTTTTGATTATAAACCATTGCTGGTGTTTTGACGTTTCTGAAAGGCATGTGAAGTAGAGTGCGTGGTCGCATTGGATGTCGGATGTTGGGCGGTAAAGAAATATGACAGTCTCACTTTTCTCTCTTCTCTTTACGACGATTTATTTATATAAACATTCTTTTCCTATTGGAATGTTTAATATTTCCTTTGTCTATTGTGTCAATCCTCTGACATATTTCTGGGTCAAACCATGCATTCCATGAGAAAATGATGGAAAGTGCCACATTCTTCACATGGAGTCCATTTGCATGTACGCAAACATCAAATGTTTTTATTCCCGGGATTGCCTGCCAATATCTGACAAAAATCCCCTAACTTTTTCTTAAGGTACACGTTATGAATAAAATATGAGTCATTGCTTGTTTGTTTGGTTTGAAACGAAACATTCACACTACACATCTGTGCACTTGTAAAAACACAATATTTAGCTGCACCTGCATCTATTTTTTTTAGTGAGGCACCATTAAGTGTGCAGCAAGCAGTGTCAGATAAAAATTATTTTATTTTTTATTAAAAAGATATAAAGAAATCAATAAATATTTCCTATTTTTATAATAATTTACACAAATTCAGAACAATGAATCTATAACATTCTATTTCTTATTTTATGCAAAATATAATTAAGTATAATGCGATTTTTTATCTGACATTGTTTGCTGCCGATTTTGAGTCGTCTGTTCCTCTGCATCAACCATCGTTTTTTTTTTTATTCTAACGTTGAGTCTTTGACAATTTTATTTTTATTATTATTATTCTAACGTTGAGTCTTTGACAATTATTTTTTTATTATTATTCTAACGTTGAGTCTTTGACAATTATTTTTTTTATTATTATTCTAACGTTGAGTCTTTGACAATCATTTTTTTTATTATTCTAACGTTGAGTCTTTGACAATTATTTTTTTTATTATTATTCTAACGTTGAGTCTTTGACAATTTTTTTATTATTATTCTAACGTTGAGTCTTTGACAATTTTTTTTTTATTATTATTCTAACGTTGAGTCTTTGACAATTTTTTTATTATTATTCTAACGTTGAGTCTTTGACAATTTTTTTTTATTATTATTCTAACGTTGAGTCTTTGACAATTATTTTTTTTATTATTATTCTAACGTTGAGTCTTTGACAATTTTTTTTATTATTATTCTAACGTTGAGTCTTTGACAATCATTTTTTTTATTATTCTAACGTTGAGTCTTTGACAATCATTTTTATTATTATTCTAACGTTGAGTCTTTGACAATTATTTTTTTTATTATTATTCTAACGTTGAGTCTTTGACAATTTTTTTTTATATTATTATTCTAACGTTGAGTCTTTGACAATTATTTTTTTTATTATTATTCTAACGTTGAGTCTTTGACAATTTTTTTTTATATTATTATTCTAACGTTGAGTCTTTGACAATTTTTTTTTTTATTATTATTCTAACGTTGAGTCTTTGACAATTATTTTTTTTATTATTCTAACGTTGAGTCTTTGACAATCATTTTTTTATTATTATTCTAACGTTGAGTCTTTGACAATTATTTTTTTTATTATTCTAACGTTGAGTCTTTGACAATCATTTTTTTTATTATTATTCTAACGTTGAGTCTTTGACAATTATTTTTTTTATTATTATTCTAACGTTGAGTCTTTGACAATTTTTTTTTATTCTAACGTTGAGTCTTTAACAATTTTTTTTTATTATTATTCTAACGTTGAGTCTTTGACAATTTTATTTTTTTTTTTTATTCTAACGTTGAGTCTTTGACAATTTTATTTATTTTTTTTTATTCTAACGTTGAATCTTTGACAATTTTATTTTTTTTATTTTAGTATAAAAAAAAGAAAAGGCTTTTAAATAAGTTAAAACACAAAAAAATTATCCAAATAGGTAACAATGTAACTTACCTTGCCTTTGGTAACATTTATTTATTGCACATGTTTCTTTTATACCCTTTTTTTATTCTGTTAACTACACTACAAATTCCCCACTTCCAAATTCTATATTTAAAACAAAAAATAAAAATAAAAATAAAAAATAAAAACACATTTTTGTTTTCTTGATATTAGCTATTTTTGCAGCTTTTTATGATGGCTTCTTGGACAAAATATATAGCTGCATCTATTTTTTGTTTAACTAAAACAAAACAAAAAAACGTAAGACTATTTCCATTTCCATTTTTTTTTTTTTTTTTTTTTTGTCTCTCACTCCCTGGTCTTCATGTTGGATATTTTTGCAGCTTCTATGATGGCTTCTTGGGCTAGTGTAACTGACAACAGCAACACCAGTTGTAGCAGCATTCGTTCAAGTGCTGCCAGTTCTAGTGACGGTTCCTTCCTCACAGAAGCCGATTTTGCAAGCGCCGTAGCCAAAGCTGCTGAATTGTCAGGGCTCACTGTTGTCGGAACAACTGTCTGTGATCCTAAAGCTGGTAAGTAACAAAATAATTGCATTATTGGATTATTCCAACCACTGTTACAAGGAACCGTTGCGCAATGGATAAAAGTGCTAAGTGACAGTCTTTTGGAGGTCGAAAGGTTAAATCCTTAGAATGGCCGATACTAAGAATACAATTGCAGATCACTTAAAAGTTCTTCCTGGTCATGGCTGACGGAATGAGAACAATCTGATCTCTGAATTAAATAAAGGGTTCAGTTTGAAATTCTACACAGATTCCCGAATTCAACAGAATGATTTCCAAGTTCAACAAGAGACGACTGGAGAAGATTGGAGGTTACATCGGTGGAAACGTTGTGAAAATAACACTCAATATGAGAACAGTAGTCTACAATAATACAAATTATGCAGCATTGAAAAAGAAGAAACAGGAAGAAAACAGAACATCATTTATTTTGTTCTTTTCTGCATCTTATTCTTTGCTTGTCTTTTAAGCATGTGATCACGTGACAGTTTTTCCCATTTCTTTATGCAGTCCTTTCGTTTATCCTTAAAATCTGCGAGATCTTTACAACTGCACTATTTGTGTAGTAGAAGGCAGACAAAGCAATGATGCATCGTATGGTCATCCTCTCCACATTCTTCGATGATAAGTTACAGTTTGCAGCTTCATCTGTCTACAAAAACTTTTGATTGCCCTAAGCCTGTTCTCATGTGCTATCCGGTACTGTCTGAGCCCGTGTGTTCATATAGCAATTGAGGATACGTCTCCAACAATCAGTTCGACAGAAGGTTTTTTTCTGATCCTGTTCTGTTGAACTGAGGTACAGTTTTGTTCGGTCTTGGGAGATCCACCTTCCTAGGCTTTATCTTCTCCTTGGTCATCCTCTTCACATTCTTAGATGGTTAGGTCGGTTTTGCAGCTTCATATGGCTACAGAAACTTTTGATCTCTCTATTCCCGTTCTTAGGCGGTATCTGGTACAGTCTGAGCACGTGTTTCATACCAAGTCGAAGGTACGTCCTTGACAATCAGTTCAATAGAGGGTGAGCCATTGCGGTTTCTTCTGGCCCTGCTCCGTTGGACTGATGTGTAGTTTTGTTCTGTAACGTCGATTCATCAATGATTCATCTTACAACTCTGAGATCTACTAACTGGTAAACTTACATAGACTATTCTAATGTTGATATAAGTTTATAAAGCTCTACTTTGTAGTGAGCACTTTTGAAAAATATTGGTTCCAAATGCATTTTATCAAAAAAAAAAAAAAATATATATATATATATATATATATATATATATATATATATATATATATATATATATGGGCAAAGAAATTAAAACTATAAGTTAAAATTTACAATAAAATTTATTATTCGACAGAATACTCCCAAAAACCATTGTTTTCTGGAGTATTCAGTCAAATAATAAATTTTATTGTAAATATTAACTTACAGTTTTAATTTCTTTTCTCTTATAATAAGCTCTACTCTCTATTGTGTTTGTATTGAGCTTTTTTATTTGACTGGGATTGAAATATCAATATATAAATACTGGTATTGATATTAGGTTGACATTTACCCTTGCTTGTATCAGGATAACATCTCATTCAATTTGCCTTTTTTATTTCTTATATATATATATATATATATATATACTAGTAGGCCGTTGCCCGGCAATACCCGGTTGTAAATTATGCTTAAATATGATATTTTAATTCATGCCGATTTCATATTTATTGTTATAGATTAAATTCTCTATTGATTATTATATTGTACCCAATAGATATAGTAATGATTTCAAAAGTTTTTAAAAAATAATAAAAAAATGGTTTCGGTGCCATCAACTGGAATCGAAACCAAAATATTAATTAGCACTTTAGCCTTCATTGTTACCATCTGAGCTATTGCTACATGGATAAACAGAGGCTAAAAATTAAGCAAGTTGAAGATATGTACGCATGCTCAGAATTAATCAATTTATTTCAGCCAAGTTATATATTTCTTGTGGTCTTTTGGTCTCACCTGATTCCAGAACATTAATTCATCTAGTCCGGTGGAGTATCCAGCTAAGGTTGTTACATGAGGTAACATGACTAGAAAAAGGACATATTCTTTCTCTATCCCCTTTTTTTTCCTCTATCCCTTTTTTTTTTCTCTATCCCTTTTCTTTCCTATTCAATAAATAGCAAATCTGTATATAAAGTAAAGTAAAAACTATATTTAAAATGAGTAGTGGTTGATGGGCAGAAATCAGAGGCCCACAGTATTAATGCTGGAGTCCCCCAGGGGTCCATCCTGTGGCCAACTCTCTTCCTGATCTACAACAATGATCTCCCAAAACACATACTTAAATCATTCGTTGACATCTATGCTGATGACACGACCATCTATGGCAACACATCAAAGGCTGTAAATGACAAAGTTCTCTCTAATTCTCTCTCCTCTGATCTTGAGCGCCGGGTGAGTTTCATTGAGTCCCAAGAGAGAAGTTGGGGGTGAACAGGTTCGTTCTATGTGGAGTTGTTGTCCATCCAAGATCTAGGAGGAAGAGAGAGAGAGAGAGAAAGAGAGAGAGAGAGAGAGAGAGAGAGAGAGTGTGTGTGTGTGTGTGTTGCCGGTTTAACTTTTTATAAACTCAGTCATGTGACTGAAACTGGCTTCTGATTGGACAAGCCAGGAAGGAAGTGTAATCAAAATCTCCAGACGTGAGAATTGACTCCTGCTTGTGTTTGTTGCAATTTTGTCCGCTACAAATCATTCATACATTTTTTCCAGAGCTTTCATTTTTTTCTTTTTTTTTTTTTTTTTGTAACAGTATTTATAAGGAACTTCATGATTTATTCATATATCTATATAATATTTAAGATTGAAGACGTACATATAGTCAATTCTCCTTTATAGTTGCAAATGTTAGACAGGCGACTGAAAGTCGTTTGGAAGCTGTGGAGATATGTTTTCTAATGGGAATTCTACAAATCCCATGGACGGAAAGGAAGACAAAGAAGTCATGCATAAAGCAGAATACAGCAGATCACTACTCAATAGTGTACACGCTGACAATTAAAGTTTTTCCGCCATTTAATGTGTGCGGATGGCTTAGAAAAAAACTTGATGTTAGGGGAAAAAAAAACGCCAGAAAAAAAGCCCAGAGAAAGACAACGAACAAAGTTCACTGACAGTCTCAACACGGTCATTGGAAATACGGCTGTAGATCTCATCAGAAAGACCAAATGCATAGAGGACTTGAGAGCCATGATCATTGATATCTGCAATAACAGACCTGATACCTAAAGAAGAAGATACGATATTACGCTAAGAAGTTTCATGTTCGTACATACGTTCTCACCTTTCACACCTCACCTTTTTTAAAAAAACTAGATTGTTCGATTGGTGATTAATCTGATGTCGCTAAAGTAAAAAAAAAAAAAAATTCGACTTTAACCATTGTAAAATTAATTGTTCTTGCATATTGGTCTATATAACATGGAGGAGGAGTGTACATCATGTATATATAAGACTAGCCTGGGTGCCTGGCGTTGCCCGGGTGTTTGAAGATGTGTGTTGAGAAAAAAAAAAAAAAAAAGTGGCAGTAGACAGGCAGGCTTGAACCCATACTTCAAAGGAGGAGAAGAATGTGAATTAAAGAAAACGTGACGTCTTTGCTGTTGCATCCATCGCCAAACTAGAGATGGCGAAGGTTTAAACTAAGGCTAGACGACCGAAAAGAGGGGATGACTTTAAAAAATATTGGCGAAAAAAGCGACCACTTCCTGTAGAAAAGTGCCCAGTTGAGACTGAAGGAATTAGTGTTTTTAGCCAATTTTTCGATATTTGTCATCCAAAGGGTTGAGCTTCAAAATGATACTGATCTCGTGAAAATCCGTTGCCTCTGTCGAAACTTTTTTTCGAGACATACATACATACATACATACATACATTTACACAGAAAGGTGAGATTTATGTCATAGA
>NC_136508.1:63290249-63565249 GCF_053919585.1 Euprymna scolopes
ATTTTGCTTTTAAACAAAATCAAGTAAAAAAAAACAATTAAAAGAATCGTTTTTGGCATCAGAAAATAGCCCCAAAATTTTCCGATATCCTCAAAAGTTCCGATTTTTCCGATTCCTGATTCCAATTAATCACCCCAGCATTACAATTTAAGAAACAAAAGATATTGTAAAAAAATTTTTAAATAAACAAAAGATGCCGTTTGCCAATTGTTGGATGCTGCAATTTCATTGGCTAAGTCTTTTGGCACTTTTTTTATGGTGAAATCTGTCAGGAATATGCCAACGATAATGCGGCCTGTATTGCACATAACTACCAAATTGTTTTTTTAAAAAAACTGTTCCAGAAGATTAAAATAATGCAGGCAGGTAGAAAAATCAATTTTATTAAATTCTCCCCACTTTTGCGTTATTACCCATAATGCACCATCGCCAAAAAATCTAATAACAAATTGAGAAAATAGGTTTATTTTAAAACCATTGACACCTGGGAGTTAAAGTTTTTACCCAACACCCCACTCCACCCCACTTCATAATCTCCAGGCCTACCACACTTCAGGTCTGCATTTTGTAATACATTGCAGTTTACGGACCGTGCTGAAATACTAACGTTATTATTTAGAAAGCCATTCTTAACATAGGGAGAAAGGTCTTTTTAACTAGTCCGTGCTTTCACCTACCAATTTAATAAACAGAAGATAGCCTAAAAAGTGTAATAAAGATACCGTTTGCTAATTGTCGGCTGCTGTAATTTCATCGGCTAAGCATTTCAACACCTTCCAGCTGGTTACGTAACTTTTCCAAAATATGTCGCCGATAATGCAATCCCTATTCCGCATCATAAAATTTTTTGGAGATATTATTTTATATGTGATATCCATCCATCCAACGCAGCCATAGCCGAGATTGAACTCACTACACGAGTTTATAGTGTAATACAAATCTTGTCGGTAGCTGAATACTTGATGCTTCGCCAGGGCTATCAAAGGTATTTTTTTATTGTGACGTCATCACCAGATGAGGTGCCTATCATGGCTTAAGAGAGTCCCATCTATCCTCGAGAGAAGGATAGACCGCGCCAGTTTTTAAACCTGGTATTTTACCTTGCGCTAGATACAGCACCTCGCCTTCCTAAATGGTCACCCATCTGGTACTTGCCAGGCTCAACGTTGCTTAACTTCAGTGATCTGGTGAGAACCAGTGTGTCAACGTGATTGTGCTGTATATATATGTGATGTGCATATCCTTTGTACAGCATAATTGGTTAGAATAATCAAAGGGAGACAATTCAGCTGATTCCAGAGACAACAATGATAATAAAAGCAGCTAATTAATTAATTAATTACATTACATTACATGGCACAATCACGTTGACACACCGGTTCTCGCCAGATCACCAAAGTTAAGCAACGTTGAGCCTGGTCAGTACCAGATGGGTGACCATTTGGGAATACCAGGTGCTGTATGTAGGAGAACGTCGACACCTCCCTGCAAGAGTTGCAAAAACCTAACAGAAACATACATGTGACTGGGCGCTGCTTGTGAATTTCACATTCACATGAAACTCCCTCCTTTGGAGAAATCTCGTTCAACTTGCCTAGGGTTAGTGTCGTTTCAGTACAGTATTCTTTTTTTTTTTTTTTTTTTTTAGAGATGATAAACCCTGGGAAATAGAAGTTAAAAGCTGCAGTTTATTTTTTACCCTTTGTTAAAAGCAGTAGAATTTACTAAAATGTTGGGTTTTTTTTTCTATTTATAATTTTCCTCCAAGTAACAAGTAATGCAAGTCCATTTTCTTAGAAAAATTAAAAAGTTGGTTATAGCCAGCTAACGTACTTCCTAATTTTCTGCGGAGCGCTATCGGAAACGGCGACAAGGCAAAATCAGTTCCTTTGCTTTTATTATGTATTGGATACGTTTTTTTTATGTTTGAATTTTTGTTGTTTTGATTTCAATAATTTCATTTCTTATTTGGTTGGTTGGTTGGTTGGTTGTTTTGTTTTACGGCATATCAACCCTTTTCAGGTTATTTAATGCCGAATCTGGTGATTTTGAAGAATGGTTATTTAATATAGTATATTTGTTTTTTAAGTTGTATTCTATTTAACCCATAGTTGGGACCCTAACAGGTACTACCACTCCGGGTCAGAGTGGACCTGGGAGCACTGGCAATTAAATGGTGGCTCCACACTCCCTAAGGCCTGCAAGCTGGGGCCTCACCATCGGATATAGTTTAAGGTCATATCCAGGACCCATTTCTTATTTGGATTTCAATAATTTTATCTTTATACTTTCGTAAACATATATTTATTATATAAATTCAAATAAAAAACTTATTTTAAAATAAACTTTTTTTTTATCTTTTTAATTTCATAAACATATATTTCTTTAAAATCTATATATCTATAAAAGTTAGAATGTGTGTGTGTGTGTGTGTGTGTGTGTGTGTGTGTGTGTGTGTGTGTGTGTGTGTGTGTGTGTGTGTCAGAGGACAATTCTCAACCTATATACTCAACGAATTTTTGATCTACAGACTTGAAACTTTGTATATAGGATATTAAAACATATGCAAAACTTATTCATTCATTTTCATCCGGAAAAACAAACTAATAGGGCGTCAAAAGTGAAAAATTGGTTTCACGAATGCGCATGCGTGAATGATTAACATGACAGATTCATTATGTAAAAAAAATGTAAAACCGTATAGTTATTATTTTCGGTCAAAGCTTCTATTTCTTTTTCATGGCTATTCTCCATTGATCACAATGTTCTGAATTAATTGCTTCGTTAAAGCTTTTTGGCATATTTTCCATGGAATAGCAATAGTCGATTTGATAATCTTTTATATTGTCCACTACAAAAAATCGGGTCGCCTTCTATTTCTTTTGGGATATCTTTCGACTTTAACATCATCATCATCATCATCATGGGTACTCTTGTCTCCTTCATCTTTATTGCCTTCATTTGTTTTAATAATTTGAGGAAATATAATTTCATCCTCTTCATATGACGGAGTTTCGTCTTTAAAATTAAACGTGTCTGTGAATTTTACACACCGGATTCTTTTTATTTTATTTGTCTCTGGAAAAAATACTAAAATGGCTGGACTGTTCTAATTGTATCCAACAAATATACCTCTATCGGTTTTAATATTTAATTTACTCTTTTTATCTATATATGCGAAACAAGTTGAACCAAATATATGCATTCAGCTTAAATTGGGTTTTCTACCACAGAAAGCTTCATATGGGGTTTTAGATAGTGTTTTGTTAAAGCACCTGTTGCGTATATAGGCAGCTGCCATAAGTGCATACGTCCAGAGGTTTTTGGGGAGTTTAGATTCGAAGAGTAGACATCTTGTCATTTCAAAAAGTGTCTGCCATGCACGTTCCGCAGTCCTGTTTTGGTGTGGCGATCTAGGAACTGATTTTTCATGCTTGATACGATGGTTAATTAGTAAAAGTTCAAAGTCTTTATTAGTGAATTCCGTACCGTTGTCAGAGCGAATACACTCTACTTTACCGTACGGAGCCATGTCGGCTAAATATTTTTTAGTTGCTAGCAGGGTATCAAATTTGTTCTGTAAAAAGTAAACCATTATTAAACCTGAATGGTCATCTACGAAATTCAACACATATCTATAATGTTCTCTGGCCATCGGTTCCTAGCAGCATCGTTTATAAATAAAATCTCCCGACTGTGCGGAATCATACCCCATTATGCGACAAATATTGTAACAGAAAACACATTTTAAAGATCATGTCAAACTGGTCTAGTGGTTATCGTACTTGATGTTATTGTACTAACTGTCTTTAGGTTTTCGTTTCAATCTAAAGTATTTTTTTTTTTACTTGCATAAAGTAAACTGTTAATACTCGCATGCGCATGGCTCAGTTTCCGTATGAATTAAAATATAATATTTATGTATAGTTTACGACCGGGCGACGCCGGGCGGCCCGTTAGCTTAAAATAAATACTTTTGTTTTTTTAATTTTGTTATTAAAAGTGCAAATAACGACCGTGTTATTTTTTTATCTGTTATAATTTTAATTTTTATTGCATACTTTTCAATAATGTCCTTTTCTTATATTTTATCTCTATATAAGTAAAATGAACTCATTTTTCCCCGTCTGATTTTGACATTAATAGGATTAAAAATCAAGATATTTCATGCAAATATAATATGCATAAACGGCAGAACAATATCTGAGGTGTGTTAAAGGCTTATTATTTCTCAAATTCCTCGATAATCTTAGATTTCTATACTTTTTCTGCTGAGAAGTCACGGCCAAAATCGGTTAAGATCAATGGAAGTGGTAAAATATTTTCTCTCTAATAAATTCCTCCTCCCCCTGCCACCACTTAACACCGTTTGGGGATCGTTCACAAGGAACAGTTGAGAAAAGAACACCGGTTTGGCTTCGTAGTTCTTTCATGTGAAGTTATTTAAAATCACTAAACTAAGCTGCAGTGCTCTGTGGCGTAGTGGTTAGCGTGCTGGACAATTCACATTATATTTTCACGTTCGCGCCGACCTACCGTAGTCATTTTTTTTTTTTTTTTTTTTTCCTAAACAACTGGAATGGACTTTTCTTGGTGGCCGAACTGTTAATGTTGCAGATGGTTTTTTTTTTGTTTTTTTTTCACACTTTATTTTCCTACTTTTACTCATGACTCCGGGTTTGATCCTTCCTACTTACCTACTATAACATTTTTTAAAACTCCCCCCCCGTCCCGGAAACAAACACTCGGGCAACGCCGGGTACCCCTGCTAGTCTCTATATAAATAAAATGAACTCATTTTTCCCCGTCTGATTTTGACATTAATAGGATTAAAAATCAAGATATTTCATGCAAATATAATATGCACAAACGGCAGAACAATATCTGAGGTGTGTTAAAGGCTTATTATTTCTCAAATTCCTCGATAATCTTAGATTTCTATACTTTTTCTGCTGAGAAGTCACGGCCAAAATCGGTTAAGATCAATGGAAGTGGTAAAATATTTTCTCTCTAATAAATTCCTCCTCCCCCTGCCACCACTTAACACCGTTTGGGGATCGTTCACAAGGAACAGTTGAGAAAAGAACACCGGTTTGGCTTCGTAGTTCTTTCATGTGAAGTTATTTAAAATCACTAAACTAAGCTGCAGTGCTCTGTGGCGTAGTGGTTAGCGTGCTGGACAATTCACATTATATTTTCACGTTCGCGCCGACCTACCGTAGTCATTTTTTTTTTTTTTTTTTTTCCTAAACAACTGGAATGGACTTTTCTTGGTGGCCGAACTGTTAATGTTGCAGATGTTTTTTTTTTTGTTTTTTTTCACACTTTATTTTCCTACTTTTACTCATGACTCCGGGTTTGATCCTTCCTACTTACCTACCATAACATTTTTTAAAACTCCCCCCCCCCCCGTCCCGGAAACAAACACTCGGGCAACGCCGGGTACCCCCGCTAGTTTCAAATAAATCGCTTCACAATAGAAATACTGCAGAATAAAAGCGAAGGAACTGACTTGCCTTGTTACCACTTCCGGTAGCGCTCTGCAGAAAATTAGGAAATATGATAGCCGACTATAACCAAAAAAGTTTATATTGTATTCGTAATTCTGAGTCCTGATTTAGTTTCTTCTAACTCTTGAGGAACATTATATATTTTCAGGCAAGAAGCACCATTCTCGGCGACATCACCGAACTGCACGTCCTACCAGTCCTTATAGCACTGACAGCAACTTCAGTGCCGTTGTACATAAACCCTATCCCAAGTCACAGCGCAAGAAGCAGTTATTGGAGCATGGTAAGGTTTTTTCTTCTTTAAGTTACCTAACACACTTCCATACAAGATAATCTAAACAAGAACGTACCTGTCTATAAAGTAAAATAGAAACTATACTTAAATTGAAAATGCATTCGCTTAGATTAATTAAATTCGAAACAAAGAAGAACGATATATGAGCCAAATCGAAGCAGTGCTATGTGATTTGGTTTTATTCAACTGAAAATTTCACTGACCTAGAATGGTTTCCAAAAAATTTATTTTTATTTTTTTTCATTTTTGGAAATTTTGCAAATTGCTCAGACACAAATTTTACGATTTAACCTTATTTAAAGATTTACATGCTGCCCACCGCAGCATGATGTGACACAAGGTCGGGAAAGTGGGGATGTCAAGCAAGCTTCCCTAAAGGAGAGGTACTCTTGCCTGGCAAAAATTGTCTGAGCATCCCGTCAGCATTCCCTAATTGGGGCGCTTCAGGCAGCAAGCAATAAACTTATCCCACTCAAAATCTGGGTGGCAAGGCCTGGGAGGGTGGACTCCCTGGGTAATACCCAAGCGACGTACCTCAGTCTGACAAGTACCTCAGTCCAACAAGTACAGGGTCAGGAACTGGCCCCGAACCTGTTGGGCTGATTGTCAAGAATGTATTCTTGACTGGTACATTCTACCAAAGTCTCATAGCAACCGAAGCAGCAAGGAGACCCATCCTCACAATCCCAAAGAATATATTGAGGGTATAACAAAACAGATTTGGACGATTCTATTAATAACCAGAAACAAAAAGAACAAACCAATCAGATGCCAGAATCGCTTTACAACATCTAATGAATCTCTTTGAATTCTTCAGTGATAATTTTCCGTCTTGACATGAGATTACTAAACTCTGCTGATCATGACTGGATTAATTATTTTTTTTTTTTTTTATTAATCCATTGTCATAAAACTGTTAGCAATAGACAGAGGTTACTAAGCTAATTAAGGAATGCATAAAACTTAGGAATATCACTAGTTAAGACAATACAGAACTCTGAAAATGTGACAGTGATACATGTTCATTCACACAATTCTGAGGCAGCGTGTTCAGGACTGCAGAACACAATGCGAAAAGAGATTGCCAGTACATCTCTGAACAAAAACTGGTGTGATTATGCAGAGTGTCTAATATGAATGTATATCGTCGCAGGTTTGGTCTGTTTAGTTGCAGCACAAGACAGTGGGACAAGAACATGGAAAAACTTCTCTGACTGGATTGATGCTGCCATTTTTTTGTTTTATTTGGGACAACGACATTTTTCTATTACAAGAATGCCTCTACAGTTAAGATAATTTACATTTGAAAACTGGCAGCTACTATGTTGCAATCTGATTGGCTAAGGACCGTCGTGCAATCTGATTGGCTAAGAGCTTTGTCAGTTTTCGGTTGTTTATGTATATAGCTAAAAGATGCAGACGAAAAGTCGGTTTTAGAATGGGTCACAAACACGGTAGCAGTCACCCCCCTCCCCTTAAAAGAAAATATTGTGTCAGTGCATTTTTAATTTCTTAATGAAAAATATCGACATTAAATTAAAAAATTTTGAGGATTTTGAACAGTTTGGATGAAAGTTTTAATGTTTTCTTCAAAAATATTTTATTCTCGACAAGTTTTGCATTTCTTCTTCTTTTTTTTTTTTCAAACATTTTATGCAGGTAATAAAAAATTATCCGCTGCTCGACATCACCAGCAAAGTCTGCAACGTAATCACCAGCAGAATCCTGAGCAAGAACCCTTGTTGGCCCCTGAACCGTCTGCTCCCCCGCCAGGCTTAGAAGGGGACAAAGATCTTGATACCCAAAACAATACGTTGATTTCATCCACTGGTAAGTAAATCGACCTATTATCGAATCCTCTGCATGACGTCATACCTTTGTTGCTAAGATACCATTTGATTCCTTTGATCTTGTATCTGCATCGTGGTTGGCACGTGCCACACCTGATAACCATTTTGGCGGTGGAAGAAGATTTTATTCAGAAAAATGGATTCAATTTTGTATCATTTGAATAATTATTTTTAGATGAGGATTAATAATTTGAACTATCTGCATAATTCGGACTGCTATTCTCACCTTGGATGCTATTTTCACGTTTCTACCAATGTAACCA
Source organism: Euprymna scolopes (assembly GCF_053919585.1). Classification (NCBI taxonomy): domain Eukaryota; kingdom Metazoa; phylum Mollusca; class Cephalopoda; order Sepiida; family Sepiolidae; genus Euprymna; species Euprymna scolopes. Next base: position 63,298,168 of record NC_136508.1, read on the forward strand.
CTAACCTCCTTCAGGTGCATCTCGAGTGTGACAAAAAGATTCCCAGGTTCTAAAAAAATGTACCTGGAGAAGGTTAGGGACAATTCCAAATTTTTTCACGATTCCGATCGAATTACCGATTCTGTTTTAAATTTCCGATACTCCAAAAAGTTTTGATTTTTCCGATCCTGATTAATCGTCCCAACCCTAGTTAAAAGTTATATCGCCTGAAACCTTGTGAAAAAAACATCCAAGATGAGAGCAATAAAAAATAGCAAAGAATACAAATTATCGATCAATAGTCATCTCAAAAAATTTTAGCATAAAATTATTATTATAAGCATTATTTTTTTATTTTATTTTTTTTTTATTACATTTTCACCCCAAACAAGGCAAATTGCCACTTTGGTGTAGGGGGCTACTATCAGGGGCAACAACTACTGGGGTACTATGTAGGGATTTGGGCAGCAAGGTGTCGGTTCACGTTACTCTTGAACTTCTGCACGTCAGTACTGTTGGGGAAGCAGGGACCTGGAATGGAATTCCAGAGTCTTGCGGTTCTGGGGAAGAAACTATTGGAGTAAAAAGATCTTTTACATCTAGGGATCTCTACAGTGTGGGGGTGGGATCTAGTAGCCTGTCGGGTTTGTCGAGGGTGCTCGCGTCATGGGGGCACAAGTGATTGCAGTTCGTCAGAGCATTCACCACTAAAATACTTGTAGAAAAGGCAGAGGGATGCAACATTTCGTCGATGGGACAGAGGCTGAAGCTTAGATGCCAGTTCAGGGCCTATCAGGTTTGCGACTCTCTTTTGAACCTTGTCAAGGAGCGAGAGACTAGTAGCAGATGCACCAGCCCAGATGTGGCAGCAATACTCCATACATGGGCGAATGGTGGCCTTATAGAGGTACAGGATACTTTCGGGTGTTAGTAGTTTTCTAGCACGGTAGAGAGAGCCTACCTTTCTTGCAGCGGCCCTGGCAATGCCTTCAATGTAATTGTTCCAACTCATGTTTCCTGTGAACGTTAGGCCAAGGAGTTTGAAAGATGGACTCTCAGATAAAGAGTCGTTGGCCATTGCTATGGGTGGTAGAGAGGGTTTCTTGTAATTATTGAATGAATTATGAAATGGGTTGTACATATTTTAAAAAAAAGAGCTTCCCTTGGCTTAGCACAAGGTCAAATAAAAGTCTTCATTTTTCTATATAATGAGTGCATTATGATTTTAATAAGCACCAAAAAAGTTGAGTTTAAATTTTGTACTCTGACATTTGGACAGTAATTCAGCTTGACAATTTACCATATGTAAAGTTGATTGAAATCGATCTTTGGGAACTAAATTTTATTATTAAACCACATTCTACACTTAAACAAAATTTTATAATTGAACTAAATTTATGATTGAACAAAATTATGATTAAACAAAATTTATGATTTAACAAAACTTTTTATCAAACAAAATTCTGATCAAACAAAATTTTATGATTGAACAAATTTATGATTAAACAAACTTTTTTATCATACAAAATTTTATGATTAAACAAAATTTATGATTCAACAAAATTTATGATTCAACAAAACTATGATTTAACAAAATTATGATTTAACAAAACATTAAACAAAAATTTATGATTAAACAAAATTTATGATCTAACAAACTTTTTATAATCAAACAAAATTAATGATTAAACAAACTTTTTATGATTAACAAATTTATGATTAAACAAAATTTTATGATTTAACTACATGAAATTCTGAATGTGTGATGGAAAAAATAAAAATATTATATATATATATATATATATATATATATATATATATATATATATATATATATATAGAGAGAGAGAGAGAGAGAGAGAGAGAGAGAGAGAGAGAGAAAATAAAAAGGAACAAACCGTATTATGTGTTCATCAACGTTTCGTCTTTATTTCGAGACTTCCTCTGGATGATTGAGATTAAGAAACCAAAGAAATATACAGTACAAAATATTTGAAAATGTTTCACGTGCACAGTGTGACGCAGTTCTATTTCAGAGAAACGGAAAAATGATGTTGGAAATTCAAAAAAGGAGGGGGAGGGCTGGCGCTGTTAAAGAGAAGGAAATTTTAGTGACGTCATATAGTCGTTAATGTAATTTTAAAACTATGAACGCAAGTTTATATTCTTATTGGGAAAAAGATATATCTGTTGAAATTCAAATATAAGTTTCTAACAGAAATGAAATGAGTGTTTTTTATGTAATTTATTTAGACGAAACGTTGATGAACACATAATACGGTTTGTTCCTTTTTATTTTCTCTATTTTGTCGGAATACTATTTCCATTATTTTCATCATATATATATATATATAATATTTTTATTTATATAGACAAATATTACATGGTCGCTACACTGAACATGCTAATGAAGGAGTCTGGTTCTTAGCTTTAAGAACCAGGCTCCTTCATGGGAACACAAGCTTTATTACGTCGACGTCGCCTGAAGAAGGCTTATGGTCCGGACCAAACACTTGTCTTAAATATTAGCATGTTCAGTGTAGAGCGACTATGTAATATATTTCTATATAAATAAAAAATATTGTTCTTTTTATTGAGCACACTTAATAACCTCGTTTTAATTCACAAGTTTTCCCTCCTGAATACCTTTAACTTGATATATATATATATATATATATATATATATATATATATATATATATATATATATATATATACTCGGGTTTTTTTTATATTCAAAAGTAATGGACTAATGAATTCAACGAGGTTGTTAGATAGTGCTCAATAAAAAGAGCTGATAATACTTGTTTATTGTTATATAAACATGCTCACATCCTGCTGCTACAAATAGCCACTTGTTTCAATCAAACAACAGATATCATCAGGCAGCGACTTGACTATTCAAAAGTTCAATGAATAATATTTATTCATTGAACTTTTGAATAGTCAAGTCGCTGCCTGATGATATCTGTTGTTTGATTGAAACAAGTGGCTATTTGTAGCAGCAGGATGTGAGCATGTTTATATAACAATAAACAAGTATTATATATATATATATATATATATATATATATATATATATATATATATATATATATATATATATATATATATATATATATATATATATATATTAATCTACTGATATGTCTTTTATATTTTGTGGTTTGTCCGGTTTTTGATATATATCCTGTTGGATGTTATCCTTATATATATATATATATATATATATATATATATATATATATATATATATATATATATATATATATATATATATATATATATAAGCACGCACACACAGTTCAAAAAGAAGAAAATTTATTTAAAATAAATATTATTAAATAATTGGCAAATGTTTGCAAAAAAAAAAATAAATAAATAAAATTTATAGCTACTAAGGGTGGGTCATATCCGATGACATTAACCCCCTTCCAACCCCCTGGTCCAATGTATTGGATACCTTTTAAATTGCTTGTAAATAATAAATTTGACACAATACTCACGTGAGAGTCGTCGCACCATTTTGTTTATTGGGCACATTTCAAATGTGTTGCAAAACAGAAACACCAGTTGAGCAGCAGATCACCTCGATAAAGATGGATAATTTTCCAGACTAATCAACGAATCAAAAGAGGGTGAAGATAAAATAAATATACCAACGAATAAATGTTACCAAAAGGGAAGCTAAGTTACTCTTCTACATACCTGGATAGGTTTTTTGTTTGTTTGTATTTTAACTTATTTTAAGGTGTTGTTTTGCTAAAAACAAATAAATGTAGTCAGCAAAGCCTGTCTAGTTACAACAACAAAAAAAAAAATGGTGATCTCATTCGAGCCACAGTCGAAAATTAAACCACGTACTGATAGAAACATATTTTTTTTTTTTTACATAAACGTCACCACTTATCAAGGCCGATAGGCCACTCAAGGATAAGGGTTAAAGAGTGTACAGTAGTCAAAAGGACAATATCGTAATCGATAGTAATGGAAGTTCGGTAAATTTGTTAACTTAAGTGGAACGGCTCATCAGAAATTTGTTCACGTTGGACTTGAAGACAACCATATTATAGAAAGCTGGAAAGCAGGAAAACGGAAGACAATTCCACAGGCGTGCAGTTCTAAGAAAGAAGCTTTGATCATGGAATCTATGTTTAGGTTTAGGCACAGATAAACAGTGGGGAAAATTATTGATAATGTTTTCAGCTAGTCTAGTGTTTCTTGTGAAAGTTTGGCGAGGGGGGACCATAGATTGAAGCTCAGTCGAACACTTTCCATGAAAATAACGATAAAGCAGAGACAAACTCGCAACATTTCTTCTGTGAGATAGAGGTTGCAGCGAAGAGAAATAAATAAATAGATAAAAACAACAACATTTAAATAAAAAGATATTGTGTGGCGATGGTATTACACGATTTGAAAAGGGTATTTTTTTTTTTTTTTTAATTATTGGATTGTATTTAAAAATAAATATTTGATTTTTTGATATCAAAATTTGGAACAAATGAAAACCGGAAGTCAAAAGTAAAAAAAAATCTGTATTAAAAAAAAATGTCTGCCGAGATAGTATTACACAATTTATAAAAGATATTATTTTTAATATTGGAGTTTATTCATTTTATTTGGGTTATTCAGACTTGAGTATTACTTTAACAACGTTTCAGTCAATGTAACCTCCAACTTTCTCCAGATGTATTTTGCAAACTCGGGGATCTTTCTGTCAAACTATGGAATCTGCAGCGAATTTCAAATAGAAACCTGTATTTAATTCACGGGGGTAACAGGTTCCAATTCCATCAGATATGACTGAGTAGAAGTCCTCAGTAGTTTGCAGTTGCATTTTTGAGTGTCACCTACATTGAGGATTGAACCTTCAAGCTCCAGAAGAATGTAACTTCACTACTGAATTTTACTAAGCACTTTATCCACTAAACCGAGGAGAAGATTTCCGAGTTTGACAGAAAGCTTCCTGAGTTCGACAAAATACACTTAAAGAATGTTGGCGATTAAATCAGCCAAAATATTTTTTTTAATTTCAACACTTCAAGCTATTTCGGCCAAAATAGCTTGAACTGTTGAAATTTAAGTTTTTAAACTGCCGAATATAATTTTGTGCACAAAAAAAAAAAAAAAATCCGTCGTTCTTTTCTCCCTCTGACATGCAAGTTAACCATATGAAAAAAAAAAATAATCCGTCATTCTCTTTCCCACTGACCCGCAAAGTACGAAGGGCGTGCAATAAGTAATGCCCCTGACCCACTTCCAGTTGTCTGATCTAGCTGAAATTTTGCATGTGCAATGATTTATATCTCTACGGGTTATGTGGCAAATTACAGCTCTGAACTAATTGTGGTTTCTGTTTTACAGATGTTTGAACTGAGTCAGGTGTGAATGGAGACTGTTGAATGTCGAGCAATGATCCGGTTTTTGTATTTGAAAGGACACACACGACAGGAGACTTTTGATGAAATGAAAGAAACTTATGGCGATAATGCCCCATCATATGACCTTGTAAAACACTGGCATCGTGAATTCAAACATGGCCGGAAGTCTGTGGAAACAGCTCCCAGACCTGGTCGTCCCCTTCTGCCATTGATGAGGCATCTGTCCGTCAAGTTGAGGCTGCCATTTTGGAAGATCGGCGCATTACTATTCGCCAAATAGCCCAAGATGTCAAGATTAGTACAGGCTCTGTGGAAACTATCATTCATGACCATTTGCATATGCATAAGGTGTCTGCCAGATGGATTCACAGGTTGCTCACACCATTCCAGAAGCAAGAACGCGTCAAGTGCTCGAGGATGAATTTGGAGATGTGCCAAGAAGATGAGTCAAAGTTTTTCAAAAGACTGATTACACAGGATGAAAGCTGGGTCCATCACTATGATCCAGAGACCAAAGCCCAGTCAATGCAGTGGAAGCCTTTAGACTCACCACCTTCAAAGAAGGCAAGGGTGCAGCCCTCCGCTGGCAAGATCATGCTCACAGTCTTCTGAGACCAGGACGGAGTAGTGATGACAGATTTTCTGGCAAAGGATACCACAATTACAGAAGTCTATTATGCTTCACTTTTGAGGAAATTAAAGGAAGCTATCAAAATCAAGAGGCGGGGCAAGATCAGTAAAGGTACCCTCCTCCTGCAGAACAACGCTCCGGTCCACAACTCGCATGTCGCCAGATCAGAAGCACTGGCGTGTGGTTATGAAATCCTCCCAGATCCTCCCTACTCTCCTGACCTTGCACCATATGACTTTCACTTCTTCCCAGCCATAAAGTTGTTTTTGAAAGGAAAGCGTTTCCCAGGTGATGCACCCTTGATTTCTGAAGTCATGTCATGGTTGGAGGACCAACGTGGGGTGTTCTACAAAAACGGTCTCCAGAGCTGCATCAAACGATGGGAGAAATGCATAACTCTGGATGGTTCCTATGTAGAGAAAGACTAATAACTGTGCCAAGTTTCGTTGCTCTACTCATATGGGAAATGGGTCAGGGGCATTACTTATTGCACGCCCCTCATACGTATAAAATGACTCTGAGTGAGCAAAAAAAAAATCTTCTCTCCAATCAAATAAATACAGGCTTTTTATATGCTCAAATTCGACATTTGAAAATTAAGCCACGATCAAATTTGAGTATATGTTGCCTTTTTGTGTTCTATCGATCGGATTTCGAGTTTTGAGCATCACATTGGCCACTCTTGGCCGCTTGTTTCCGTGACCGTTGTCACACACTCAAGATAAGAACAGTAGTCCAAATAATCCAAATAATATGAATAATCAATCCTCATTTCAAAAATTCAAAAGCATAATTAGATTTTATTACTATTCATGTCACTATGATAGCAATTCAATCTGGAGTGCTTTAAGTCTATTTGGTCCATTTTGTGTTTTCATATAAGAACGGTTAATGTGTAAGGTTAAGTAGCGACCTGTGATATCAAGTAAGCATGCGAAATGAAATAGAACAATCAATATTGCAAATCTAACAAAAATCATCTCCAATTTTTTAAAAGAAAAGATGCTTGTGCAGTATAATTCCGGTTTTGAAAAAATACATTTTTAGATTAAAAAGAAAAAAAAAAACACTATTACATACTTATGCGTTGAAATGAATAAAAGTTATGAAAAATAATTAAGTAGAAGTTCTGCTAAAACTATTTTTTACAAAAACAAAAGATTAAAAAAAAATGGATATTAGCGATCCACCATTTTCGATTTTCGTATTCTATAATAACAAATTACAATTATTTTGTCAAAATTACAAATTGCAGTTACCTACCCTGGATTTTTTAGAACTCTTCAACATTAACAAATATGATAAAACTGTATAATTCGATAAATTTTAATTTTTACTTGTAATTATTTTTTTACTCAATGACTTTTCGTAATTTTTGGAATTTTTTTTACTAATTTCGACATGACACGTAAGCACATAATCGTGTTTTTTTTGTTTGTTTTTTTACCTAAAATGCATGTTTGAAATCAAATCATACTGCAAAATCACAAAAAAAAAAAAAAAAATGGATGAAAAGAAACCGCACTCTCTTTGAACCTTTTAACTCCAAAAAGATTATGACATCACTAAAATATTCATGACTGAACCTGGTTTATCTTATTGTGCTGGCTTAATTATTCGGCCCTGAAAAAAAAATTTACTGTTGGTAGTGATTTTAATTTATTAAAATATCTTTTCCCTTCTTTTTTCTCTACCATTTTTTTTTCATTTTTTTAATTCTTTTTTCTCTGCCATTTTTTTTCATTTTTTTTAATTCTTTTTTCTCTACCATTTTTACATTTTTTTTAATTCTTTTTTCTGTAATATTTTTTCATTTTTTTCTTCTTTTTTTCTGTAATATTTTTTTTTGTTTTTTTTTATTCTTTTTTCTCTACCATTTTTTTCATTTGTTTTAATTCTTTTTTTTCTCTAATATTTTTTCATTTTTTTAATTCTTTTTTACATTTTTTTTAATTCTTTTTTCTCTAATATTTTTTTCATTTTTTTTTTCTTTGCTGTCATCTTGTACGCCTTTTTAATTGACTTTATAAATTTATTTTTTACTCATTAAATCTGGATTGTGATTCTTAGAATTGCTGAACGAACTTGGGCATTTCCTTTTTTTTAATTTAATGAATTTTATTGAATTTCAGAATTTAAAGAAATCAATTCATCACCAAAATATCAAAGATTGTCCTTTAATATTTTCTACGCAAACTTTTTAACCTCAATATGACTTTTTACTCATAGATTATGACTTCAAAATCTTCTATCCAATCTTTATGACCTCAAAATATTTTATATAACAATAAATAACATTTAAGATGAGAACAGTATTACTAATGATAAGGTACAAGTGCAGAGAGTGATCTGGACGTAAATAATTACGTTATTATTTAAAAGGCTATTCTTAACATAGGGAGGGTGTTTTTTTTTTTTTTGTTTGTTTTTTTTTTTTTTCAAAGGCATCACCACATTATCAAGGCCCAGAGGCCACTCAAGGATAAGGGTTAAAGAGTGTACAGTAGAAATTGGTCAATATAGTAATCATTAGTAATGAAAATTTGGTAAATTTAATAACTTATATGGAACGGCTCATCAAGAACTTATTTACTTTAGACTTGAACACAACCATATTGTAGTCAGCCGGAAAGCAGGAAAACGGAAGACAATTCCACAGGCGTGCAGTTCTAAGAAAGAAGCTTTGTTCATGGAATCTACGTTTAGGTTTAGGCACAGATAAAGAGTGGGGGAAATTATTGATAGTGTTTACAGCTAGACGAGTGTTTCTTGTGAAAGTTTGGCGAGGGGGGACCATAGATTGAAGCTCAGTTGAACACTTTCCATGAAAATAACGATACATCAGAGACAAACTCGCAACATCTCTTCTGTGAGATAGAGGTTGCAAGGAGGAGAAAAGGACATCTCCTAAGAGGCTACGAAGTCTATTTTGAACTCTATCAAGGCAGGACAAGTCCTTTCTAGCAGCTCCTGCCCAGATGTGGCAACAGTATTCCATCCTTGGACGTACCTGGCTCTTATATAGATAGAGAATTGCATCAGCAGTGAGATATCTACTGGATCGATAGAAAGATCCCACCATTTTTCCAGCGGCCTTGGCAACAGATTTGATATACGTGTTCCATTTAAGATCAGGAGTAATGGTCAAGCCCAGAAGCTTGTCAAAACTTGAGGCCTCCTGAAGACGAGAGCCATTCATTTCAATTGATGACAAATGTGGATTAGAATGTTGATGATGTAAAGAGAGAAGCTTGGTTTTAGATGCATTAAAAGTAACCAGCCACTCCTTTCCCCATTGTACTACGTGCTCAAGATCAGAGGAGAGAGAATTGGAGAGAACTTGCTCGTTTACTGTCTTAGATGTGGTACCATAAATGGTAGTGTCGTCAGCATAAATGTCTACAAATGATGTAAGGATAAACATATCATAAAACTTTAATTAAACTTGGAAATACAATTTAAAAAATAGCACGGATCACTCTCTGCACTAGCACCAATAAGCAATAAATAATGATATTTATAACTAAAAATAAAATAAGTTTAAGGCTCCCAAAATTTATACTAGAACTATCCGCTAAATCCTGTGGCATAGTGGTTAGAGTGCTTGGAAAAATCAATTGTAAAAGTGATATTCACCTAAAGGTTGAAGGTTCAATTCTCAGTGTGGGCGACTGAAAAATACAATTGTAAAAGTAATATTCTCCTAAAGGTTGAAGGTTCAATTCTCAGTAAGATTAGAACGGTGAATGTCTAAGGTTGAGTAGCGACCTGTGATATCATGTAAGCATGCAAAATGACATAGGACAATCTTGCAAATCTAACAAAAACCATCTCCAATTTTTTAAAAAAGAAAAGATGCTTGTGCAGTATAATTCCGGTTTTTAAAAAATACATTTTTAGATTAAAAAAAAAAATAATACTATTACATACTTATGTGTCATGTTGAAATGAATAAAAATTATGAAAAATAATCGAGCAGAGGTTCTGCTAAAACTATTTTTTACAAAAATAAAAAAAAATAAGATTTAAAAAAAAAAACATGGATATTAGCGATCCACCATTTTCTATTTTCATATTCTATAATAACAAATTACAATTATTTTGTCAAAATTACAAATTACGACCGAAAAATATAATTTCGAATTACTTAGGACCTCTATCCAGACATGACCGTGAAGTAAGTAAAGCATTCTGTTCAAAATTCCGTCCAAATTACCGAATTCAACAGAAAGATTCCCGAGTTCGACAAGACACACCCGAAGAATGTTGTAGGTTACATTAACCGAAATGTTGTGAAAATGATACTCAGGAGGAGAACAGTAGTCCAAAGAATCCAAATAACCAAATCCTCAACTTCAGAACTTCAGAAACGTCATTAGTTTAAATAATACAAATTATTAATCATCATCTTAGAAATTTCTAAACTTGGAACATTTCTTAATATTTTTCTTTCTTAACTCATTACTTTTATTTGAAGAATAAGATGTAAACAAAATCGATATATTATTATGAAGGGATGTGTTAAGTGTTGAGACATTATGTTTAACAAAGATGGCGGCAGTAAATCAAATCAGCAAAGAATCAATGCAGTCACGATTTCAAGTGTTGAGTAATTCTTAGTATCAAAGATGGCGGCGAAGAATCAATGCAGTCACGATTCAGTCGTTTCGAGACAGAGGTCGACAGTGAAGTGCTTGAATCCAAAATTCGACATTTTTTTATGTTAATTTTTGAAGCTTCTGATTGGTTGATTGTTATAACTGTGGTTATAAAAACGATCATCAAAATCATTGGAGTCGTACCCTCATTAAAGTAAGGATGGTCTCCTTGCTGCTTCGGCAGCTTAGAGACTAGGTAGAAAGTACTCGTCAAGGATCTGTTCTTGACGCTCAACCCGACAGGTGCGTGGCCAGGAACCTGCCCTGTACCTGTCGGAGACTGAGGTATTCCGGTTGGATATCACCCAGGAGGTCCACCCTCCTAGGCCTTGCCACACGGCTTTCGAGTGGGGCAAGTTTATTGCTTGTCGCCTGAGGCACCCCGACCGGGGAATGCCGACGGGGGGGGGCCAGGAAAGAGTGCCCCTCCTTTAGGGGAGCTTGCCTATTCTCCACTTTCCGACCTTGTGTCACACTTTGCTGCGGTTAACAGCAGACAAATATCTACCCTCATTAAAGTCAAAAACATTTTAAGAGGATGAATTTTTGCATGACTTTCACAAATGCTAGTGTTGGGACGATTAATCAGAATCAGAAAAATCAGAACTTTAAGAAGTATCAGAATCGGAGTCAGAACCGGAAAATTTTGTAACCCATATTCCAATGCTAAAAACGATTCTTTCAACTGTCTTTTTTTATTTGAGTTTTGTTTGAAGCAAAATCTCCACTGCTGCTAGTAATGATAAAATAATGAATATTTATCGATTTTAAAATACCAGTAAAACTAAAATCGATTGATCATCTCCTCCCCAAAAAATATTTTTATGTTTTAGAAAATATTTGAATATTTAACATGTGATATTAACGGTGATTGGGGGAAAAAATAACAACTCTGTAGTTTATATTTACATATTTATAAAGAATCGGTGATTGTATCGGAATCAGGAATTTAGTAAGAAATTAGTAATTGTATCAGAATCGGGAAAAATATTGGAGTCGTCCCATAACTAATAAATGCCCTTTCCACTAGCAAAATATATACTGCGACAGAAATATAAAAATGTGCAATGAGATTTGTCAAAAGCTCTTAGAAGCATCTGTAAGAAATTTGAAATTTTGAATAAACATATAAAATGCTTTTTAAACCGCATTTAAAATGTAAAAAATCTTTTTAAAAATCATTAGATTTATTTTTATTTTTAAACTTGACTATTTTTTAATTTTGGATAGTAAAAAAATTATCATCAGAGAAAATTTGTTCTTTTCTTTTTTTTTTTCTATATTTAGAAATATCATTTTCTCATGATGTTATTGAGGCGGTGGTCAGATGTTCTAACGGTGTCTGACCACCGCCTTAATAAGAACAGGAGAAAATTGCATTTTAATTCTGGTGAAGCAGAAGTATGAGATGCCTTCAATAAGTTTCCAGACTTTTTTTGTACAGGCATTTAAAATTGTCATAGACTCTTGAAAATTCAGTATGTTATTGCTAGATAAGGTCAACAACGGCAGACCATTGACTATTTTTAGTTTTTTTTTTTTTTTTTCTTAATAAATTAACTTATTTAATAAATAAATTGACTTCTTTTCTGTAGAAAACACTAGTTTTTTTTTTTATTTTTTCGTCTGAAAACAGACTTTAATTCCAAAAATGTTTCACTATGTTAATTTATTTTATTTTTTGTATTATAAAAAAGTGTTTTCGACATTTAAGAAAAAAAAAAACTTAAACTAGTCGATGGTTCAATGATCGCTTAATAAAGTATATTTGAAAAAAAAAAAAACGTTTTAGACATTCTCGTTATGTTAATTTCTCATTTTGTATTTTTTTTAATTCCAAAAATGTTTCATTATGTTAATTTATTTTATATTTGTATTATAAAAAAGTGTTTTCGACATTTAAGAAAAAAAACAAAAAACTAAAAATAGTCAATGGTCTGCCATTGTTGACCCATACTTCCACCTTATTTCCGCCAGGGGTCGTTAGTGCCGTTATCTCTCAAACAAGATGGCGTGCAGCAAATCTTCGATTAAACGTCTGATATTATTTAGTTTTGTTAAATAAAAAAAAAAAACTACTTGATCAATTTACGTGATTTTTAGAATATGACTTTTTCATGCAGTGACAAGTACGTACATTATAAAGATTTTTTTCAGATTTTTATAGTAACAAAGATTGCTTGTGGACCATTTATAGACTTGCACCGAAAAATAATTACAAGTAAAAATAAAATTTATAGAATTATCAAGTTTTATTGTATATTTTAACGTAGAACAGTTGAGCGACCAATTTAGTATGATCAACTGACTTATCTCCCTTGATTTAAATTGGATTAAATTAAGTTTATTTAATTTTATCCAATTAAATTTAAATCAAACGTAATTGTGGATGATTTTTTTGTCAAGAATACATCTAGCACATTTTCTACTGGATCATTTTTCATAATTTTTGGACCATTTATAGACTTGCACCTATTTTTCTACTGAATCATTTTTTGGAATTTTTTTAATTTATTCTAATTTTACCCTGACATGTAAGTAGGTAATAATGTTTTCACCTGTAATGTCTTGCATTAAAATTTCACCAATAGAAACAAACACGCGTTATTTTTTTTTGGTGTTTTTTTTTTTTTCTTTTTCTAATCAGGTAATAATTATATAATCAGGTTATTGAATTCTTTTGTTTTTCTTTAGTTTTCATTTATTTTTTTTTTTTTTCATTTAAAACTAAATTGCATGTTTTTCGTTATTTATTTCGTTTTTTTTATTTTTATGTCTGCATCCTTATTTCTTATAATTTGTTTTGCCTCGTGTTTCAGTTGGCGATGATCTTCCCGTTTATAACAAACCCACCTTTCCCTCTCCTTCCAAACCGACCATGAGCCCCTCAGGAACTTGTCAGTCCTCAGCTTCTTCGAGGAAAGCTAATGAAGCTGTCACAACAGACATAAATTCCTCCAATCAGGAGACAGAACCTCCTCCTCCTGACAAAATCCAAACGTCAGTGATTGACTGCTCCCCTCAAACTACTGACCAACCGACAGTACAAATGGCTGAAGTGAGTATTTGAGTTATCACTAGCCCTAAGCTCATTTCGCTCTGCGCCCAACGCACACGCATTTATCACGGGGCCAGCGGTGGGAAATTTCCTCATAGACTTTTATTCCCACAAAAATAGGATTAAATCCATTTTTAGAGAAAAAAAAAAATCAAACATTATTTTTATTAATATTTATTTGTTGGTCTATTTCAGGGATTCAGATATTTGTGAGTTTTTTTTTGTTTTTTTTTTGTTCTTTCTTTTTCTTTTTTTCTTTTATTGTTATTTTGTTTAGTTTACAATCTTACTGGGCAGTGACTTTACACAGAAATTATCTATATTATGAAAAATATATATTAAAGATTCTCTCTCTCTCTCTCTCTCTCTCTCTCTTTCTCTTATATATATATATATATATATATATATATATATATATATATATATATAATTATTTCCACAATCAAACGTCGCAGCTCACAAGAGCCATAACAGCCAACAAACCGAAAGTCCAAAGCTATGTCTCTTGTGAGCTGCGACATTGCTTGACTGTGGAAATATTTATATAATCTGTCACATTTTTATATATATATATATATATATATATATATATATATATATATATATATATATATATATATATATATATATATACATATATATATATACATATATTTTTTCTGTAGAAATATATTTTCTTATAATATATACCAATCCTTATTTAAGAAGCTCAATGTAATTACAGAGCAATATAGTGAATAAGTGACAAAAACTATATTCCAAAATTTATGATGTTGACCATCTTATACTTTATTCCTTTAATTCAGTTGACATTTACATTTCTTGACAGTATCTGTTTCGTAACGTTAAATCAATCACTAATTATTATATCTATCAGTGAATATAATTTGCCCTTAACTCATCAGAAGAAATAGCAACAATCAATCCGTCAATCTGATGAGTTAAGGACAAGATAGATTCACTGAATGATATAATAATTAAGTGATTGATTTTTACGCTAGGAAACAGATACTGTCAAGAATTGTAAATGTCAACTGAATTAAAGGAAGGAATAAATTATAAGATGGTCAACATCATGAATTTAGGAATATAGATTTTTGTCATTTATTCACTATATATATATATATATATATATATATATATATATATATACTTTTTATTTGTTTTACATAGGCATTTATATGTCGCTACACATTCATGAGCATGTTTCGGTCAGCCAGTTACAAGTAACTAGAGACCTCTTCAGGCGATATTGCTTATAAAAAATCTGTCTGGACTAATCTTTTGTATAAAGCAATATCGCTTGAAGAGGTCTCTAGTTACTTGTAACTGGCTGACCGAAACATGCTCATGAATGTGTAGCGACATATAAATGCCTATGTAAAACTAATAATAAATATATCTTGCCCTACTTATTGAGCACTTTTGTATTAACTGCATTAAAACTTCATTGGTTATTTGACCCCTGGAAAATATTTAGCTGGAATTATATATATATATATATATATATATATATATATATATATATATATATATATATATATATATATATATATATATATATATATATTTAAATAAGGGAGTAGTCACCAACAATGTGTATTTTTTAACATTATTTTTTAACATAATTTTATTATTCCGTGTCTTGGTTTTTCATTGAGAATTATGTTTGGATCATTGTAATAATGTTTTTAAGTCATTGAAATCGTTTTTACGCGCGTTTCAGACGTCCTGTGATACGTTTTTTTTTTTTTTAAATAATTTCTGACGAGGACGTATCACAGAACGTCTGAAACGCGCGTAAAAACGATTTCAATGACTTAAAAACATTATTACAATGATCCAAACAGAATTCTCAATGAAAAACCAAGACACGGAATAATAAAATAATGTTAAAAAATACACATTGTTGGTGACTACTCCCTTATTTAAATATACATCTTTCTTTCGTTGGAATTTCTTAACCCATTATATATATATATATATATATATATATATATATATATATATATATATATATATATATATATATATATATATATAAATTTATACATATATAAATGAAGATAAGGAATAAAAGTTATATATAACTGTATGATATCATCAGAACAATGAGGAATAATTAAGGGGGAAATTAGGAAAAAAATCTCTTTATGCCATGGCATTTCGAAGCTAAATGCTTCTCATCAGAAGAGGAGAAGGACCAAAATTATACAAAATGCAAATGTAAAAAAACTGATATAATAACATTTAGATATAAAATGAGAATGAAGAAATAGGATAATATGGTAAAAATAATTAAACGTAGGTACAATATATAAGGGTAAATCGGAAGGGTAGTGTATATGTAGGTAATATTTTTTTAAAAAATTACTCCTATATATTTTACTTATCTTTAATTATTTTTTGCCTATTCAAAATTATGCATATGAAGTAATCTTCAAAGAATTCACATTTCAGCCTGGAATATACATTCAAAATAAAAATAAAAAATTCAGCCTGGAATATACATTCAAAATAATAAAAAAAAAAATTCAGCCTGGAATATACATTCAAAAAAAAAAAAATTCAGCCTGGAATATACATTCAAAATAAAAAAAAATTCAGCCTGGAATATACATTCAAAAAAAAAAAAAAAAATCAGCCTGGAATATACATTCAAAAAAAAAAAAAAATTCAGCCTGGAATATACATTCAAAAAAAAAAAAAATTCAGCCTGGAATATACCAGTATTCATTGCTTTGGATGTTTCTGTATCTTCATTCATTCAACCATGGAATATCCTTTTCATATAATTATTTTGGATTTAATTTTAAAATAAATAAAAAATATATATATATAACTACGTATTTATTTATTTTGCTAAAAACATTTCCTCCAATGAGATGAGCCATTCGTTGAAAATCCATGGATTACGGAAAAAACTTTAATATTTCATATTCTTATGAAACAATAAATTTTAAAATTTTCACACACGCACACACGCACACACGCACACACACACACGTGTGTATATATGTATAAATTCGCCTTTTTTAAAAAATAGAATTGACCAATCATCTAAGACAAGATTCAAGCAAGCAAGGACGCCCAGGCGGTCTACAGTTTTACAATTATATATATATATATATATATATATATATATATATATATATATATATATATATATATATATAATATGATTTGATATATATATATTATATATATATAGTAATGAAAATGTATATGATAATTAAGCTACACAGAATATTCCGCATTTTATTCTCGTGAGAATTCGTCAGGCTTATGCCTGAGCATAAGCTGAGGAATTCTCACGAGAATGAAACGCGGAACATTCTGTGTAGCTTAATTGCCATATATATTTTCATAACTTACTACCTAGCTCTACCTATGTATTGAGCACTGTTAAAGTAAATACTGAAAAATTTACACATAAAATTATATCTTCATATATTAATTTATGTGATTGATTAAATGAAGTAATCATTATATATATATATATATACATATATATATATATACTAGCAAAAGTACCCGTCGTTGATTGGGTTCAAAAACAGCCTACAGAAAATGGACTCTGATTTATGAAAGTATGATAGGTTATGAAAAGGAAGGGTTGTAAAGAGATAGCTGCGAATTTGGGGGTATCAAAACCAAAGCAAAATATGATGAAAGTAAAAATAAAATGGATAAACGTCATAATTTATTGTACCATACCTGTTCACATTGAAACACTTATCACAATATTCTGTGAATCTATATTAAAAAACTTTATTAAACTTTGTGACATATTTCCATTCTATGAAGGTCAGGTGCGAACGAACACCCCATAATTTTATTATACCATATTTCTTCAAACTGAAACATAATTATCAAAGTATACTTACGCAGATAGATATGAAAAGTCTTTATTAAAGTTTGTGCCTATTTCCATTCTATGGAGGCCAGGCGCGAACTCTATTTAAGTTAAAACATACTTATCAAAGTATTATTATGTACATCTATATAAGAAACACTTGTAAACGTTTTTTTTTGATTTTTGATTTTTTTATTTCCATACTTTGTGGACCAGGCACGTACGCAGACCCCACAATTTTAATGAATCATCATTATGCCAGATCAAACATATCCATTCCTGTGTCTCGATACACCTTCTATCATTATATGTAATCTGTTTTTTTAAAATAGTCAACCATATAGGAGCCTATTCGTGACCAGACACACACACAGACGTTCAGCTTTATATTATAGAAGATATATATATAAAACAAGGTGGTGTAAAAAAAAAAGCAAAATATTTGAACAGTTAAATAAAGCATTTACTCGACATTCTGATGCTTTTAAATCATACCAATTTAACCAAAGTAGATTAATAGAAACGAGTAGTGTATAACATACCTAAAAATGTATATATCTGAACAATACATATAGGATGATGTTAAAAAATGTATATATCATTTTATTTTTTATTTTATACATATTTTTATATACAGTGCCCCACAAAAGTTTACAATATGCATTTGAAACTGTCAGTTTTTGTATTTCTAGTTTGCAAATGGTAATGAAACTTTTTATAAACATAGAAACTAAGATACGAACAGTGGGAAAAACAAAAACAAACAATTTAACACAACGCGAAAAGAAAGCTCAATAATTAGCACCGCAAAAGTTTACAACACATTTACAAAATAATATCTAGTATTTTATAGCATAACCATTATTGTTGATTACAGCATGCAGACGTTTTGAGTAATCTCCTACGAACTTCTTACATGTGTCTTGTGTTTTTTTATTCCATTCTTCCACACAAATTCTCTCTGATTCTCACAGATTTGAAGATTCTCTTCTATGGACCCATAATTTCAATTCTCCCCATACATTCTCTATAGGGTTGAGATCAGGAGATTGACTAGGCTACTTTAATACATTCCCTTTATTTGAATGAAACCAATTTTGTGTGAGATTCAAAGTGTGTTATGGATCCTTATCTTGTTGAAAGATCTAGGCCTTCAGGTCAAAATCAAAGTGTAGTATCTGTTCCGGCAGATACTGCAAGCAAAGACCATATGTGGGGGAAACCCCACATATAAGACCTTGGTCAATGTAGGGGCAACCCTTCATACCAATTGTCACTATCCAGCTCCCCTACTCCCCGGGGAGTTGGTTCCCATTTCTCCTTCACTCTTCACTTCAAAAATCGGCCTTGTGCCTAATTTGCTCAGTGGGGGAGCAAATAAATACCTCAAAGTGTAGTATCTGTTCTGCACTTCAATTTCTTGTTTTCTGTCGGTGGAGGAGATATCCTTCACGACTGAGATAATTTTTATTTTTGTTCCTTTTCTCCACATTAAAAAAAGACCCTGGTGTCTAACTCTGTCCCGTGGGGAGACATTGTAAATAGGAACTTCACACTTTCCTTAAAGTTTTTCTCCAAGATACTCCTATAAAATGCTCCGTTCATTTTTCCTTTCCCACTTCCTTTTCCACTTTTCCTACACCGCCTGCACTAAAACAACCCCAGATCATAATGGATCCTCCTCCAAATTTTATTGTTGGAATGGCGTTTTTTGACTGATATTGAGTACTTTTTTTTTTCTCCAAAACTTGTGAAAAAAAATTTCAATTTTTGTTCAGTAAAACAAAAGTTATGATGAATTTACTGATGTTCAAAATTGTAAAAAAAAGATGTAAGAAGGTGAGCGACATTTTCTATGACTGGTTTCCATAGCAACCACATCGCTTCAGCAACTACTGTTGCTATCAATTCACCACTCTTGCGAAAAGAGAAGTAACAAGTGAAACAGAGAGAATGAAAGCACGAAAGGGAGATAATTGGGTGATTTTATTGAAAGCAGACGAGTGCCATACATTGTTATTTTGGATTTAATTTTCAGTTTATGTGCTAATGAAATAAATAAAAAAATATATATATATAACTACGTATTTATTTATTTTGCTAAAAACATTTCCGCCAATGAGATGAGCCATTTGTTGAAAATCCATGGATTACGGAAAAAACTTTAATATTTCATATTCTTATCAAACAATCATCATTTATGGGGGCAAAAAAATAAGATGTTATATTTAGAGGGGAGGGGAATAGGGCTCAAGACGTTTCCACAAAAGCCAAGTCAATTCACGATGATTCCTTAAACATTAATAAAGCATGAAAAAAAGTAATAAATATGTGAATATTTAAGAAGGCTGATAGCCATGTAGTATACCAGGATGGTGAAGTGACATGACATATGAACAAAAATAGATAACCAAAGGCAGTATTTAAATTACAAATCTTCTTATATTTTTCAAAATATATTTCGCATATACAGGGTGGTCAAAAAGTCAGGTAACATGTTAAAGGTAGAAAAAACAATATGATCCATTATAATCTCTATTCGTTTAATATTATTTGTTTAAATATTTGAGTGTAATATTAAACTACCCCTCCTGATTTCTGGCTTTGGGGCTATGTAAAGGATAGCGTTTATGGCAAGAAGCCTGATACAATAGCGTCTTTAAAGTTATTTATTGAAGAGGAGATTGCGCGGATATCAGCTGACATGATTACATGTGTTACACAATCAGTGGTTAATCGCTTCCAGCGATTGATAGAGAGAAATGGACGACAATTAACAAAATAAACATATTTCATGTTTGTTTCATTTTATATTTCAATGTATAGTACTTAAATATACATGTATTGCTAATATCGTTTTTCTGACTTTTTGACCACCCTGTAAATGAGTACATTTGGAATTGCTGTTAAATATGATGTAATGTCTTTGATAATTTGGAGAGAAAAACCTCTCTTTTTCAATAAGAAAACAAACCAAAAGTATGCCTTAAAAATAGAACAAGAATAACAAATGCAATGTAGCTGTCATGCAGACGAATAACAGTAATAAATGATCTCATTTTATATTTTCTATCTAGAATATTCTATAAAATAAAATATTTAAAAAAAAAAAAAAGAAGTATTCAAAAAGAGTTGTCTCCCCTTGTTTAAGATTTTCATCCACCTAACTTTTGAATTCAGAATTGAAGTTCAATCAATAACAATATTGTATATCTTATAAAAATCCTTAAAATATTTGTACGAGGTATCCCCAAATGATCTGACAAATTTGTAGGTAAAAAAAAATTAAATTAAATTAAATAACAATTAAATAAAGAAAAAAATTTTTTTTTTTATTTTGTAAATGTACGTAGAATACCTTTTCATTTTTATTTTTATTTTTTTTACATAGGCATCACCACTTATCAAGGCCCAGAGGCCACTCGAGGATAAGGGTTAAAGAGTGTACAGTAGAAATTGGACAATATAGTAATCATTAGTAATGGAAATTAGGTAAATTTTTAAACTTATATGGAACGGCTCATCAAAAAGTTGTTTACATTAGACTTGAAGACAACCATATTGTAGTCAGCTGGAAAGCAGGAAAACGGAAGACAATTCCATAGGCGTGCAGTTCTAAGAAAGAAGCTTTGTTCATGGAATCTACGTTTAGGTTTGGCACAGATAAAGAGTGGGGGGAATTATTGATAGTGCTTTCTGCTAGACGGGTGTTTCTTGTGAAAGTTTGGCGAGGGGGACCATAGATTGGAGCTCAGTCAAGCACCTACGATGAAAATAACAATAAAGCAGAGACAAACTCGCAACATCTCTTCTGTGAGACAGAGGTTGCAGGGAAGAGAAAAGGACATCCCCTACGAGGCTACGAAGTCTATTTTGAACTCTATCAAGGATGGATAAGTCCTTTCTGGCAGCTCCTGCCCATTTGTAGCGACAGTACTCCATCCTTGGACGTATCTGGCTCTTATATAGATAGAGAATTGCATCAGCAGTGAGATATCTACTGGATCAATAGAAGGATCCTACCATTTTTCCAGCGGCCTTGGCAACAGATTTAATGTATGTGTTCCATTTAAGATCAGGAGTAAAGGTCAAGCCCAGAAGCTTGTCAAAACATGAGGCCTCCCTAAGACGAGAGCCATCCATTTCAATTGATGTCAGACGGGTTAATTATTCATTTATATGTGTATTCATGCAATCTTTTTAAATTTTAGAACAGCCTTATGAATTGGACTGTTGTGGTGATATTGGTTGGCCCGCAAGATCGCCTGCTCTAAACCCCTGCAGTTTTTTCTTGTGGGAATATTTGAAGTCAAAAGTATCCAGCCACCGCCCTTGATCTCTTGAAGAATTCAAAATGAGCTATTCGTTCTGAAAATGCTGCTATTCCATTCGAAATGATCCATTAAGTTATTGAAAACTTTCGTGGTGTCTACAATCGTGTGTCAACAATGATGGGAAACATTTGGCCGATTTAATATTTAAATCTGTGTGAAATAAAATGGCATTCTACGTACATTTTAAAAAGTACAAATATATTTTTCTTTATTTGAGTATTATTTATTTTTTTATTTTTTATTTTATTTTATTAATTATTTTTTATTTTTGTTAATGTGTCAGATCATTTTGGGACACCCTGTATAAACAGATTCCTTCTGTTAACCCAACTAACTGAAAATGGCACCCCTGTAAAAATATTTACAGCAAGAACTCGTCTGTATTCTTTAGATTATTCGGACTACTCTTCCCATCTTGTGTTATTCTCACAACGTTTCGACCGATGCAACCTCCTTCTTCAGTTATATCTTGTCAAACTTAGAAATCTTTCTGTCAGACTTGGGAATTCGCACAGAACTTCGAACAGAACCCTTTATTTGCTTCACAGGAGGAGATAGCATGCTCTTACTCCGTCAAGCAAGGATGGAGTACTGTTGCCACATTTGGGCAGGAGCTGCTAAAAAGGACTCATCCTACCTTGATAGAGTTCAAAATAGACTTCGTAGCCTCATAGGAGATGTCCTTTTCTCTTCCCTGCAACCTCTTTCTCACAGAAGAGATGTTGTGAGTTTGTCTCTGTTTTATCGCATGAGCGAGAAGACTTCCTAATCTATTTGAATTGTGTTCTTAGTATCACCGGCACTGAGAATTAAGCCTTCAACCTCCAGAAGAGGAACTGAATTTTACTTAGTACTTTATCAGTAGGGCTATGACAACAGCATATTCTTATCATTGTTTTGACTCTCGAGTATATAGTATATATCCGATACAGTTAGACACCGTTAATCAATCGAGAACCACATCACTCTATATGTAAGCATGTAAGATATTAAGGGATACACACTCGAGAGTAAAAACAATGAAAAGAATATGCTGTTGTCCTAGCCTTAATTATCGGTTATACTGTGGCGTAACGGATAAAGTACTAAGTAAAAAAATTCCAAATAATACAAATTATCAATCCTCATCTCAAAAATTTAGAAGCATAAGCACTCGTCTGTCTGCAAAAACTTTAAATAAGTTTTCTTTCTCCCACTGTGTTCCTGAAGCTAAACGGAACTTCCATGTTCAGCAAAGTTTCTTTCCAAGAACTGTAACGTTGTCTAGAAAGCAACACGTTGTAGCCTCAGTCGCAAAGTAGACAAAGTATAGAAAATAACTTCAACTCATTTTTTTTTTTATATACGACATTTATATATATTTAATTAATTGGAATGCTTATTGAGATGAGTATTATTTATTCATTTATTCATTGCAGACTATAATCCTCATCTAATTCTCTTTTTAATGAGATTCCTAAAGTTATGTCTAAAGTTATGCATCGCATTAAAAAGGAAATTCTTTTTAATGGAATCCCTAAATCTATGTATACCATTAAAAACATTTTTTTTTTACCTATTAAAAATGGTTAAGCCATATCTCTTTTGTAACCAATATTCTTTAATAAAAAAAAAAAAAACATGGTGGTAAATAATAACTTTCGTTATATATATATGTGTGTCAGTGTAGTTACTGGTGTTACTAGATTAGACAGTCTGACGATACTGGCCTCTTGACCTAAAGTGCACCAGCTTTGTCAACATTACGGAATGTGATTCTTTAATTAATTTTTCCAATTAAAAATAAGTATGATGTAATTAATTTCCACATGAATTGTGAATCCCAAAGAAAATTGGTTGAGAAGCAACTAGTAATGTTACTAGAAGCTCTCAGTCTTTCCCCGTCCCCCCTAAAGGATCTCATGGGCTCCCTATACAATAAGTTTGTCTATCGCCCACCTGAAGTTTTGTAACGCCCCCTCCCCCACCCTGGTGGACGGTATGGACCCCATTTGGGAATCCCTGATTTTAAGCATAATATTAACACCTAACTGAAGATATAAAAAAAAAGTAAAATAATTTATTGAGAGAAATTCTTGTAGATATATTATTCAAGTAGATATATTATTTAAACAAAGGGTTATAATGATTTTTATAATTTGTCTACATTTCAAGTACCGAATACAAAGTAGAAAAAACGATGACAAATTGCCGTTAGAGATTATTTAAAAGAAAAATAAAGTAATTTAAAAAGAAAACTATTGAAAGAAAATTTGATGGAAATATAAAAAAATATAGGATATAATAGTTTAAAGCAGAAAATAAAAAGAAATAATAAAACATTTCATAAAAGACGCAAGTCATCTACAATAAAATAAAATTAATAATAATATAATAATAATCTCTACTTAAAAGGAACTCTGTGTGTGTGTGTGTGTGTGTGTGTGTGTGTGTGTGTGTGTGTGTGTGTGTGTGTGTGTGTGTGTGTGTGTGTGAAAATTCGTTTCCTATGGACTCCTAAACAGCTGGGCCGATTTAAAAAAAAATATATATATTGAAAGAAAATTTGATGAAAATATAAAATATTAGATATAATAGTATAAAGCAGAAAATAAAAAAAGAAATAATAAAAAATTTCATAAAAGATGCAAATCATCTACAATTAATTATTATTAATAATAATTTCTACTTAAAATGAACTCATTTCCACACAAGTGAGATAGGTTTTGTATTGGAATCGATAAGTATCTATAATCGAAAAGATCCAATGAAAGAAGGAACAGGCGATTTTGACTAAAGTTAACGCCGTATACAGTCTAACATCACAAGTGCATTTGAGAAGTTTTATTATCGCATAAGCAGAAAGGCCCGGCATATAAAATCAACAGTAGGTTCTTTTCTATGACAGGGCCGCGTTTGAAATGAATGCTTTTGTTTAAAGCACAGTTGAACCATGATACTTGATATTTGCATTTTAAACTTTAATTCAATCCATGATATAAAATAATTTTATAAAATCAACAGTAGGTTCTCTACAGTGCAATGTAGATTAAAATGCATTGTAGATTAAGTAACTGTGGGGAGGATTAAAAAATGAGTGATTTCACCGACTTTGATAGCAATGAAATATGTGAGGGTGAAACATTCGTTAGTCCTCATTCAATCCCGGGCAATGTCAGGTCTCCCTGCTAATAATAATAATAATAATAATAATAATAATAATAATAAAATAAATGAATAAAAGTGTAGTGTTGGCATTGATGAGCACCACACCAAATAGTTGAGAAGTGTCAAGGAAGATTGGAAAGACCAGGGAGAGAAAGCACTGCGCAGACCTCCATTGGGAACTGGAATCTTGAGGAGACTTTTTGCCACCCAAATTCCATTGAAGACCAATGGTCATTGCCAGCAAGAAATCAATGGCAAACGGCTGCTGCGATGATGCAGATTCATTTGCAAATATTATCAAAAGAGATAGAGAGTACTGGAAATCTGGGGAGACTTGTTGTCATTCAGACTCCAGGGAATACCACTGGATGTTGTCAGTGAGTACTCTCTGATGATGGTTTTTGTGAGGACTTCTGGTGAGTAAAAAAGAAAACGAAAAAATAATAACAACAACGAAATAAAGAAATAAATAATATGATGATAATAATAATAATAATAATAATAATAATAATAATAATAATGATGATGATGATGATGATGATGATGATAATATAATCTATATATTAATACGATAGTGTGTATATTATTTTCTGCTTACATCCGGGTCGTCTAATTATTATGTACTTCCATTTCTTGTCATAAATAATTTTCCCAAGAATTCTTCATAAGTTTTGATTTTGGTTTCGATTATAGCTGATAGCACTCCAGTAATCTATTTTTTTATAAATAATTTTATCAAGAATTCTTCATAAGTTTTGGTTTTGGCTTTGATTATGGCTGAAGGAACTCAAGTTATATATATATATATATATATATATATATATATATATATATATATATATATATATATATATATATATATATTTTTTTTTATTTTTTTTTTCATAAGTTTTTATTTCAGTTTCGATTCAAGCTAATGCACCCAAGTCATATGGACATATATTTTTTTTAATCGCAACTTTATAATATATACAAATCGATAGAACATTAATTCTATGATAATATATACATATATACGAAATCTGCAAGAATTAAGATATCATATTTAAGCGTACTTTACGACCGGGCTTTGCCGGGCGTTCGTGCTAGCTTAAATAAATACTTTTTTATTTAACAAAAAAGCTACAATAATATCAGAGCGTCACCATTTACACTGAACATCTACAGAATGCCAAGATCAATATATTACATATGAGTCCTCTGTGGAATTTCCACAGGTCCCGCTAGTTAACTAATAATTAAATAAGAATTGAATAATCAAAAAAGATGAAATAATAATTAAGATTAAAATGAGTGAGAAATATAGAATTCCATATAATCCATCTCTCAAGAAGAGCAGAAAGTGTATCTTGGGTTTACTTTTGGCAGCTGTATAATTCTTGCTTCCCTTATTTTGTCCTTTAGTCCTCACATTCCAGGAGCAATGTTTCTGACAAAGAGGGAAGAATTGCTGTGATTTGGGTCAGTATTGTATTCCATCTAACACTTAGCGTTAGCAAGTTTTTGACGTTGAAGTAATATTTTTTTAGCTTCTTAAATCAAGTGGTTTCATGCGTTGTCTGGAGCGATTTTCATTAAAAACAAAAGACAATTGAGAGAACAGATCAACCGCCTCCTGAATATTCGTAGACTACTTTGAAAAGAACATAAAAGAATGTCGGAAAGGAAAACAGGAACACGTGACCTGTTATACATTGATCGAAATATCTTAAAAGAGGTAAAAACAGAAAAAAAAGAACATATCCATGGCATGGAGTGACTACAAAAAAAAGTGTATGACAGAATCCCTTAATCATGGATAATTGAGTATTTTTATTAAGTATTTCCATTAAGTATTTCCATTAAACATTTCCATTAAACATTTCCATTAAGTATTTCCATTAATCACGATCATACATGAAAGACTAACACAAAACCTAAAAAGACGT
This sequence comes from Euprymna scolopes, assembly GCF_053919585.1. NCBI lineage: Eukaryota > Metazoa > Mollusca > Cephalopoda > Sepiida > Sepiolidae > Euprymna > Euprymna scolopes. Next base: position 63,325,143 of record NC_136508.1, read on the forward strand.
ATATAGATTGGATGACGCTAACAACTACGTTAATTCTAAAAGACTCAAAGAAAGGAACGATTTTAAGCAACCATAGACCAATAACCTGCATAGCAATCGTGTAGAAAATCTTAACAGCACAGTTGGATATAAGGAGAGTAGAAAGTAGATCTGCAGTTTACTTTCGGCAGCTGTGTAACTCTCGCTTCCCTTATTTTGTCCTTTAGTTCTTACATTCCAGGAGCAATGTTTCTGACAAAGAGGGAAGAATTGCTGTTTTTTGGATCAGAATCTATTCCATTTAACACTTACCGTTGACAAGTTTTTTTTACCTTGAAGTCTTATTTCTTTCTTTAGCTTGTTACATCAAGAGGCTTCATGCCTTGTCTGAAGTAATTTCCATAAAAAAAAAAGCAATAGCATAATTGCAGGAAGTGACATTTGAAACTGTTTATTCAGACTACATTCTTTGTTTCAGTTAGAAGTTCACAATGGTTCACTCAGCTAATCAATCATCGTCAGCTTATAATACAGAGCTCAGCTGTTCTGAATGAGTACAAAGAGAACTGACTTACTCCTGGTCTGTACATCATTTAATATTCTATATTATTAGTTGTTTGGATGTTATCAGGTACCAAGGAGTATCACAAGATCACTTGAAAAAAGAAAATTACAAAAAAAAAAAAATACAAATTTTTTCAGTAATTTCTTAGCTCAACTGATCAGCAAAAAAAAAAAAGAAAACAATTCAATCAATAAAGTGATTCTTCTGTTTTATTTTGAACGCTGCGATATTCCAAGTTCACTAAGTACGAAACATCCAAACAAACCGTGAGTACTTAAACCATTGTTTCTGAGACAACGTCATATTCAACAATAAAACAGCTAAAAAATTCACCATACGTTTTTGGAATCCAATTTTTCACATTCTGCCGGTGACAAATTTCCAAGTTCATTTCGGTTTGAACTCGTCTGTAATTATGAAATTTAATTTGATCAAACTTGGATCAGAGCTGACAAAATTGAATCATCTACGTCCTCAAATTATCTTAAACTAATTGATCAAAGTAATGAGTACAGAGAGAACTGACTTACTCCTGGTCTGTACATCATTTAATATAGTATATTATTAGTTGTTTGGATGTTATCTAATACCAAGGAGTATCACGAGATCACTTGAAAAAGAAATTTACAAAAAAAAAAAAAAAATTTACAGTAATTTCTTAGCAATCAACCAAAAAAGGCAATTCAATCAATAAAGTGATTTTTCTGTGTTTTATTTTGAACACTGTGATATTCCAAAGCACGAAACATGCAAACAAATTGTAAGTACTTAAACCATTGTTTCTGGGACAACGTCACATCGACAACAAAACAGTTACAAAATTCACCTTTTTTGCGTAATTTTTTAAATCCATTTTTACATATTTCCAAGTTCATTTCGGTAGAATTCATTTTAAATTATGAAATTTAAACTGATCAAACGTGAAATTAAGATCAAAGCTGCCAAAGTCGAATCGTCCAAGTCCTCAAGCTTATCTGAAATAATTGATCAAATGAGATCAAAGCAGTAAAAAAAAAATAATTAAAGCCATATCTATTGATTTAAATTATTAACTTAGAAACTTTATTCAATTTTAACCATAGTTTCAGTTGATCTCGGTGTTAAAACTAATTAATTGGTTCATTCTGTCAGCGCTCAGAGTACAATGGGTTAAGAAAAAAAAAAATGAATCTTTGTTAAAGTGTCTGTGCTTATGTTATTTTTAAATCTTTTTGTTAAAATTTTTTTTTTTCTGGACCTCATATTCTGAAACGAACTTTCTTTATTATTCACTCAAATCAAACATGGAGATTGATAGCAAAACGATGCAGAAAAAATATTACACTTTATTTTGTTGATTTTTATATGAGAATAAACCTATTGTCTGCAGTTGATGATAAAGATTTCTTTTCAAAGCTGATGGCATATAGAAAAGATATCCCGAAAGATCTAAAAAAAAGGAATAACTCCATCATGTTCAGTCAGACGTGTCTAAATATATATATATATATATAACTACTTAATTTACTCACATTAAATTAATATACGAAAGTATAGATTTATGCGTAAAGTTTAAGTATTTACTTCAAAAGTGCTCAATACGTAGGTAGAGCTAGTTAGTAATTTATAAAATATATATTGCGATTAAGCTACACTGAATATTCTGCGTTTCATCCACTCTAGCGCCTGAACAGTCCTAGAGTGGATGAAACACGGAATATTCAGTGTAGCTTAATTGCCATATATATTTTATAAATTACTATGCGCATATATATATATATATATATATATATATATATATATATATATATATATATTGAATGAATGACAAAAATTTATATTCCAAAGTTCATGATGTCGACCATCTTATAATTTATTCCTTTAATTCAGTTGACACTCACAATTCTTGACAGTATCTGTTTCATAGCGCAAAATCATTCACTTAATTATCATATCAATCAGTGAATCTATTTTGCCCTTAACTCATCAGACGAAATAGCAACAATCAATCCATCAAAAAGAAATAAAGTGCGTTTTGACATGATTAAAAATCCGAAAATTAGAAGAGAAGCTGTAAATACCTTATAATATGTTTCGATTACGATATTTTGAATCCTGTCATGGGTGTAATCATGTCAAAACGCACTTTATTTCCTCCTGATGGATTGATTGTTGCTATTTCTCCTGATGAGTTAAGGGCAAAATAAATTCACTGTAATAATTAAGTGATTGATTTTGCGCTATGAAACAGATACTGTCAAGAATTGAGTGCCAACTGAATTAAAGGAATAAATTATAAGATGGTCAACATCATGAAATTGGAATATAAATTTTTGTCATTCATTCAATATATATATATATATATATATATATATATATATATATATATATATATATATATATATATGACACGTCTGATTGAACACAATAGAGTTATTACTTTTTTAGATCTTTCGGGGTATCTTTTCTATTTGCCGAGCAGTCTTTTTAATTTCAGCAGGCATATTATATAGAATGGCGCCCAGAAGTTGTTGGTCGGCCATATTTTTCTCAGTGCATCCGATCATCATCTGGAGCAATTGTTGTTTTCTTTTCCTTTGAGCCTTAATGTATTTATAATTTTTTTTTTTAATCTCTTCTATATAATATGCCTGCCGAAATTAAAAAGACCACTCGGCAAATAGAAAAGATATCCCGAAAGATCGGAAAAAGGAATAACTCCATCGTGTTCAATCAGATGTGCCTAAATAACGACTTGCAGCCAAAATATATATATATATATATATATATATATATATATATATATATATATATATATATATATATATATATATATACCGAAAGTAAACATATCAAACCAAAGAATCCTTTACCTCGCACTCATTTTATTTTCTTATTAGTATAATATGGTTTACACATGTTTCACTGAATAGTTCAATGAAACATGTGTAAGACGGATTATACTAACAATAATATAACATGAGCATGATGTAAATGTGTATTTGCTTTGGTATGTTTATTTCCAATATATATATATATATATATATATATATATATATATATATATATATATATATATATATGCTCTGAAGGTGTGAATTCATTTTTATTGGCAATTTGGAAAAATAATTTATTGAAAATAAATAATAAAAGTATATATTTCTTTATAATTAATAGTATATATATATATATATATATATATATATATATATATATAGTGAACTACATTGAGCTTCTTAAATAAGGATTGGTATATATTATAAGAAAATATATTTCTACAGAAATATATATATATATATATATATATATATATATATATATATATATATATATATATATATAAAAGTGAAAATGTGTGTGTGTGTGTGTGTGTGTGTGTGTGTGTGTGTGTGTGTGTGTGTGTGTGTGTGTGTGTACATTTCTCTACTAAATAACTCTGTCAATTTTCGGTCTACAGACTCGAAATTTGACATAAAAGGTATTGAAATTTGGGAAAATCTTTGTAATCAGGTTTCGGCCAGAAATTTTGCTGTCAAAGTTCAACGATTTGACCTTTGAGAACTCTACCAAACTCCTACGCCAATTTTGGGTATAAACAGTTGAAATTTCAGATATAGGTTACTTGGACATTGATCTAACTTTATAATTTGGTTTCAGTAAATGTTAAGGGGTCAAAATTGGGGTCAAAGTTTAAAAAAATTTGACGTTTGCTGTCTCTACCAAATTTTCTCTATGGTAGTAAAGGAAGCCTTTTATATAGAAAGGTATTACCATACATATTCTTACATTTTAATTTATACATATGCACATAAAGTTATGAACAGTACATAGGGCCTGAGCAAAGCCGGGCGGAACTGCTTATATATATATATATTTATATATATATATAACTACTTCATTTACTCACATAAAATTAATATACGTAAGTATAAATGTATGCGTAAAAACTTTAAGTATTTACTTCAAAAGTGCTCAATACATAGGTAGAGCTAGTTAGTAATTTATAAAATATATATGGTGATTAAGCTACACTGAATATTCCATGCTTCATTCACTCTAGGACTAAGCCTAAAGAGTCCTAGAGTGGATGAAGTGTGGAATGTTCAGTGTAGCTTAATCGCTGTATATATTTTATAACTTACTATATATATATATATATATATATATAGGGAGAGAGAGAGAGAGAGAGAGAGAGAGAGAGAGAGAGAGTTTTGTTTTCCATAAAACACATCTGTTTCCCATGACTCACTTTGTATATAAATGACAAAAGTCTATACTCCAAATTTCAAGATGTTGACCATCTTAACATTTATTTCTTTAAGTATGTTGAAATGCATGTTTCTTGACAGCACCTGTTTCGCAAAGTAATTCATTTAATTATTATGTAAATTTTTAAATTTATTCGGCCCTCAACCCACCAGAAGAAAAAAAAAAAAGGAACTTACCAACTTTACAAGAAAATAAAGGAATATGGGCATGATTACAAAATCCGAAAGTTGGAAGAGAAGTTGCAATTATTTTTCAATTTTTTATGCCATCTTTGAATTCGGATGAGTTAAGGGCAGAATAAAAATACTGTCAAGAATTGTGCGTTTCAATGTACTTAAAGAAATAAACGTCTTGAAATGTGGAATATACACTTGTGTCATTTATTTGTATATGCTCTGTAGTTATGTTGAGCTTTATGAATTAAAGGATGGGTATAAATAAAAGGTGAAATATAATTGAATAAACATATTTACCCATAAACAGATGTATATATATATATATATATATATATATATATATATATATATATATATATATTACACTTATCAAGGCCTGGAAGCCACTCAGGGATAAGGGTTATTGCATGTACAGTAATCAATGGGATAGTATCGTAGTAATTGTTAGTATTGGAGATTTGATAAAGGGTCTTACTTAAGGGCGCGGTTCATCAGGAATTTGTTTATGTTGGACTTGAAGACATCCAGGTTGTAGTCAGGAGGGAAACAAGCAAGCGGAAGAGAGTTCCACAGGCGTGCACTTCTAAGAAAGAAGCTTTGTTCATGGAATGTACGTTTTGATTTAGGCACAGATAAAGAGTGGGGAAAATTATTATCAGTGGTTTCAGCTTAACGGGTGTTTATCGTGAAAGATAGGCGAGGGGGGAGACCAGAGATTGGAGCTCAGACGAGCACTTGCCATAGAAATAACGATAAAACAAAAGCAGACTCGCAACGTCTCTTCTGTGAGAGAGAGGTTGCAGGGAAGAGAAAAGGGCATCCTCCACTAAGCCAAGAAGTCTATTTTGTACTCTGTCAAGGCAGGATAGGCTGTTTTTAGCAGCTCCTGCCCAGATGTAGCAGCAGTACTCCATCCTTGGACGTACTTGGCTTTTATATAGATAGAGAATTGCATCAGCAGTGAGATATCTTCTGCAGCAGTAGAAGGATCACACCATTTTCCCAGTGACCTTGGCAACAGATTTGATGTACGTATTCCTTTTCAGATCAGGAATAAAGGTCAAACCCAGAAGCTTGTCAAAACATGGAGCCTCCCCAAGACGAGAGCCATCCATTTCAATTGATGCCAGATGGGGATCAGAGCGTTGATGATGTAAAGATAGGAGCTTGGTTTTAGATGTATAAAAAGTAACCAGCCACCTCTTCCCCCACTGTACCACATAGGATATATTTGAGGTCTAGGCGTGGCCGCTTGCTAACAGGCAACATAAAGCTATAAATATTTGCAGCAATAAAAAAATTGCCTGAATAAAAATCATAGGATTGCCTGAAGTTTCAAAAAAGAAAAATCTCTCGTTTCTAATGATGCTAATGTTAGGGGAATGTGCACCACCTAATAATACTTTTAAATATTATATACATATATATATATATATATATATATATATATATATATATATATATATATATTATATTATATTATATATTGAAAAAAAAAATATATATATATATATGTTATATTATATTATATTATATTATATATTGAAAATATATATATATATATATGTTATATTATATTATATTATATATTGAAAAAAAAAATATATATGTTATATTATATTATATTATATATTGAATATATATATATATATATATATATATATATATATATATAGTGAAATTGAATATTTTTAGGTTTAAAGGGAAGTAACTCTTGTACTCTAAATTCATCTCTCCTTAGCTAAGAAACGTTTGAAAGCATGTTTTTTTCTGCTCCTAGATTTAACCGGTCGACAAAAAACAAAGAAAATTTAATGAAATTGCTTACCGACATAGGCCTCGCAGCAAACATTTTCATTTTCAAAATTGATTTTTTTTTTTTCAGTTGTAAATTTCTTAATAAATAATTTATTACTGCTGATCTTCATAGAATCGTTTTCATCCATTTTTTTTCTTCACATTTATGTTGTCCGTCCTACTGATAAACTCACTTCACTATAGCAGATATATATATATTTTGATTACAAATATAAATATTTGTTGTTCTACTTACGATTATTTTTCTTGTTTTTTTTTTATTTATTTATTTTATTTTTTTTTTTTTTTTTCACATGGTTATTAAATTCGTAATTTTATTTTCTATTTGCAGAACCAAAAAGTATAGTATCAGGACATGAGTGATTCTCTCTCCAGATCTTGTCATCAAAAATATTTCATTTTTGGAAAATCCTTTATCAGTATGTTTAACAACACTGCTCTCTTCCCAAGGACGTGAACGTGTCTGGCTTAAAAGCAAACGAAAACACAAAAAAAAAGAAGAAAAAAAAAAGACGGAAAATTGAGTTTCTTTTAAATAAAAGTTTTAAGCAATGATTTTTAGGAATCAACGGAAATTGAACTTGTGTTGTAAAAGAAAAAAAGAAATAAAGTCCTCCTTGTTGCGTGATTTCTTGGTCTCGGAACATTAACTACGACTTTGCAAGTTTTCAAAGACAGAAATGTTTTTACTATTATTATCATTATTATTATCATTATTGTTTTTAAATGGTAAGGAAAGGAGAACTTTTACTATGCAACATCTTTTGCTGGGAGTCTCTGATATTCTGATTATCTCCCCTTGCAATTTTTTTTGCTGAAGGTTCCTGCTATTTTGATTATCTCCCCCTTGAAAAAGAATTCAAAATATCGAGAACTTACTGTGCAGAGACGATATATAATTGATACCTGCTTTTTTTTTTTTTAATGGAAAAAATAATGCATTCAAAAACGAATAAATTAACATGATTAACATACAATTTTGGTATCAAAAAATAAATATATCAACACAAAAACGAATATATATATATATATATATATATATATATATATATATATATATATATATATATATATATATATATATATAACCAGGTTGACTGACTTGTTACTATAAAACAATAATTAATGGTTTATTATTTTTTTTTGTCGAGGAAGAAATGACGAAAAAAGAAAATATTGGCATATAAATATGCTTAACCCCCCCCCTATCCATTCAATTTTTTCAAAGGGATTATTTCAATTTGTCGAAGAAAAATCGACATACAAGAATGACATTAAAAAAATTATAAAAATGCTAATTGATCTTGTCAGCTTCAAACAGAAAAGCTTCTTTGAAAAACATATATATAAAAAAATGAAAAAAAAACATGTAAAAATGGAGATTTTAGAAATTATCAGGCGTTTTCTTTTATTTTTTTTATTTTTTTTTTTTTAGGATTTTTTTTCTGCAAAAAGAAGTCCCCACTTTTTATGTTTACAAAATCTTAAACATATTTAACTGATGGAATAAAGAATCAACATTGGTTATCAGTCATCAAAAATATATTGTACTTTTTTTTTTGTTGTTTTTGTTTTTGCTTCTACAATAATTTGTTTTAAAAAAATGTCTGAACAGACCTGCAACTAAATGAATTTAGCGAGAAAATCAAAACAAAACATCTGTAAATTTAAAAAATTGAAAAAAAAAAGAAAAAAAAGAAACAACAACATCATGATATAAAAAAAAAACATTTTTAAACTCGTCTAAACACAATGATATTTGCTGTCCATTATTTTTTCATCAAGATGGGTTTCTTCCTTTTTTTTAATTTATTTTAAACTTTTTAAAATGAAAGGAGTGGAGGGTTCATTTTTTTTTTATGATTATTATTATTATTATTATTATTATTATTATTATTATTATTATTATTATTGTTGTTGTTGTTGATTTTCTTTTTTACTTTGTTGTTGTTTTCATTTCCTTATTAATAGAATTCTTTAATCATTTAAATAGAAAAAAAAATAATATAATCAAATTAAAAGTTAAAATCCTGAACAGTAATTATATAATCTCTGCCTATCCATGCCCCGTCATCCACCATCTGTTAAAACAATCTGCTCCAAGACTTTTTTTTTTCAACAATACAGAAAACAAAGAAAGTGTCACTTCCAAACTCCTTTCAAATGAAAATATAAGATACAAGATATAATCTGTGTGTCAAGATTAAAAATCAGTTTGGTGAAAACATTAAAAATATATCTCTGGATTTTATAGTCGACCTCTCAATCTGGTGGCTGCAGGACTAAAGCTCACCAGACAAAAGTTTGGAAAACATGTAAGTTTACCACAATAAAAAATTTATTAAATTAAAAGAAATTATGAACGAAAGTATTTCCTCTGTTTGAATGAATTTGAAAAATATAATAGTTTAGAGACCAATCAAAATCCAGGGTATTTTTAATCCAAAGTCTTTTTGATCCAAAGTTTTTTTAATCCAAAGTCTTCAGCATTAAAATTCAGACAATATCTTTTTCTTTTTATGTGCGTGGCATATTATCACATCTTATTGAAGATTGGGTTTATATGTCCGGTTCCAGTGGTATTTCCACCATTTGAAATTTGAAAATATGACGGTTTAAAGACCAATCAAAATGCAGATTTTTTAAAAAGTTCAAATAAACATTTCTTTAAATTCTAATATATATATATATATATATATATATATATATATATATATATATATATATATATATTCAAGCAAATATTATTAAATGCAATGGAGACACTTTGCTTTACGATTCTTTTTTTAATTTTTCGATCAAAATCAAAAATATTAATAAAAGTTCCATAGTTGTTGCTGTCACGAGCGCTTTCGATTTGTCCACGAATCATCATCAGGTGCTGAAGTAAAAGTGTGAAGGAGCAAAATTAAAAATATCATACGTAGATACTTGACGCCTTTTGACAGTAATTCTAAAATTAAATTTATTATCTACTACAAGAAGTTTAGAACACAAAACCTTATGGTTAGAAACAACTCCTCACCGGCTATAAAAACGTTGGAACAACAAAATATAGTGTACAAATTCAAATGCTCTATGGGAGAATGTGACTCCGAAAATAATACATACATTGGGGAATAACCATGCATCTAAATAATACTAGTGCTATATATAAAAATTTGATAAAAGAACATAACTACCCCCCCTCCAATCTTAGAAAGGTCCTCGTTGACAGCATAAAAATTATACAACGTGAGAATAATATAAAAAATTAAAAATTCTTGAAGCGTCATATATTAGAACCCTTAAACCCACTATCAAGGATATTGCATTCGAGAAAAGCAGTAACGTTCTAAAATGTCTTCCGTAATTCGTATTTGACGGACTTTGTTAACGATGTCCATGAACTTGCTGATTTTAATACACAAATTTTTAATCAGCCTATATTTTTAATCGACCTATATTTTTAATCGACTTTTCATCGACTCTATATATTTTGACTTAACGCCGTTTACTGCATATTTTAGTTTTCACTTTTGATTCTCATTTTCGCTCCTTGCACTTTTACTTCAACACCTGATGATGATTCGTGAACGAATCGAAAGTGCTCGTGATAGCAACAATTATGAAACTTTTATTAATATTTTTGATTTTGATAAAAAAAAAAGATTATACAGAAAATCGAAAAATTAAAAAAAAGAATCATAAAGCAAAGTGTCTCCATTGCATTTAAAATATATATATATATATATACTTGTTTATTGTTATATAAACATTTTTACATCCCACTGCTACAAACAGCCAATTTGTTTCAATCAAGCAACAGATATCATCAGGCAGCGACTTGACTATTCATTGAACAATGAATAAATTATTCATTGAACATTTGAATAGTCAAGTCGCTGCCTGATGATATCTGTTGTTTGATTGAAACAAGTGGCTGTTTGTAGCAGCGGGATGTAAACATGTTTATATAACAATAAACATATATATATATATATTGCTCTGTAATTACATTGAGCTTCTTAAATAACGATTAATTTATATTATAAGAAAATATATTTCTACAGAAGTGTGTGTGTGTGTGTGTGTGTGTGTGTGTGTGTGCGCTAGAATGATTAATTCGAATCAGGAATTGGACAAAAATCAGAACCTTGTTTAGCCTTCCAAAATAGTATTTCGCCGTTCCCAATGCTCTATGGACTGAGAAAAGAACGATCAGAATATCATACAGATTAAAAGTTATTAAATAGATTCTCTATTATTATTTATTAGAAGATGAGCAAAACTTTTTCAAATTATAATTGGCACAAATAATCTAATTTCGGTCTTGTAAAAAAAAAAAAAAAAAAGTTTTGCAAATGTTTTTAAAAAAATGTAATGTCGACACTGTTTTACAATTTGTCATTGTTCTGAGGGCGACAACTCTTTTTTACTAAGAGATTCACTCATTTTGTCATCTCATAATTTGGGACGCTCAAACCACCGATACTTTTTTTATTAAATCAAAACATCAACAAAAGAAAACTGCAAATAATTTTTTTTAATGTGACGAAGCTGAAACCATTAATAATACAAAATGTAGTATGTATTAAAAGAATCGTTTCTGTTTACATACCATAATTTACAATGCTAAAACCAATGAAACAATATTTTCCAACGATGAAAAAAAAAACATTTAAAAAAGAAGCTGTGGCAACTTTTTTATACAGATTTTACGACTACTTTTTTTTAATTCAAAAGTAAATATTATGGTAAGGTTTTTTAAAAATATTAGTCTTTAACCTTAAAGATACAACAAAAACTTTGACTCTCAAGAAAAATAAACAGGCAATATTTAAAGAATCATTTCTGTTTTCATATAATTTACAAAGCTAAAACCAACGATATTTTCATTAGATGAAAACGTTAAAAAAAAAGAAGCTGTGACACGTTTTTCCTACAGTTTTTACGATTACTTTTCTTTTTTTTTAATTAAGAATTTATGGTAAGCTTTTTAATTAGTCTTTCTTTCACCTTAAAAAATACAACAAAAATCTTTGACTTGCAAGATAAATAAACAGGCAATACAATTCTTTAACTCTCTTTGTTACAGTCTGAAATATATCAGAAATATTTCAACTTTAAAAAACGAAACAAAGAAATTGAATCATATTTTTCTTCCTTCTTTAATTGAATATTTTGCATTTTTAACGTGTTCTAAAAACAGTTTTATCTGTTTATTCAAAGTTTCCATATTTATTTATTTGTTTAAAATTCTAATTTTCAATGCATGTACGAGTCTTTACCAGGAAAATACAGACAATATTTTTTTATACAGCACGTTGTCACTTAGCTGTAGTTTTCTGCTCTTACCAAAGATTGAGTGTATATGTGTGAATACTGAATGAAAATATTTCCACTAAGTGACAACATGCTGCGCTGCGACTGCGTTAGGGGTGTCAAAAATTCCTACAAAAATTCTGATACACCTAATGCTGCGTAAAAGGAAAAAAATATTGCCTGTATTTTCCTGGTGAAGACACTTATATGGGTCGAAAATAAGAATTTGAATAAATATGCTTATTTGTGAAAAATCCGCATTTTTATTGGTCTCTAAACGGTTATATTTTTCAAAGGAAATTATATTTTTACATTTAAATTTATAATTCATTTAAATAAAATATTAGTTACCTCCCTTGTTTTGGCTATATGGAGTTACCTCCCTTATTCATTTATTTGGAGTTGTCTTCCCTGCACATGAGTTTTTCCTGAACAAAGGTTAAACATATTTTGCAACATATATATATATATATATATATATATATATATATATATATATATATATATATATATATATATATATATATATATCTCACATTTTTAAATGGTGAATTATACATTAAATGAAATTAATAATTTTTTATCAAGAAAAGCAACTGACAAAAATGGATGATAACAAAAATGCATGCAAAAATATCCATTTTTTTTATTTGATTTGATTTATTTTGATTGTGATACGTTTTTGTCCATTTTTCAACTTTTTTTGGTGAGCTTTTGTCCGGTCAGGAAATCTTATAACTGTTTGAGTAAAACCATTTTCATGTAATATGCCAAGATTATAAAAGCAGTCATGTGATAAGAAGGGAAAAAGAAAGAAAGAAAAAAAAACTATGAGAAATTTTCACATCTGTCTTGGAAAAGGAATTTTCAAAACTAAAATCATCCCCTCATTCAACTTTGCTGGATTTTTTTTTTTTTTTTTTTTTTTCTTATTTCTAAGTTTTTGGTTACAGACATTATGAAAGTAAGTCAGTTCCATCCAACTAATATTTTGGGGGGATAACAAAAACACTTTTAAAACAAAAAGTATAAATTACAGATTTCTCAAAGTTAAAGACTTGGTGGGGGGGGGCACATTTAACAGTAAAAAAAAAAAAAAAAACATTTTTGGAAAAGAAAATTAGTTTTTTTCCTGCTGTTTTGTGTGTGCATGCGTGCGTGCGCGTGTTGTGTGTACAAATATGTGTAAACAGGGAGATCATTGCTAAGCGGCCATTGTCGGCAAAAAAAAAAGTCAGTTGCCATTGTTGAAAAAAACACTCCAGTGATCATAAAGAGACCCCTGTGATCATGGTTTTTAAACAAACTATAGTTTAGGACTACGCAAGCTTGAGACCCTTATTTTGCTACAATAACCTTTATTAATAATACTTTCCACTCAATAAATTTTTTCCGTTTGCTTCCTGTCAATAAGAAATTTTTTTTTTTTTTTATAAGTTTTGACCGATCACACATCAATAACCTGAAAATATATGGGAATTTTAAAATGTTACACTCTACATTTGGGGTTCACTATTTGTTACATATTAGTTTTCTATATGCATATTTGTCATAAAATGATTTCTCAGCTTTTGACCATGTAGCTTAGAACCAAATGAGAAACCATATTTTCATTTCCAAAATGGCTGCCAACTATAGAAATATATAAAAAAAAACGTTACTCATTCTATGCTAAGCTATGTGTAAAAAAAAACAAAAAAACTAAGTGATGATTCATGTAGTAAAATGAACCTCTTTAAAAAAATTTTTTAATTAATATTTATTTTTTAAATTTGCCAAGTATTCCAGTGTGCTGATGCGTAATTGCACAAATCTTTTTTTTTTATTAAATTTTTATTTTTATTTTGACATTAGTGACAAAGTATAACATTTTACATTTCATTTTCAAATGATAATCTGCCAAAACTGACACATAATAATGATGCTGCACCCCAAAAAAGAAATAACGCAAAATACATATAAAACAAAAATAGGGCTCCTTCAGCCTTTGGCAGACTATGGATACCCACAAAGGGGTGCCTAAGCGTGAAATTTTTGTGGCAGAAGGTGCGCAATCTCCAACCACACCTCTCCTGAGTCGACAATTGTTAAATACCAGTGGTAAGTGAAGTGTATGTACAGGACAACTGGAAACAAATGCCGAGATAAGCGCCTAGAATTCCCAAATGGTCACCCGTCTGGTACCAACCATGCTCAACGTTGCTTAACTTTGGTGATCTGACATGAACCGGTGTGTCAACACGATTATGCCGTATATAAAATAAATGCATTCAAAACACATCCAATATGGTGTTGTCATTTGAGACTATTCAGTTAGGTGCAAAATGTCAGTTAATCAAATATGGCCAGAAATATGTGTGCTTGCACGTACAACAATGACCACCACTTATAACAGAAAGAATTACATTACTTGATATCTGGAAGACTACTAATTTGCGGAAAATTTATATGCGATATTCGTTTTCAGCATACCCGAAAACCTTTAAAAGTTGTAATTTTAAAGGAAAATGTTAAGGTGGAAACCAAGTAAAAATTTACCCAATGGGCATTGTAATTTGCTACACGATTTTGACTGCTGATTATAAATATTTCGGTGCTAATTTAGAATTACATTTAGCTAAAAAAAAAAAAAATACAGAAAAAATCTTTATTGTGTAAATACTTGTCATAGAACGAAGATAACATATCCCAAAAATCACATAAATTAATCAAGTATTTTTTTTTTTAAATTAAGAAAATCAAATTTTATGAGAAAGCAAGGAAGAGGTCAGAAGCGGCCATATTATTTAAAATTTTGCCCAAATTCAAGGGCGATAATACAATTCAACTACAGAGATTTTATTTGATCGCTAAAAATCATAAAATTTGATCCTGGTTTTAAAAAATAAATATTTGATATATTTACGTAATTTCTGGAATATGACATCTTCATTCCGTGATGAGTACATGCATCATAAAAAATTTTCTGTTTTTTTTTTTAATCAAGTGAAATTCTAAATAAGTGCCGATATTTCTTCCACATAATATAGTAATAGTATTTTTTGCAAA
The DNA here is from genome assembly GCF_053919585.1 of Euprymna scolopes. NCBI lineage: Eukaryota > Metazoa > Mollusca > Cephalopoda > Sepiida > Sepiolidae > Euprymna > Euprymna scolopes. The sequence goes on from NC_136508.1 coordinate 63,340,281, forward strand.
GAATTATTTACAGTGAAATGGATTTCAATATGGTTTAAGTGTCACAAAATAACTCATTTTTACACAAAATCATGTTTTAGTGAATAAATAAATCACTGAAGAATATCGGCCAAGCTTCATTTACCAGTAAGTTTCAGCAAGTTTTATATTCTGTGTGAAGCACGAACAAAACAATACAATGCTGCAAGTACAAAAATGCCTTCTGAACTACTGATTGCCATGGCCTCGATTGGCTATTTGGAGTTACTTCCCCTGTTCACATACCTTCTTCAAATTCTCGTCTTAACATACACAGGCAACATAAATTAAACCAAATACATTGAGGACATTGCCAAGGCTGCTGTAAAGACAGTGGGCTCCTTTTACCATGCTAGAAAATTACTCACATTCCATCCCTTTACAAGGATATCTTCTATCTATATAAAAGCCAAGTACGTCCAAGGATGGAATACTGTTGCCATATCTGGGCAGGAGCTGCTAAAAACAGCCTATCCTGCCTTGACAGAGTACAAAATAGACTTCATGGCTTAGTGGGGGATGCCCTTTTCTCTACCCTGCAACCTCTCTCCCACAGAAGAGACGTTGCAAGCCTATCCTTGTTTTATCGTTATTTCCATGGCAGGTGCTCGTCTGAACTCCAATCTCTGGTCCCCCCTCGCCAATCTTTCACGAAAAACACCCGTCTAGTTGAATCCACTGTGAAAAATTTCCCCCACTCTATATCTGTGCCTAAATCAAAACACGGATTCCATGAACAAAGCTTCTTTCTTAGAACTGCACGCCTGTGGAACTCTGTTCCGTCTGCCTGCTTCCCACCGGACTACAACTTGGATGTCTTCAAGTCCAATGTTAACAAATTCCTAATGAACCGTCCCCTTAAGTAAACACTTCATCAAATGTCCACACTAACGTAATGTACTTGCAATAACCCTTATCCCTGAGTGGCTTCCAGGCCTTGATAAGTGGTGATCACTGTGTAAAAAAAAAAAAAAAAAAAAGGATACAATAAGCCTATACATCTAGGCCAGTGCATCTACCACTAGTCTCTCACTATTAGACAAGGTCCAAAACAAGAGTTTCAAGTTTAATAGGTCCCACACTATTGGCCAAGCTTCAACCTCTGTCTCATCATCACAATGTTGCATTCTTGTGCCTGCTATACAAGTACTTTGGTGGAATGTGTTCTGATGAACTCATAACACTTGTACACCTTCCTCAATACATATCTGACTAACCTGAAAAGCAGCAAAATCCTACCCCTTCACTGTTGAGGTCTCTAGATGCCTGAAAAGCTTTCTACTCTAATAATTTCCTTTCTTGAACTGCTAGATTTTGGAATTCTCTCCCAGTTTCCTGCTTCTCTGACTGTACTAACCTGCAGAAGTTTAAATTTCATGTGAACGAACGTCTTGCTGCTAAACTTCCCACAGTCCCCTGTACGACGCAATCCTAAATAATAGTCCCTTACAATATGCCTTGTTTGGGATTAAAAAAATAAAAAAAGGAATATAGAGATCATTCAGTAAGGGAGGTAACCCCTACTTTTGCTTAATAAGACGGAAACACAATATTTTCTTTTAGTTTTGAATATCTGCATATAATTTAGGAATGTGAATAGCCAATGGCTAAAAGAAGTTGAAATCGGGAAAAATTTCCCAACTTGCAAGGCCACAGTTCCCCTGCACGCGCGCACGTGTGTGTGTGTAGATGTGCATGTGCTGATATGTGTGTAAATGTGTGTGTGCTTGTATGTGTGTATGTGTGCACACATATGTGTGTGCATGCGCACATGTGTGTGCATATGTATTTGTATGTTTGTATATCTGTGTGTGCATGTGTGTACATATATGCTTGCATGTGTGTATATGTGTATGTGCTTGTACATGTTTATATGTGCATGTGTATGTGTGCACGCATATGTGTGTGCATGAACGCCTCTGTGTGTGTGTGTGTGTGTGTGTGTGTGTGTGTGTGTGTGTGTGTGTGTGTGTGTGGAGAGAGAATTGAGATAACAGCACAAACAAAAAAATGAGTAAAACCAACTCAAGAGAAAGGTACACAGTGCATAGGGGAAAGAGACAGGAAGTCATTCTTTAATGAAAGAAAAGTGATCAACTTCCCCAACTTCCTCTACCTTCATCATGTATGGTTTGAAGTTTTAGCCTTCGCAGCTTATTTAAAATTTCAGAACAGAGAACTGTCATGAGAGGGGAAAAGGAAGTCAAGACAGGAAGATGAATAGAAAAAATAAGTAGGAAAAGAAAAAGAAGGTCAAAATGAGAGGAAGGAGCAAGAGAAATAAAATGCAGCCAGATAGTGGAAATACACTCGTGTTGGATTAAAACAAAAAAAAAATGGATTTCTGCTAAAAAGCAGAGAACTCTCATCCCTCTTTAGCAAATCGCAACAAAAAAAAAAAAAATAAATAAAAAACGCTAAGGAAAGTTTTGTTCTCAAGCATGTGGTAAAGTTCTCCAGAGTATGCATGCACATGGATGGATAAACCTTTTTTACTCCCTTAAGTAAAAGAAGAAGTTCTTTTACTTAAAAGAAAAAAAAAATGCATAGTAAGATCTGAAATTATCTCCCTTCGTTTATTTGGAATCCCTTTTTTGGTATATTTACAGTTATCTACCATTTCGTTTGTTTTACAGTTATCTGCCTTGTTACCTCCCTTACGGATTGATTTTGAGTTGTCTCCCCTGCACATTAATTTACACCCATCTTTCTTTTTAGTTTCTTTTCCTCGGTAATGATGTTTTGTCAAGTAAAATTTACTGTTCTCACCCTTTTAGCTTTCTTTGTACGATTGTCCTATTTTGTCTTAATACTCAATGTTATTTTTTTATTATTATTTTATTTGGTTCTCAATAATATAATAAAATAGAAATAGGTTGTTTGGGAGCACTTAAACACTACCGAAAATCATTTCACTGTAAATAATTTTTGATCAATTATTGAGATATTAAGCAGAATAGATACTTGTATTTTTGTTTCTTTGTAAATTTTTTTTAAATTCTTTTTTTTTTAAGTTTATAATGAGTAAAACTTTGCTGCTCAAGTATGATTTTATGATTAAGCCAAAACATTTATTTACAATGCTTATAATCTATCTATATACCATTAAAAGTTATGCCGTCTATAGGAGCTTGTCTTTTTGCATGCAAATAGAAACATTTGATTGGTTGAATAAAAAGAGGGATAGTCGGAGTACACATAAGTAGTTTTTACAAAGTCAAAATCAGTAGATGAATTTTACATGAGTCTAAAGTATTTTTTTTTTTTTTTTTTTTACCGGGTACATTTTTTTTTTTTTAAAGCTTTTTTTTTTTTGCCACTGAAGCAATACATGAATATATTCATTGCAATTACTTTCTTATGCAATTACTTTCTTATGCAATTAAATATTAGCACTTTTTTCCCCCACCAAATTTTACAAATATTTTTTCAATACAAATTAGTAGAAGCTAATGACTAAATAATCACATTAACACATAGATTTTCCTTAGATCACCGAAGTTAAGCAACGTTGAGGCTGATCAATACCAGATGGGTGACAATTTGGGAATACTAGGCGCTGTATATAGGAAGACGTTGAGACCTCCCTGCAAGAACTGCAAAAAGCATCACATTGACATTTCCCCTAATGAAAATATGCATGCGACTGTGGCCTGCTTGTGAATTTGACACTCCGTAGACGCTTCCTCCATCGGGGGAAGGTGCTTCAACTTGCGTAAGGTTTATCACACTGGATTAAGAAAAAAAATAAAATAATAAACTGAAAAGATAATAAAAGATATACATTGATATTATATGAGCACCACTGTTTTTTTTTTTAATCTTTTTTTAGTTTACATGATAAAAACAATCAAGATGAGGATATTCATCCAGACCAAGGCATTATTTGGCATTATTTTGTATTATTTGGCATTATTTGGCATTATTTGGCATTATTTGGCATTATTTTGTCTTTGTCCAAATCAAGAGTACCCTCTTTTAGGGAGATAGATATTCTCCCAATTAAAAACTGATCTTTTGTGTAATCATGCCCTCATAACGAGATAAGTAAAAAGACTTGGAAAAGAAACAAAAGAACCATTTGTTCTTAAGAATTTATTAAACTGAGTGTGTTTAGGTATAAGATAGCACCAGTATGTGTTTAAGAATAAAATAGCAGCAACAGCATGCGTTTAGGCATGAGACAAAAACAACAGCATGTGTTTAGGCATGAGACAGCAACAACAGCATGTGTTTAGGCATGAGATAGCAAGACCAGCATGTGTTTAGGCATGAGATAGCAATAACAGCATGTGTTTAGGCATGAGACAGCAACAACAGCATGTGTTTAGGCATGAGACAGTAACAACAGCATGTGTTTAGGCATGAGACAGCAACAACAGCATGTGTTTAGGCATGAGACAGCAACAACAGCATGTGTTTAGGCATGAGATAATAGCAACAGTATGTATTTAGGCATAGGATAATAGCAATAGTATATGTTTAAACATAATATAGCAGCAACAATATGTGTTTAGGTATAAGGTAGCAACAGCACTTGTGACAAAGAATAGTCAAGGTATCAATGATCCTATATGTACATCATAACAAATATGCATATTAAACAAGTTGTGTTAGGACACTATGACAATGTAGTCTTGTACAAGAACACTGTTGGATAGGAAACAAAGAAGTAAAAGGAATAATGACAATATTGACAATATTGACAATAATTTTCAATGTTTCAATATTTATTTACCAACATAATGTGTCACACCAGGATGGTAGTTTGGTGTAAAGCCCTCAAATTGTCGAGATACCTCATCTCAAGGAAGAAGAAAGAAAAAAAATGTGTGCACTCTTCAAATATACATAGGTATGTATCATATGTATGTAGTGGGAAGATTAAGTAAAACTGACAATAAATAAACTCCATAATGCCTTAAACTGATCCGTTCTTAACTTTATCGGCCAAATCTTTCAGTGAGGGCATAAATTTATTGTGTGTGTGTGCGTGTGTGTGTGTGTGTGTTAGTGTGTGTGTGTGTGTGCGCACACGCTTGAGAGAACGCCTACACATATTTATAAATTTGTGAGTTGAGCATTCACTGGGCATGTACATGAGGGAGTTGGCATTTCTTGGAGTTATTAGTTGACATTTAATGCATAATAAATTGAACAGTCTTAAAAAAAATAAAATAAATAAATGATAAAATAATGAATGCATTTAAAAGTGTACAATAAAAGTAAATGAAAAACAGTCATATATATATATATATATATATATATATATATATACTAGCTGAAATATATATATATATATATATATATATATATATATATATATATATATATACTAGCTGAAATATATATATATATATATATATATATACTAGCTGAAATATATATATATATATATATATATATATACTAGCTGAAATATATATATATATATATATATATATATATATATATATATATATATATATACTAGCTGAAATATATATATATATATATATATATATATATACTAGCTGAAATATATATATATATATATATATATATATATATATATATACTAGCTGAAATATATATATATATATATATATATATATATACTAGCTGAAATATATATATATATATATATATATATATATATATATATATATATATACTATGTACATATATACATGTATATATATATATACTAGCTGAAATATATATATATATATATATATATATATATATATATATATATATGTATATATATATGTATATACTAGCTGAAAACATTATCAATAATTTTCCCCACTCTTCATCTGTACCTAAACCTAAACATAGATTCCATGATCAAAGCTTCTTTCTTAGAACTGCACGCCTGTGGAATTGTCTTCCGTTTTCCTGCTTTCCAGCTATCTATAATATGGTTGTCTTCAAGTCCAACGTGAACAAGTTTCTGATGAGCCGTTCCACTTAAGTTAACAAATTTACCAAACTTCCATCACTATCGATTACTATATTGTCCTTTTGACTACTCTACACTCTTTAACCCTTATCCTTGAGTGGCCTATCGGCCTTGATAAGTGGTGACGCCTATGTAAAAAAAATATATATACATGTATATATATATATATATATACATGTATATATATGTACATATATATATATATACATATATATACACATGTATATATATGTATATGCATTTTATTTTTTATCTAAAAAATAAAACGCATATTTGCTCTACAACAGTATTGAGCACTTTCTTCAGTTTTTATTAATTACCATTTCTACCATATATATATATATATATATATACATATATATATATACATATATATATATATATATATATATATATATATATATATATATATATATATATATATATATATATAGTCTTATTTATATTATTCCAAATTTTACTGGGTTTATATAATTGAAAATTCGGTAATCGGTCATATACTAATAAGTTTTAAGTCAAAATGAGATGACTTAAATTATAAGCTACAAAATTACCATATTTCATAATTGAGCATTCATATATTGTTTTAACAAAATCAAGACATCAAGGAATAGATTGATAGCAACAAATAGTGTATTTCCTCGTTAGTCATAATTGTTTCAAGACTATTTGGACAAATCCTTATGTCGTTTGAAAAAAGAAAACAGAACAACGGAATAGAGTTTAAACAATGTATTACTGGAACAACAATGTAAAAAGGTTACAACTGAAAAGAGTAGTAAACGTCAGCGAGCAGGCGAGGGTCGCTCTGGTGTTTAATCCACACCTGGGATCAAAAGGTCTATGGTTTATATAATGGATAGAACAGTCCATTTGGAGGGTGATTACCCCACAACACCCCCTCCCCAGCTGATTTCCGTGATTGTGAAAATCAGTATTTCTTCCTTTTGGGGCAGACCACCAAGGGGTCTGTGCGCTTCCTCTTTCTGCTGGAGCGTCTCGGTTCTGACATCCCTTTTGGAGGGTCTATGTCAAAACATTCATACACAGTTTCAATCGCCTCACTGCCGTCCTGCGGTGGTTCTTCATGATCCTCGTAGAAGCGTTTCTTGATTTGGTTCAAGTGCCTCTTATGCTGGCCCTGAATGATATATGTAACATGGCCAATTCTTCGTAAGATCGTGCCCTGTTCTCAAAAAGAAACGTTATTTCTAAAATGTCTAAAATATCTCTGCTTCATTGGCATTGTAGAGGTTCTGTTGTGTACTATGTGTTTGGGTAGCAGTTTATCAAATACGGATTTTATTTTCCGTCTAAACATGATTTCTGCTGGGGATCCTGCATCTGGTTTGTTTGGGTTTCTCATGATTCTGTAAATCTGCAGAAATTGCTGAAGGGCCTTTTCTGTCTGTGTACCGGACGTCTTTTTTAATGCCCTTTTAAGTGTATTGATGAAGGGGTCAGCCTGGCCGTTGCTTCTGGCATGGTACTGGGGTGCTGTAATATGCTTGACTCGATACGTCTTGCAGAATTCTCTGAACTCTGTCAAGGTGGACTGTGTAGCGTTGTCGCTAACCAGACAGTCTACAGCCCCAAACCGAGCAAACAATTCCAATAAAAATTTGTCGTTATTGCTGTGGTCTGTTTTTTGCATCTTAGTACCTCTGGCCATTTAGAGTAAGAGTCAACTACTATCAGGTAGTAAAAATCCTCCTCAGGTCCCACATGATCGATGTGGATCCTCGACTATGATTGTTCAGCCTTAGGCCAAGGTTTATATGTTATCGGTGGTGCTTTTGCAGCCAAAGCACAGCCTTTGTATCTGTTCATCATGTCGGTAATATCTTGGTCCATAGCTGGCCAATAAACAAAACTTCTCATTAGGCTTTTCATTCTGTTTATTCCTGGATGCCCCATGTGAAAATCCCTTAGAATTCTTTTTTGAAGGGTTTGGGGGATGACAACCCTTTCATCATATAACAGTATGTCATCACAACCAGAAAAAAATGCCTGAACTGGTGTCACCCAGTGCTAATTTCTGCTTCGTGGTTTGAATGAAATTGTCATTTAGGGATTCTGACTTAATTTCCTGAAGCAGTTCACGGATAATATTGTTTATCATGGTTTTTACATCACTATTAATACATGGGCTAGTTGTTTTGAAGGGAGAAATTGAATTGTAAAATTATAGTTCAGCAGAATCTTAATAGTCGGTTTGCAGTGAATGTTGGAAGTCCTTTTTTGATCCAAAAATGGATATCAACGGATTATGGTCGGTTTGTAGAAAAAAATGTCTTCCATACAAGAACCGGTGGAATTTTGAAACTGCAAATATAATTCCTAGGGCCTCTTTCTCGATCTGAGAATAATTCTTTTCCGCTGGCAAGAGAGTCCGTGATGCGAAAGCAATAGGCTGTTTTGAGCATCCGGCATTCGATGTAGCATGCATGCCCCGACGCCATATTGACTAGCATCGCTAGCTACTATTATGTCCAACTGCGGGTTGAAATGCGCTAGGAATTGTTTGGAAGTCAGGATTCTTTTTATTTCTTGGAATGATGTCTGGCAATCTTCTGTCCACTCCCAAGCCTTATCCTTTTTCAGCAATTTATTAAGTGGTGCGCGCAATTTGTACATATTTAGGATGAACCCCTGGTAATAATTTGCCAAACCTAAAAAACTCTGCAATTGAGTTATGTTTACTGGTGCCGGCATTTCTTTAATAGCGGTCGCCCTATCTGGGTCTGGGTGTCTGCCATCTTTATCGATTATTTGTTTCTAAAAAGAACTCGCATTTATCTGCTTTGATCTTAAATCCATAATCTTGTATTCGACTGAATACTTGTCTGATATGTTTTTCATGTTCCTCCCTGCTTTTGCTCGCTATGATAATGTCATCAAGATATGCGATTGCGGTGTCCAAGCCGGACAGCATAATATCCATTACTTGCTGGAATATTGCGGGTGCCACCTTGACACCAAACGCGAGTCTTTCATATCTGTACAGTATACCTCAATCAGTGTTAATACAGACGAGGTTTGCGTTTTTGTCATTTACCGGAATATGTAGGTAAGCGTCACTTAGGTCGATCTTAGAAAAAAACTTGCCGCCATTTAATTTCGTGAACACTTCTTCAGGACTAAGTAATGGATAGTGAAAATCTTCTAAGGACCCGTTGAGTCTGGTCGCGAAGTCGGCACAAACGCAAATTTCCCCGGACCTTTTCTTTACGTAAACTACCAAAGCAGCCCACTCACTATATTCAATTTTAGCCAGTATACCGATGCTTTCTAATCTATCTAGTTTCTGATTTATTTTGTTCAGGGAAGCGAACGGGACATTACGTTTCTTTTTAAACACCAGTTGTGTGCCAGGTTTCAACTTAAAATCTGTGGCCATTTTTGTACATCTCCCCAGTCCAGGAGTAAATACGTTTGTGAATTCTTTTTTAAAAAAAGTTAGAAGTTTCTCCGTTTCTGCTGAGCAGATATCTATTTTCTTGCAGAATGTGGATATAGGAAGATCCCAGAGACGAAACTCCTCCATGCTGTCAGAACCGAACAGGTTCTCACTATCTTTTAGCACATACAATCTTAGTTCCGTCTGCCTGCTTCCCACCGGACTACAACTTGGATGTCTTCAAGTCCAATGTTAACAAATTCCTAATGAACCGCCCCCTTAAGTAAACACTTCATCAAATCTCCACACTAACGTAATGTACTTGCAATAACCCTTATCCCTGAGTGGCTTCCGGGCCTTGATAAGTGGTGATCACTGTGTAAAAAAAAAAAAAAAAAAAAAAGTTTTTTTGTTTTCACCCGTAAAGTGACGTTTGTAATTAATTCACCTTCAAAATGAATTTTTTTACCATTAACGGCTGTCGCCATTCTGCTAGTTTTTAACATAGTCGGCTTTTGTAATATTTTCCACGTTTTGAGATTTATTATTGAAAGATCCGATCCACTGTCTAATTGGAATTTAATAGCCTTGCCGAAAATGATAACCGTTACATATTTTCATAGATTTTCATCTACGACGTCCTTAGTTCTGGTTTGATGTACACGGCTTCTATTCTGAGTTTTCCTACAGTGTGAACTTTTATGACCGATCTTATTGCATAAATGGCATCTTTTTGTTAAAAATGGACAATCCCTTACCCAATGTATTCCACCACATCTGAAACAAGCTCTCAGTGCTTTTAGTTTTTCTGAGGTTTTTTTTTTGTTTTGTTTTTTTTTTTACATAGGCCACTCAAGGATAAGGGTTAAAGAGTGTACAGCAGAAATTGGACAATATAGTAATCGCTAGTAAATGGAAATTCGGTAAATTTGTTAACAAGTGGAACGGCTTATCAAGAACTTGTTTATGTTAGACTTGAAGACAACCATATTGTAGTCAGCTGGAAAGCAGGAAAACGGAAGACAATTCCACAGGCGTGCAGTTCTAAGAAAGAAGCTTTGATCATGGAATCTGTGTTTAGGTTTAGGTACAGATAAAGAGTGGGGAGAATTATTAATAGTGTTTTCAGCTAAACGAGTATTTCTTGTGAAAGTTTGGCGAGAGGAGACCATAGATTGGAGCTCAGTCGAACACTTTCCATGAAAATAACGATACAGCAGAGACAAACTCGCAACATCTCTTCTGTGAGATAAAGGTTGCAGGGAAGAGAAAAGGACATCTCCTACGAGGCTACGAAGTCTATTTTGAACTCTATCAAGGCAGAACAAGTCCTTTCCAGCAGCTCCTGCCCAGATATGGCAACAGTACTCCATCCTTGGACATACCTGGCTCTTATATAGATAGAGAATTGCATCAGCAATGAGGTATCTACTGGATCGATAGAAGGTCCCACCATTTTTCCAGTGGCCTTGGCAACAGATTTGATGTACAAGTTCATTTTAAGATCAGGAATAAAGGTCAAGCCCAGAAGCTTGTCAAAACTTGAGGCCTCCTGAAGACGAGAGCCATTCATTTCAATTGATGCCAGATGTGGATCAGAATGTTGATGATGTAAAGAGAGAAGCTTGGTTTTAGATGCATTAAAAGTAACTAGTCACTCCTTTCCCTATTATACCACGTGCTCAAGATCAGAGGAGAGAGAATCGGAGAGAACTTGGTCGTTTACTCTCTTAGATGTGCTACCATAAATGGTAGTGTCATCAACATAAATGTCTACAAATGATGTAAAAATGCGATTTGGAAGATCATTAATGTAGATCAGGAAAAGAGTTGGGCCCAGGATGGTGGTTAGTGTCTGTGTGCCATTTTGACGGTTTTTTCTTAGTTACTTTTTTTATATTCACGATGCTTGCTTCAATATTTCTTGCATCTTTTTTTATAATTTCTATTTTTTGACAATCCTCAGTCAATTTTTGAAGTGTCAACTTCGGTTCATTTTCTAATTTTGTAAGGACTCTGCACCTGATTTCCGCATCTTTTCCCGAGGTTAACCCTTGCGCAAACACAAGACATTTAAAATTGTCTGCTGTTAGTTCATACAACTTAAAGTCATCACAGTGTTTGTTCACTACAGCTGCGTAGGTGGCAAAATCGTCATTATCGTCTTTTACCACATTCAAACATCTCCAACGCTTATGGAAAAGAGACCTTTTCAGCGAGAAAAGTTCTATTAACAAATTTACCGTCTCATTGAATGATAAATTAATGCTTATGTCAAACAAATAAAAAGTATACCCTGCCCCACTTTGGTATTGAGCACTCTTGTATTAACCTTGTTTAAACTTCATTTGTTATTTTACTTTTGGAAAATATTAACCTGGAATTCGTGTGCTAGAAAGTTTGGATCTTAAATTCTAGGCAGTTATGTACAATATAGAAAATGTGTATAAATAGAATTGAGCAAAACCAACCATTTAATGAAATAAGTCATAAAAAATTAATAATTAAGTAATGAAAGTTCGTTTTTCAAAGAAATATGCAAATTAGTTAACCAATATGAAGTTGCTTGCATGTTCCTGACTGAGTATATTAAGAAGTTCGTTTCAGTAATTTTTTTAAATAGAGAAAGTAGGCTTTTAATAAATAATTCGACAAAAAACTTAACTTTATATGTGCTCAGAAGATTAGATCAGTACTCCATGAGTTGCTGAGTTCAACAACTTTCAAATAGCAGCAACTCAATATTCAATGGAATAAGATTTAATTTTGACATTTTAAAACATTTTCAAATCATGTTCCAAATAAAGAAAATACAAAAATAAAAACGACACAATTAATAATGTCTGTAAATGAATATGTCATAAATGAGAAACGGATGAATAAAACAGCCAGGAAAAATATATGAAAAAAAAATGACCTCTTTTTCTTTTTTGTTTTATTTTACGATTCCCTTTCCTCCACCTCTTACAAAAATAAAAAAAAACGTATGGGAAAAAATGTTTGGTCACTAAATTTTTCCAAATTATATATATATATATATATATATATATATATATATATATATATATATATATATATATATATATATAGCATGTCTGTATATGTACATATATATGATTTGGCTGACTGCTAAATATATTCTGTTTCATTTCTTGGAAAAAAAACATTTCTAGAAAGTCATTCCTTTTCCATACCAACTTTAATATTTGTATGCATTTTTTATATTATTATTATTATTATTATTATTATTTATTTTTTTTAAATATTATTATTATTATTATTATTTATTTTTTTTAAATATTATTATTATTATTATTATTATTATTACTATTATTATTATAATAATAATAATAATAATTTATTATTATTATTTATTATTATTATTTTATTATTATTTTATTTTATTATTATTATTTATTTTATTATTATTTATTTATTTTTTAATATTATTATTATTATTATTATTATTATTATTATTATCATTATTATTATTTATTTATTTTTTTATATATTATTATTATTATTATCATTATTATTATTATTATTATTATCATTATTATTATTATTATTATTTTATTATTATTATTTTTATTATCATTATTATTATCATTATTATTATTATTATTATTATCATCATCATTATTATTATTATTATTATTATTATTTTTATTATTATTGTTATTATTATTATATTATTATTATTTTTATTATTATTATTATTATTGTTATTATTATTATTTTTATTATCATTATTATTTTTAAAAAATTGACTAACGATTTTAGTGACTCATTGAACATCATTAAACGCTGATAAAAAAACGAACAGATAAAAAATAAATTTTCTCTTTTCGACTTCATTTCAATAATTTCATTCCAGTTGTTTTTTTTTTGTGTGTTTGTTTTGTTTTCATTTTCTTTATTGCAAAATCTTTTATTACATCATCAGATCAATAAATAAAAGAAGAACAAAACCCTATTTAGGCGATAGCATTTCAAAGCCTAATGCTACTCTTCAGAAGAGTAGAAAAAGGTCAGGATTATATATATAAAAAAAAAGCGGGCATACGGCCATTCGCGTTGAAATGAAATAGGAGATAAAGTATAAATATGTAGAAGCAAGAATAATGGTGATAATAGCGATAGAAGAAAAATTGGATATATGGGGACATATATATATATATATATATATATATATATATATATATATACATTCTTCAGAATTCATTTTAATAAGGATTTTTTGAAATTCACTATAAAGATGTTTGTTCAAATAGGACATATATATATATATATATATATATATATATATATATATATATATATATATATATATATATATATATATATATAAAGTGATATACAAATTACCATTAGTGTATGAAGTGATGCTCTTTATGTAAACAAATTGAGCTTAGGTATTTGGACAATGTCAAAACATTGTTAATTCACTGCTAAATAGCGCAACGGTTAGAAGCTCCAACTGTCATTTGGGTGGCCGGGTTTTGATCCTGGTTTGGGATAGTTGCTTGTCTAGCCACACTGATGAGCTGTGAAACAGCGAAACAGTACTGTATGTGGATGATTATATATATATATATATATATATATATATATATATATATATATATATATGAACAAATGATTAATAAAACATGTTAAAAGACATCTTGAAAAAGAGTTAAAAACATATTTAATTTTAAAAAGGAAGCACAAGATAAGTGGATAGTCCTTAATCCGTGGAGTTTCAAAGAAATACTCTCCTTCTCATCAGAGGGTAGGAATTAGTAAAATGCGGGATCGGATTTGCATGTAAAAGTATTTAATGAAACTACAAGTAAGTCACAGATCTTACTTGGTTAAAAAAAAAAGGGTGAGGTAAGGGGAATAGGAGGTAAAAGTAAAATGATAAAAAGATTTCACATGAATGGATAGTCCGGTGAAGGGTAAAAATCCAAGAATGGTAAAATCCAAAACGAACGGATTAAAAATTTCCAATCCAATGGGTAAATTCCAAATGGTCCAAAATTATCCAAAAGGCAGAGTTTCTTGGAAAAAATCGCAAATGGAATGAATTCCAAATCATTAAAAGAAAAAGCACTGAAGAGAATATTTAAAACACGTCTGTCAAGGATGGAGGAATCAAGTAAATTAAGGTAAAAAAAAAACAAAAAAAAAAACGGAAAAGCGGTGAAAGTTTAAATTTTAAAAGCAAGGTCAAACTGACCCAGACAAAAAGCGCAAAAGTTAGCGTTAATAATTAGGTCAACTTAGATATGCACGTGAAAGTCCCAGAATTAAATTAAGAAACACGAGTCAGAAGAACAAATAAATGGCTAAGTTTATGAAATAGAGCGTCTATTATATTAAAAAAAAAAAAATGAAAGTAAATAAATTAAAAATTGAAAATTAAAAAATTAAAAAGTTAAAATAAAACTATACATACACACATACACACACATACATACACACATACACACATATACATACAGACACACAAATGCACACATACATGTACATACATACACACACGTATATACATATATATACATATATGTATACATATACAATAACACACACATACACACACATACGCACATATACAAACATACACACACGCATGCATAAATATATACACATATATACACATATCCAAAAACATATACAACTTAAACAAAAACATACATACATACTTACATACAATTTAAGGGGAGGGATTGGCCGCTATCTACAAACTCCGGAATAAGGCAAATAAATGTGTATGTAAATGCATATAGTAAAATATAAGTAAACAAATACATAGAATAAAAATGAGTAGGTTGATGTATATATTTAATTAATAGGTATACTTATATCATAAAACGGAGACAGCAGATGGAAAACCGGCCAAAGAAATAAAGAAAAACAAATAAAATTGAAAATATAAAAAGCTTAGAAAGTAAGATAAAAAAGAATAAAAAAAATAAAAAAATAAAAAAAATTATGGGAAAAGATATATATTTGAAGGGTTAACTTAATAGCTATGTAATTTCAAATTTACCATATTTAAACTTGGACATATGTTTGCAATAGGAGATCAGTTCGTTTTTAGAGTTTATTATATTACTACTTTGAGGGGAGGTTATAATAGTTATAGCTTCAGATGCACAGAGGTGACAAGAATTAGATCCTGGAGTATAAGACTTAACTTTTTTTAGGATGGTCCATTTAATTGAAAAGTGGGTATTGGCAGAATTAAGCTTTTTAACCAGTGTAGTTAGAGAAGTTCCCTGGTTATTATTTGAATTTTGGTTATTGAAAGAAGAAGTGTGGTTTGAAATTCTTTTCTCTATTAAAGTTGAAGTAGCACCAATATATGTATATGTTTTATTAATAGCTCGGGGTCGAGAATTAATATTAATTTGTTGATTTATACTGGGAAGAGAATTTAAATTTTGTTCATTTTGATGAACAGAGGGTAGGACAACAAGAACAACAAGATTGGTTTGGAGGGGATAATTAGTGTTGTCAGTGTTAGGATAGCTGCTATGAAAAATATTATTATTATTATTATTATTATTATAGCTGGTTGTATGATTGAAAATAGAGGGGCTAGTTGATTCGTTTATTGGATTAATAATTATATCAGAGGGCGGGTCGGAGGAAGGATAATTTGGTGGCAAAATGTTATTGTCTATTATGGGAGAATTGCATGGGAGCTCTGTAATTGTGCATGAATATATTACATCTTTATGGATGCAATCATTATTGAGTGGGCAAAGATGTTTGTTAATACAGTTGCAGTTGCTTTTTGGTTGGATTGGGAAAGGGATTTTTTGGGCTGATTTAATTTTTTGTTATTAGATGCTAAGATTCTTTGTGCTAAATTAGGCTTAGTAGAATAAGAAATTCTTATTGAGTTTTTATTAAAAATTGAACTATATCTGTGTGGATATTTGAAAGAGTTTTCTACAATATTGAAGAATTCTTTACGCTAAATGGAGGATTAAACCAAATATTTTTCTTTCTCCTAGTGCGACAGGGTGGGTTAGAAGTATTACGATTTGCATGTTGGTTCGGATTATATTTGTGGAGTGGACCATTGCTATTGATAGCAGCAGATCTTGTTATTTGAACTGGTTTCTTGCGAGTCATATTGTGTGTGATTACAGATTTAAGATGGCATACAGGTGGGGCATAATGGTTATATTGAATCTTTTCATTGTATCCTGAATTTCTTAAGGCATTATTGAAGACAGTAGCATTTTGATTAAAGGTTTTTTTATCGGCTGAGAGCATAGAAATTCTTCTAGAGACGGATGGTACTATAGATTTTATAATTGAATTGGGGTGGTTAGAAGATTTATGGACGTATAAAAGCGTAAGGTTGGGTTTATGATAGGGGCTGTAAGTTTCAGTATTAAGATTAAGTGAAATGTCTAGAAAATCTGAAGTTTTTTTTATTTGGGTCAATAATTATAGAAAGGCCAAAATTATTAAAAAAGTTATGTTATCTTTTAATTGTATTATTGTACTCTCTTGGCCTGGCTGTTGTTGTAAATAGAGCATCATCTCTATAAAGGCCCCCTTGGATATGTTTAAAGTGGTATTTAAGTTCTTTCAGTAAGAAGAGTCCCACTAAATCTGTAACTTCAGCAGAGTCAGAAGCACCAATTAAGATGTCAAAATTATTGGGGGGTATCTTTTCTAGTCCAAAACTTATTGTTAAATTGTATAAGGGATTTTCTGGCTAGGAGAATTAATTCAATTTCCAAATGAGTTGAGTCAGAATTTCTTTTGGCAAAGATAAGAGCCTTATTTAAGAGGATCGGTGAAATTGATTGATAATAATTGATAATAATTGCTGATGTCAAAGGTTATGAAGTTAAGGAGGTGTTTATTTTTAAGGGAAACAAACCAATTAATTACATAATTCGAATTTTGCCAAAGGGGGAAGCTAACTTTTTCTTTAATAGAGGGGATAATTCTATCTAAGATGTTTTTGCTTACCGCACCCAAGTCAAAGCTAGATGGGCAGATCAATCTAATGGAGGGGGTTTATCATAAAATTTAGGTTTATGGTCTTTGAGGGTGAATCTAGGGGTACCCAGAGAAAGTATTTCAGTGGAGTTATGAATGTTCATAGATGTCAGTAAAGATTTAGCTTCAGAATTAATAGAATCCAAAATGTTGCGGGGAACTATTTTATAAGATTTATTAAGCTCTTTATATATAAGTCTTTTATATGTAGGATAGTCAAGTTTATAGTAATTTTTAGTCTTGTCTGCAGGGACAAATATATGCTTATTCTTTTTGACTTTCTTGGCAAAATTATTTATTTTTCGGGTAACCGGGTTGTAGTAGTGTTTTTGTTTCTTAAATCTAATTTTTTAGACTAAGTCTAACATGGAATTTTCGAACTCCTTAGGGTAAGGATTATATTTAGGGTGGGCAGTGGTTTTTAGTCCGTAAAATTTGGTAGTCAATCTTTCAATTTTCTTTTGTTCTCTTTGGGAGTTTATAGGGAGTCCATTTGTTAAAGTTTCTGGGTGAAGAATGTCATTAGACGAAAAAGGCGCTTTAAGCTTATTATTAATGTTTAAGTCATGGCGATAAGCTTTCCACCTTATATTTTTTAGGAAAGTGTTCAAAGCTAGAACAAATTTGTGGATATATTCTTGTTGGGTAGGGATAGGGATATTCTTGGCAGACAGGGGAATGTGTTCCTTTGCAAACATATCTGGAGAGAATAAAAAGCTCAACCAGACGGGAGCTTATAAAGAAATATAAATTACAATAAGTTTACCAAGGTAAGCAAAATGGTAAACTTAGAATATATTATAAATATTAAAGAGTTAATATTTACAAGTAAAGTAATCTCAACCAGATGTAAAAGCTCAATAAAACCGAAAAGGAAATAGAGCTTATAATATGAACAAATGATTAATAAAACATGTTAAAAGACATCTTGAAAAAGAGTTGAAAACATTTAATTTTAAAAAGGAAGCACAAGATAAATGGATAGTCCTTAATCCGCGGAGTTTCGAAGAAATACTCTCCTTCTCATCAGAGGGTAGGAATTAGCAAAATGCGGGATCGGATTTTGCATGTAAAAGTATTTAATGAAACTACAAGTAAGTCACAGGTCTTACTTGGTTAAAAAAAAAGGGTGAGGTAAGAGGAATAGGAGGTAAAAGAAAAATGATCAAAAGATTTCACATGAATGGATAGTCCGGTGAAGGGTAAAAATCCAAGAATGGTAAAATCCAAAACGAACGGATTAAAAATTTCCAATCCAGTGGGTAATATATATATATATATATATATATAGGGGCTCCTTCAGTCTTTGACAGACTATGGATACCTATGAAAATTAATTTTGTGGCAGTAGGTGTGCAATCTCCAACCACACCTCTCCTGAGTCGACATTGTTAAATACCAGTGGCAAGTGAAGTGTATGTACATGATGACTGTAAAAATATACCGAGATAAGCGGAGAGCACATACAGCGCCTAGAATTCCCAAATGGTCACCCATCTGGTACTAACTAGGCTCAATGTTGCTTAACTTCGGTGATCTGACGAGAACCGGTGTGTTAACGCGATTATGCCGTATATATATTCATTTGTTCGTTGGCAGAACTTAGATACGAGTATACATTTTGCTGATTAGGATTGAGCCAGCCTAAGCTACAAAGTGTTTTTAGGTGATCCATGAGGCACAACTTTGTGTCACACACTTCAGATTTCGCCATTCGCAGCGGCAACACATGTACTTGACATGCAGGTTCAGGAAGGCATCTTGCAGCAGGTTGTTTGTACACCATTATGTAGAGTACCACTTTGTCGCCTACTCGCCAGGAGAGTTTATTTGGAGGTGCATCTCCCCCAGTGAATTAAACACGGTTCCAAAATACCAACCTGGAAATTTTTATGATTCGGCATGTGTATATTAAATAAAAGATGGGGAATAACTTTATTGTGTCATTAGATCAATAAGGAAAGAAAAAGAGAGGAAAACCTCTTTGGGCCATGGCATTACGAAGCTAAATGCTTCTCATCAAAAGAGGAGAAAAGCTAGTATTATACAAAATATACAAGATAGCTGGAGAACTATTATACAAAATATACAAGATAGCTGGAGAAAATATACAAGATGGCTGGAGAACATTTACATTAGAAATGAAGAAAATATATATTATGATATATTAAATACAAGAATAAAAAAAACAGTAAGATATAACTTAGAAAGAAACAATTATATATATTTATAAGTATCAATAATTATTTTCATACCTACAGACACTAGTTTGTCATGTTTTCGCAATCATCAGTGCAAGAAATGATAATTATTGCTGGTCAATGGATTCGAACCCAGTTACACAGTCACCTTTGGCTCCATTTGCTAAGATGTTACCCCTAGACCAGCATCAATTAACATGAGGACTAAGGGAAATTAAGCATCTATAAATGCCAAATATGGGCATAACAGTAAAGCAGTCAGAGAGTGTTTTAACGATCAGAAGTCATAAATAGCGCATATATCGTTAGTCGATTATGTTTTTGTTTTATTTCCCAGACAAGGCTCAACGTTAATAATCTTAAAGGGTGCTTATGATTATAAATATTAATAATTATTTTTATGCTTACAGTGTTTCATGCTTTTGCAACCATCAGTGTAGGGAGTGATAATTACTGCTGATCAATGGACTCGTACCTAGTTACAAAGCCAGCTTTGACTCCATTTATTAGAACAATTAAAAAGCTGACCTATTATTTATGCAAAAAGAGGTTTGCATGGTTATAACCAGAAACTGTTTCACTGTGCCAATTTTGATTGAACTGGAGGGGGACCACTTTCTCAATCAGGACCCCTGGACCTTTAAATAGACTGGGTTTTTTTTTTTTTACATATCAGTCATTACTTATCAAGGCCTGGATGCCACTAAGGGATAAGAGTTACTGAGTGTACAGTAGTTAATGAGACAATTAATAGCAATACTTAGTAGTGGAAATTTTGTAAATTGAATAGCTTAAGTGGCCAGCTCATCAAGAACTTGTTTACGTTGGTCTTGAAGATGATCATATTGTAGTAAGCTGAAAATCAGGCAAACAGAAGAAAGTTCCGCAAGCGTGCAGTTCTAGGACCGAAGCTTTGTTCATGGAATCTACATTTAGATAAAGAGTGGAGAAAAGTATTGATAGTGGTTTCAGCTAGACGAGTGTTTTTCATGAAAGTTTGGTAAGATTGGAGCTCCGACAAGCACTTGCCATGGAAGTAACGATAGAGCAGAGACATGCTCGCAATGTCTCTTCTGTAGGAAAGACGTTGCAGAGAAGAGAAAAGGGCGTCTCCTACTAAGATATGAAGTCTATTTTGAACTTTGTCAAGGCAGGATAAGGTGCTTCTAGCAGTTCCTGCCCAGATGTGGCAACAGTACTCAATCCTTGGACGTACTTGGCTTTTATACATTATACTCCTATGAGATATAATAAATGCACCGGTGCCAATGATGCAGCAATACAAGTGTAAGGTTGTACGCATTTACACACATAGACCCAACACATTGTAGCAGAGTACGTCACAAAGAACATAGAGCAAGTAATAACTCAACTCCTTCTTTTTTGTAACAACAACATTTATTCCTCATTCTCTCGTCACGCGTGACTTCTCATTATGGCTGTGATGTCAGCCACGTTTATAATGTGCTTATCTTCTCTGATGCTTGTCTTCTCAAACGTCGCTTCGAACATGCTCTCGAACATGCTCTCGAACATGCTCTCGAATGTGGTCTCAAATGTGTTCCCTCTCCTTTTTATAGCCTTTTTCCTTTTTTTTTTTTTTTTTGCTCAACGCAGACTTCCAAACACCCGGGCAATGCCGGGCACCCAAGCTATTTAAATTACAAATGCAAAAATTAATCTTTAGAATAAACGACATATTTGTATAACAAGAATGTTTTTCTGTGATTTATGTAGTTTGCCTCCTCTAAAAAAACACATCCTGATACTCGGTGTTCAGCAAAGCCAAAGCCAAAAACAATTTTCCTCCACAAAAAAAAAAAAAAAAAAAAATCAAACCAAACACCACAAATATTGTTTTTTCTTTTACATGGGCATCACCACTTATCAAGGCCCAGATGCCACTCGAGGATAAGGGTTAAAGCGTGTATAGTAGTCAAAAGGACAATACAGTAATCATAAGTAATGGAAATCCGTGTGGAGACGTTGATGATTATACTGGCCTGTTGAAAGAGCGAAGTGTTCATGTGTGTGCATGTTGAAGTTATGGTTCGTAGCCATGATAGATTATTTGTCTCCTAAATGTTAGTAGTAGAAGCGTGCGTCACAATAGATTAGAGACAGTACTGTAGGATGGGTTTGTGTGTATACCGTATATGAGCTGGCGTCCTGGTGTGCCAAAAAAGAATTACCCAAAGAAAGGTACTATGTTGAAAGTTATCTCCCTTAGATTTGTCCAGACAAAAATTAGTCGTGTTATTATCTTTACTAGCAACAAAATTTATTGAAGTAAATTCAATTTCAGTTTCAATTTCAAATATGCACATAAATCCGCATGTAACAAAAATTATGCGTTTTGGTGGGAGAGGGAATAAAAAATGAAATTTTAAAGGGAGATAATTCGTACAATTGAATTCAGCAGTATTTTCCCTTTGAATATAATTATGAATATAATTATTCTCATTTACAGTTAAAAAACGACCCTGGTGTCTAACTCCGTCCCGTGGGGAGGCATTGTAAATAGGTACAGTAAGTTTTAAATTTGAATATTTATGCATATAAAGTAGTAGCGTTCGCTCGTGTGTGTGTGTGCAATTCTCCTACAGCTCACACTGCTCGACTGATCATGACCAAACCTGGAATGATGATGGACCCTCATCTAGGGATGGTACATATCATTTTTCAAGGTTAAGGCCAAAAGTCAAGGTCATAGCCTATGTATATATACTCTCCTACAGCCCACACCACTAGACCAATCATGCCCAAACCTGACATGATGATGGACTCCGACCTAGGGATGGTGCACACCATTTTTCAAGTTCAAGGTCAAAGCACTACAATGGTTAACATTTGTTTAATTGATTAAAGGAATGGGGGTGGAGGAGGGTGATCTGATTCAAAATCACAAATCCATGATGACGAAACCCGGGATGATGACGAACCCCAACTTGGTGTCCATCATCTCTCAGTGAGGGAATTTATGAAGAGTTGGGTGCGGAGTTCTTTTGCCAACTCAGTCTCTGCATTCTTGAATAATTTTTCTCCATCAGATAAGAGGAAACGCATAAAAAAAATACAACAAGGCTTTGTCTGCATCAGCGTTGATATGGCAATCTCACCAAGTGATGACAATCCAACAAAGTCTGCTAGTATCGTAGGATACTTCTGGGGCACTCTCGGCTGATGGTAATGATGGTTTGGCCTTGAAACTATGTTTGAAACCAGCATCATCATCTGGAAGTAATGCTACTGTACAACATAATTATTTTAAAACGAGTGTAACTGAAACAATGGTATTTTTTTAGATTAGGTCCACCTTCACAGTTTTCTTTTAAATGACAACTTTTAAAAGTTTTCGACTATGCTGAATACGAAAATCGCATTGAAATTCTGCAGAAATAAGTAGTTATCGAGATATAAAAAGTTGTATTATGCATTGTATTCTTTGGCGGCCATCTTTTTTATGTGCCATAAACAAATTTACTCATCTATGACTGAAACCGCACGTGCGTAAAAAGCAATAGTGGACCTAATCTGGAAATTTACCGAAACGATTAGATAGAGTGAAAAATACCCTTAAAAATGATATAATGAAGTAAAGGTATTATAACGAAAACTTATTTGAAAATACGTCATTTGAAATCGAAATTAAAAAATTTCACAAGACCCTTATTGTCAACCCAGAAAGAACAATTAGAAGGAAGACCTACAGCATCTACTACGACTATCCAATTCCTACAGTTACGCAGTTAGAAAGCAGAGCCATAAAAGCTGACATACTGATATGGAACAAGAAGGAGAAAGAAGCAACCTTAGTAGAAGTTAGTGTCTCCCAGTGATGCTGAAAAGGAAAAGATAACGAAATACCAAGGTCTTATGTGTGACAATAAAACGGAATCTCAGGATCTCTACCATTCCAATTATTATAGAGGCAACTGGGTTCATGAAAAACAGTGTGAAAAACTACCTGGCAAATATACCCGGTGAACAAAGTGCAAGAGAGATTCAGACAATCGCACCCAAAGGGACGGCCAGAATCTTAAAAAGATCTCTCGGTTGGAATACTTGGCATCTGGTAGGATGCTCCATCCTTAGCTTGAATAAACTGATAAGAAAATTAGAAAAAAAATAGAGTAAAATAAGACAAAACCGGTTTTTAATTTGATTCAAACAATTGCACTTAAAGGGACAGTCAGAGTCTTAAAAATATCTTTCTGTTGGAACATCTGAGTTTGCGGATGAATGTTTGGTATCCAGTAGGATGCCCCATCTCCGCTTGAACAAACTGATAAGAAACTGACATAATCTGTGGACATTCCATGATAAATTAAAAAAGTTTAGGTTTTAATTTTATTATCTTTTGATGTGGTCCCTGGACTTGGTACAGCCATTTTGGATGTTTATAGCGCCTTTGGGGATTGCCAAGAACTATGCTGCCAATTAATATAAATCTCTATTTATATATAAAAGGCACTTAGTGTGTGTGTGTGTGTGTGTGTGTGTGTGTGTGTGTGTGTGTGTGTGTGTGTGTGATTATATACCTTTTTTCAACCGTGTCATTACATTTTAATGGATCCAACACGTTGTAGACTCCATCACAAAGAGACAAAAGAAAAGAAAAAATTCAACTGACTTTCTTTTTTTCTTTTTTACAAAAGCCTTTATATCTGGTATTTCCAACAATGCATTTTTTTCTAAACACTTAAACAATTCATTTTTCCTTTTCCAGCCAAGGGTGACTTTCATCTCGGATGCAACATCACACACGTATCTCGAACACATGCTTTTCTGAACACAGGCCATGACTCCAACATGTGCTTCTCTCATCATGTCTCAAACCTCCTTCTTTTGCCAAACCCCACATTCTGAACACCTGCTTTGTGAACACTTCTCGAACACTGGCCACGCCTCGAACATGTGCTTTTTTCCTCGTGTCTCAAATACCATGTTATTTTATCTCAGCTGTGATGTCACTTTGTACAACCGGCTTGGTTATTTGCATATCTTTATGTGGCTGCTGTCAGCGTCAGGGGCTCTATTACACGTGTGTATGTATGTGCGTTTGTTCCTTATGGTTTCCAAAACGGCTGGGCTGATTTTTTGAAATTTCATAAGAATATACGTTATTGTTCTGGCAGTGTTCTTAGGTTTTGTATCAGAATGCCTCCAATAAGTATCAAAAATCGATAATCCGAAAAATCTGATTAAAGAAGGAACAGTCCAATTTGGATCAAAGTTAACACCCTTGTACAGTCTAACATCACATGTGCATTTTAGAAGTTTTATATCACTGCACAAGTAGGAAGGTCCGGCATATAAAATCAAAAGTAAATTCTTGATATGACCGGGGCATACTCGAAATGAATGTTTCTGTTTAGAGCACAAGTGAACCATGATACTTAACTTTTGGCTTTTAAGTTTTAATTCAAGCCATTATATAACAAATAATTTTATAAAATGAACTGTAGGTTCTCTACAGGGCAATGTAGACTACATCACTGCAGAAAGGTACAGGGTGTTTCAAAAGTCTTGGGAACATAACGATTTTTAATAACTTGTAATGTTCCCAAGACTTTTGAAACACCCTGTAAGTGAAGCTTTCTCCCAGTGCACCATGCAGGGTCCTCGACTAGAGCAGGCAGTCAAGTGATTTGATTAAAAAATGGTCGATTTTCACCGATTTACATGACAATATAAGTATTGGAAGTGTGGAACATTCGTTGATCCCCATTTAATCCCAGGCAACGTCACATCTCCCTGCTAGTTCTTTATAAATGTTATCTTATAGCAAAGAAAGAAAATGAAGCATATTTAAATGGGAGTAAATAAAACATTATTAGATATTAGGGTCGCCATATAGCAAGTGCTAACTTAACATGAAGGAAAACATGATTAAATAACAAAACATTTATATAAGTTGTAAGTTTACAACAACAAAAAAAAAAGTATTTTTAAGCAGAAATGTTCATTTGTGAAAGTTTACGCAAATTCATGTTTTGGTAGGAAAATCTTTTGTGAATATCAGACATGAAGGCTAAGGATGAGTATATCTATACAGGGTGACACCCCCCCCCCAAAAAAAAAACAAATAAATAAATAAAATAATAAATGACAAAAGCATTCTAAAATAAAATTATTGAAAACCAAAAGAAGTGTTTTGATGTGATGTATTGAACATAATAAACTAGTTATGACCAAAGTTTCATTTCATTCAGACAAAACACTAATTAGAGTTGGGGCCCGTTTTTTTTTTTTTTTGGTCACCCTGTATATTTGTTAATGTGACTATGCATGTGTGCCAGACCTGAAGAATCTTGCCTCCTTCTATTTTTGTTATTTTCATCTTTTTTTTTTCAATTTATTTCAGCAGATTATTATCGAATGGACACTAGTCTCCTAGATTATCAAAGAAAAAAACATGAAAAAAATCAATATTTAAATATTTGTCATGGGTGCGCAGTTTTTAATACAATATTCTAGTAAATTGATCACTCATTTTAGAACCAGTCAATATTTTTAGGGCAAATTTAGCGAATTTAGCCTTTTTTAATTAGTTTAGCCTTTTTTTCAATTTTGCTTCTTGAAATAATCTTAAAAAAGGGTAAATCTGCGAAATTTGACCTGAAAATGTCGAGTTCTTTTAAAATGGATGATCAATTTACTAGAAAGTTGCATAAGAAATTGAGCATCCACTACAAATATTTAAATATTGATTTCTTTTCCATTTTTTGTTTTGATAATCTGGTAGACTGTTGTCCATTTGATAATAATCCGCTGAAACAATTGGAAAAAGATGTAAATAATAAAAATAGAGAGTGGAGGGCAAGATTCTTCAGGTCCGGTACATCTTCTCTATATATAAAAGCGAAAATGTATGTATGTATGTATGTATGTATGTATGTATGTAACCTTCGCCGACAAATATCGAAAAATTTGCCAAAAATGTTAATTCCTTCACCCTAAAATCAGCAGTTTTCTACAAGGGGGGGGTCAGCAAAAACCGTCCTCTCATGACGAGTTCAGTTCTACGCATGCGTCATACAACGTCGGAACCTGATTTACTTTAAATATTTGAAAAAGCGACACAATTTCGTGGACGTTGTCTTAGCTCAGTTGCTTAGAGCGCAGCCTCATCATCTAAAAGTTTTGGGTTCGAATCGTGATGTGAGATGTTTTTTTTTTTTTCGATTTTTTAAATTTTAATATTGAAACAGGGTTATTTAAGCCATTTTTTTTTTTTTTTAAGATTTTTTAAAGAAGTTTTAACGTTCGTTTTTCTGTTTTCTTTTTTTGTTTTTCCCATTTTTACATTTAACATCATTTGTTTGCCTTACGTTAGTTTTTTTGTGTTTTTTTAAAAATATTTACTTCGCTTATTCTTATGTTTTGATTAACGCCCACCCACCCCACCTGAGCACACACACTTCCAAACACCCAGGCAACGCCGGGTACCCCTGGGGTTATTTAAGCCATTTTTCACATGTTTTTTTTTGGGGGGGGGTTATTTTTCAGATTTTTTAAAGAAGTTTTAACGTTTGTTTTTCTGTTTTCTTTTTTGCTTTTCCGATTTTTACATTTAACATCGTTCGTTTGCCTTATGTTAGTTTTTTTTTGTGTTTTTTTCGATTTTCTAAAGTTTTAAAATATTTACTTCGCTTATTTGTCCCCATTTCCTCTTCACTCTCCACATTAAAAAACGGCCTTGTGCCTCATTTGCTCAGTGGGGAAGAAAATAAATATGTGGCCCGGGCATCAAGATCAAAGTGTAGTATCTGTTCCGACAGATGCTGCAAGCTATGACTAGCAAAGACCAGCTATGACTAGCAAAGACCATATGTGGGGGTAACCCCACATATCTGACCTTGGTCACTGAAGGGGCAACCCTTCATACCAACAGTTTCTAATCCAGCTCCCATTTCCCACCTCTCGGGAGCTGGATCCCCCTTTCCCTCCCCGTCCCCCTATCTCCACATTAAAAAACGGCCTCCTGCCTAATTTGCTCAGTTGGGAAGCAAATAAATATCTAGTATCTGTTCCGGCAGATACTGCAAGCAAAGACCATATGTGGGGCAGCCCCACATATAAGACCTTGGTCGATGTAGGGGCAACCCTTCATACCAATTGTCACTATCCAGCTCCCCTACTCCCCGGGAAGCTGGTCTCCATTTTCCCCTTCATTCTCCACATTAAAAAACGGCCTTGTGCCTAATTTGCTCAGTGGGGAAGCAAATAAATACTGGCACTGTTCCCGGCCAGGGAACGTCCAGAAGCAATCAGCTTTGATCAATGTGGGGTCAAACTTCTTATGTCAGACAATTGCTATTCAATTTGGACAATCCCCTTTTTATGGGGAGCTGGTCCCCCCCCCAACATCTTGGGGAAACAACCAGCCAAAGTTGGGTAAACAAACCCAAAAGCTGCCCCCGCAGTAAAAATTAACTCTGCTTCTTCTATTTGACCTCATTAATGAGGTCAAATAGAAGGAGCGGAGTTAATTTTTATTGCGGGCACGTGTCAATTCTGTTTTTAATACTTAAATAAATTCAAACGCGTTTCAGTTACTCTTTCTTGCTGGCCGAGCGAGTAACGAGTCAGGTTTTTTGCACACTTTATTTTCCACCTTCGCCTCAAGGCTTCGGGTTCGATCCTAACTACTTACTAAATCTGTATTTTTTTTAAGTGCCCCCCCCCCCAACACAAACACCCGGGCAACGATTTTTTTAAAGAAGTTTTAACATTGTTTTCTTTTTATATATAATATTTAAACAGGGTTGTTACTTCGCTTATTCTTTTGTTTTGATTTCCCCCCCCCCCCCAACATGCACACCTCTAAACACCCGGGCAACGCCGGGTACCCCCGCTAGTGTGTAAGTGAAAGACAATGTGGCACTGTGTCATTATGCGCGAGTTTAGCTTGTTCTGATTAATGCATGTGTGTAAGGTGATGATATGGTAGATTTGACATCGAGATACAATTCAAATGAATGCTAAAACGCAAATGGTTCTAATTGCTTACCCCCTTTCGTATCATTTGGATTCTTCGAACTACTATTCTCATCTTGCATTTTATTTTCACAACATTACAGTCGATGTAACCTCCGACCTTCTTTAGGCGTATCTTGTCGAACTCAGGAATGTTTCTGTCAAAGTCAGGAATTTGGATAGGATTTTGAGCGGAACCCCTTATTTACTTCACAGGGGTAACATACTCTTGTTTCCTCAGCCATGACTGGATAGCGGTCCTAAATAATTCACAATTGTATTTTTCGGTCGCCCACACTGAGAATTGAACCTTCAATCTTCAGGAGAATATCACTTTTAACACTTGATTTTTCTAAGTATTCTAACCACTGCGCCACAGCTTCAAATCCTTACATACGAATATATTGAAGGAGGTCAGAGGATACATCGACCGAAACATTGTGAAAATGTGAAATGTAAAATGAAAACAGTAGTCCAAAGAATCCAAATAATATGAATAACCAATCCTCATCTCAAAAATTCAAAAATGTATTACTTTCTTTCGTTCTCTGGTTTGTTTCAATGCATTCTCTTCATCATTTACTAAAGCTAATAAGTTTTAACATGAACGTGTTAACTCAAAGTATTTTCAACCAATGGAAATCTTTCTAAGCTTCAGAAAGTAACACATACATGTAAAAGTAATAAGTCAGTGCCAGTTTAGAAATTGCTATGACCTCATCAAGAAAATTAGTTTTGAACAAACTTCACTAGCTGGCGGAATGAATGGAACACAAGAATATATTCCCTGCAAACCACCCTTTTTGGGTCCAGGGGTTGTGAAAGGAAACCAGTTGCAAAAAGAAAGAACTCAATGACTCACATACCAGCTTCATCAATTCATGTATATCTATACATGCACTATCGAGACCAAGGTAAACAAATGCACATATGCAAAACTACATTGCCAGATACTTACATACACATACTCACTTAACGAATGACTTTTGACTATACGCACGTTAACAATAACAAGGTAAACCTACACACATACATACACAATGCCACGCTACTGTAGCAGAAACAAATGGAACTTTTCTTTTAACGAATCAATGCCTCTCCCCTGTGCTATTTGGCCACATACTGACCAATCAGGGGTACGGTGCATTGATCCTTCCTATCCCCTAAGGAAATCGGCCAGCATCCGGTTTGAGGAATAAGAATTCGTCCTTACTAAGAGATACACTAAACAGAACGGACCTCCCTTTTCTTCTCTCTCTCCACCTCGGTGTTATTTCTAACAGTATCGACGATTCCACTGGAATAACTATCGTGATAGCACCAGGTGGCCGGAGTCCAGCTTTTGACAAGGAACATATCAAATTCTCCTTAATAAACCTTTTCTGTGTTATCTTTTATGAAGTTGTTGCGTTCGTCATTTCAGAAGTTTGTATTGAATTATTTATTTTATTAGGTTGTGCCCCAAAAGAATAAAAACCCTAAACTACCAAGCACTCACATACATATTTTACTTACACACTCATATTATTCACTCTATGTACATATTGACTCAATTTTCTTTATCCAAGCACACGTTTATTCTATGAACATTTACTAAGATGAAAATAACTTATATTTTATGAACGTTAAAAAGCAAATGGTTACAATTGCTACACTCTTTCTTTTTCCGTTTAATTAGAATTCACTTTATTTCTCACTTACGGGCACATACTTTTTTTTAACTAATATGCGTTTACACAGATGGTGCCGGTTGCCTGCCCTTATCGTGATTCCCGTTTTTAGCCGATAGACGGAGTCCTACTTCCTGTTCTGTTCTCTCCTACGATCTATCTCTTCTTGCTTGGCGTTGACATGACAACACGTTCTTTGACTGTGAGGGACACACTTTTAACACACGCCTCTACAGCCGTGTTATCCTTACAAGGTAAGGATGAACTCTCATATATACCCACGTACGCATACTTGATGAATATGCAATACAAATTTTATTGAACTCTTGCGAGCAACCACATGAATACCCAGACACACGTATGCACAAGGATAAATATGTAACAAACTTTTTAACGCATACACATGTGTACAATGAGCTCGTATGTATTATCTTCATGCATGATGTACACCTGCATACACGTGTACACAAACACACTTTGTATCATTCAATACTTCTGTGTAAATAAATAATCTTTGTATATAGTGTTGGGATGATTAATCAGAATCGGAATCGGGAATCGAAAAAATTGAAAGAATTGAGGGTATCAGAATCAGAAAAATTGGAAGAATTGAGGGTATCGAAATCGAAAAAATTGGAAGAATTGAGGGTATCGAAATCAAAAAAATTGGAAGAATTGAGGGTATCGGAATCGAAAAAATTGGAAGAATTGAGGGTATCGGAATCGAAAAAATTGGAAGAATTGAGAGTATCGGAATCAAAAAAATTAGAAGAATTGAGGGTATCGAAATCGAAAAAATTGGAAGAATTGAGGGTATCGGAATCGAAGAAATTATAAGAATTGAGGGTATCGAAATCGAAAAAATTGGAAGAATTGAGGGTATCGGAATCGAAAAAAATTAGAAGAATTGAGGGTATCGGAATCGAAAAAATTGGAAGAATTGAGGGTATCGGAATCGAAAAAATTGGAAGAATAGAGGGTATCGGAATCGAAAAAATTGGAAGAATTGAGGGTATCGGAATCAAAAAAATTGGAAGAATTGAGGTATCGGAATCGAAAAAATTAGAAGAATTGAGGGTATCGGAATCGAAAAAATTGGAAGAATTGAGGGTATCGGAATCGAAAAAATTGGAAGAATTGAGGGTATCGGAATCGAAAAAATTGGAAGAATTGAGGATATCGGAATCGAAAAAATTGGAAGAATTGAGGGTATCGGAATCGAAAAATTGGAAGAATTGAGGGTATCGGAATCAGAGAAATTGAAAGAATTGAGGGTATCGGAATCAAAAAAATTGGAAGAATTGAGGGTATCGGAATCGAAAAAATTGGAAGAATTGAGGGTATCGGAATCGAAAAAATTGGAAGAATTGAGGGTATCAAAATCAGAAAAATTGATGCCAATTTTCTGATGCCGAAACAATTCTTTTAATTGTCTTTTTTTTTATTTGATTTTATTTAAACCAAAATCTTCGATTGCTGTTAATAATGGTAAAATAATAAATTTTTATTGATTTTGAATTACCAGTAAAGCTAAAAATCATTCTCCACAAATATATTTTGACATTTTGGAAAATATCTGCATATTTAACATGTGTTTTTACAAAAATCGAGGGAAATAACAGTCTTATCGTTAAATAATTAGAGGTTTATAAAGAATCAGAATCGGAATCGGTAATTGTATCGGAATCGGTAATTGTATCGGAATTGAAGAAAATGTTGTAATCGTCCCATCACTAAGTAAATATGAATGTATTCGTATGTCTGAGTGTTTGTGCAGTTGCTCTCAAGAGCTCAATAAAATATGCGATCAAAATCTAAGATTGAGTCAAACGGGACTTCAATAAATCTGTTTAGTTCGCATCTTAACTTTTTTTTTTTTACTTATGTAAGAATTTTAAACAATTTTTATTTTAAATTAAACATTTTCCTTCTATACTTTAGAATGGTAAATAATTCAAGCAACTTTTAAACAACTTTTATTTTTAAGTAAAAATGAGTTTTAATTGAAAATTAAAAATAATTTTGGAAGTCCTGTCAATTCATTCCATTTGACTCAATCTTAGTTTTTGATTGCAAGGTTCAAGGCTGCTCATTAGTCTCTGAAATGGCAACTGGGCAGCCATACTGATTTTTTATTCATTGGATAATTTTGGGGCCATGAAATATGGGGGGGGGGATAGAACACCTAAAAAATATATTTCCTCTAATATATTTAACGAAACCTACTTTTAATATGCATGTTTATTTAATAACGAATAAATATCGAAAATTTCCAGAAAAATATGATTATTATTTGATTTTTATTAGATTTTTGAAACATGGGTTTGTGTGAACGGGGAACGGCTTAAAAAACGTCGCTACATAGGAACGTTGTTTTAAAGCGTCGATAATGTAAACACGATTTTTGTCTCGCATTTTCATTATTTTTGTATGTTGTAAAATTTTTTAAAAAATATTAACAGTTTATTTGAAGCTTTTTCTTTTAAATGGTAAAAAAGTTAGGATGATAATATTAAATAAATTACAATTATATTGTGTTACATAAAGGGGGGGGTAAAACTGTGGCACGCGTTGGAGGTACCTAAATAACTTTTTACTCGTTGGTTTTTCGTAATTTTTGATATATTACCATTTTCGGCATCACAAGTAAGTACGTAATATTGTTTTTGCTTAAAACGGCGTATTAAAAAAATCAATCTGTCGACTGTATCGTAAGAAGCGACTACTTTATTCATATTTTCAAATAATTAACTAAACCTGGAATTGCACCGAAAATTAAATTAAACTGAAAATGAAGGGCAGATAATAAATGGTATCTTGATTTTACAATTTGGAAAACATGAAAAATATTGCTCAATAATTTTGTTTTGAATATTACATAAATTTCCAAATATTATTTATATTTTGTTAATAATTTTACGCAAATATTTAATAAATAATTAAATTTATAATTTTTTTTGTAAATATTTAATTATTTCCATTCAGTGCGAATCTAGTTTTCGATTGCTGATTTCCGGGTTTTACGCGCAGACGCAAAAGCCTCCCTCTTTCACGGCCACCTCGTGTACAAGGCAACATGGTGAGTTTAGCTCCGTTATTATTTTTATAAATTGATTGTTTTATATTTATAATATGTTAAGTTTAAAGGGTTGTTTTTAATCTTCATGCATTACGCAACTTATATGACTGAAATACTTATGATTTTTATTTTAAAATCGAATATTAATGGACGATAACGTTTTAAAATCTTAAGATCGCCTATTTTTTCTGCGAGACAAGATGGCGGACATCGGTAATGATGACAGTGAAAATTTTCTATTTAAAGAAACGATTTTTCTTTCACTTTTTTTTATTTTTATTCCTAATTAGTTTTTTTTATGTGTATAATATAAGCATTACCTGTTTTTGTAATAAATATCTTGGAATATTTTTAATATCCGGTTCAATTTGAGTGCGTTCACGTTTATTTCCATAATAAACACGTGGTTTCATGAACTGAAAAAAAAAGTAGTTCCAGAACATTTAATTTCTAATGTAATTTAGGTGCTAGTGCACTTAATGATCCAGGCTGTTTTTTTTTAAATCGTATTTCCAAGTTTGATTAAAAAAATTTATTCAAATTGTAAGGTTAAAGTATAGAATAGGTACAAAACGCCTCCCGTCCCCATGTTAAGAATGGCTTTAAATAATAGCGTTATTTTAGCACGGATCAATAAGTGCACTAGTACCGTAATTTAAAATTACTTCTAATACCATCAATGTAATCGTAAAATAGATTTTGTAGTTTTGCATAATTGTATAACTCGTACTTATAAATGTTATCTCTTAAGATAATTCTTATTTGAATGAATATTACTGAAAATCTTTGTTAGTAAAATACTCTGTAAATGTGACTTTTTTATTTTCTCCGTATTTATAATACGAACCGTGATAGAAGAAAAAAAAAAAAAAAAAGTTAAATCCATTCTTTACATAAGACGTAAAGGCTTTATAAACTATCTTGTGCTTTTCACCTAACAATTTAATAAACAAGTATATATTTAAACAAAAAAAAAACAAACAGAACGAGGTGTTTTTTAGATTAGGTCCACCTCCAAAATTCTTTTAAATGACGACGAAGGTTTTCGACTATGCTGAATACGGAAATCGCATTGAAATTTAGCAGAAATAGTTATCGAGATGTATTATGCATTGTATTCTTTGGCGGCCATCTTTGTTACGCGCGTAGATTTGTTTATGGTGCGCGTAACAAAGATGGCCGCCAAAGAATACAATGCATAATACAACTCTTGGGTTTGTATTACTGTACACATAGATTCGAAAAAGTTGTCAAAAAACAAATATATAACAAATAAATGTTATCAAAGGCAAGATAAATTACTTTTCTACCAAACTGGATATAATTTTCGTATTTTTATTCAATTTAACATGTTTATTCAGCTTGAAAAGCATACAGTGTTTACCGATGTATTGGAAAATTCAAAATGGCGGCCGACTCTCTCTTTAACACGGTAAGTTCGGAAAAAGGTATAATAAATAATAAACTAGACAAAATACTGTTAGAAATTCGCTCAATATGTTACCGTGACATAACTTGACATATTCGGTGGTTTTTTTTCATAGTATTTTGTCTAGTTTATTATTATAACACCCTTTCCCGAACTTACCGTGTTAAAGAGAGAGTCGGCCGCCATTTTGAATTTTCC
The DNA here is from genome assembly GCF_053919585.1 of Euprymna scolopes. Lineage (NCBI taxonomy): Eukaryota > Metazoa > Mollusca > Cephalopoda > Sepiida > Sepiolidae > Euprymna > Euprymna scolopes. The sequence goes on from NC_136508.1 coordinate 63,375,218, forward strand.
AATACATCGGTAAACACTGTATGCTTTCCGAGCTGAATAAACATGTTAAATTGAATAAAAACACAAATTATATACAGTTTGGTAGAAAAGTAATTTATCTTGTCTTTGATAACATTTGTTTTTTGACAACTTTTTCGAATCTGTGTACAGTAATACAAACCCCAACTTTTTATATCTCGCTAACTACTTATTTCTGCAAAATTTCAATGCGATTTCCGTATTCAGGAAAGTCGAAAACCATTAAAGTCGTCATTTATAAGAAAATTGTGGAGGTGGACCTAATCTAAAAAATTTACCGCAGGTTTTTAATGGAACAACCAGCAGATTAGTTACAGAACTTTCTTTCTAAATAACATTAGAACGAAGCAATAAATACATAAGTACCCCCCCCCCTTAACTACAGCTAATTCATTTCCGATTATTTTTGTTCTACGTCTAGTGATCCTTTTTGAAAAGAAGGATTTGATGCTTATTTATGTGCAAAAATATCATGTTCTCGTCACGGAACTAACATGTCATATTCTAAAATCCACGTGTCTCTCCCCCTCCCCCCCCTCAAATTTTATGAGGCTGGAAGCGATCATTTTGCCAAAACTCAAGGGCATCAATTCAATTCGACTACAAATTGTTTTCAAAATAACTTAATCGTAATTTTTTTTTTTTTTTTACTAATTAAAAAATAGTCAATTTACGGGATTTTTGGAATATAATTCATTCCGGTGCGACTACTGTGATTATAAATAAGCACTCACAATTTTTCTCCATTTTTAAAACCTAACCAATTAAAAATCGATCACTGATCGATATTGAATCACTTTTTGTATCTACATGTCTTGCACATTTGGCGACTTCTGTAAAGCGTTTTTGATTTAATTTTACCTGATAAGAATCGATTATCTGTGAGGATGACTTTTTTTAACCGCAAGATCAAACCATGATTGCTTATCCTCTAAGAAGTACTGAACAGATAGTTGATTTTTTAACAATTTATTTTTAATTACAGAATTTGAACTAGTTTTCCTGTTTCACGTGTGCGATGCTATTATGAGTTGGTGTATTTAGTTTTTTTTTTTGGGGGGGGGGTAGTTCCAAAACAATTTCCATGACCGAAAACTTTAGATTAGGGTCTCTATGGTACCTATTTACTGTGCCTCCCCACGGGACACAGTTAGACACTAGGGTCGTTTTTTAACGTGGAGAAAAAGTATAAAAAATAAAAAAATTGTCTCAGTCGTGAAGGACTGATCCTCCACCGAAAGAGAACAAGACATGGAAGTGCAGCACACTGCAGCAATAGCAGTGTCAGAAATTTCGTGAAAATAGCGAATAATTCCACCCCATCTTTCCAAGCTTATAACTCCTCGAAAAATGCAATTCAAGCCCTAATTTTTCTTTTTCAATTAAAGGAGCAAGGACCAAGATTTCATTTAAAAAAAAAAGTGTTTTTTTTTTTTTTTTTTTTTTTTTTAGGTTTTAAACTTCGGACTTTACAGGTAAAATTCTATAAGAACACTGTTTTTTTTTTGTTTTTTTTTTAAATTTGAATATATTATGTATTGACCTTTTCTCTTCAATTTGTGAGTAAATAATTATGTACTCATCGGGTTACTAAATTAAGTATTTACTTTTTAATAGACACTTAAAAATTGGGATTTAAAAAGTGAATTTAAAAAAAAAAACGTTTGTCTAAAATATTATATTCGATTTATTGGAAAGAACATAAAATTTCACATTGACCCTGAAAATATCGTAAAAATAGAATCAATAGAAAAATTTTGATAGATTTTTAAAATTTAGAAATTGAAAAATATTGAGTTCGGAAAATTCATTACTGTTTTAAAAAAAAAATAAAATATTTCTATTACTTTTAAAACAACTGTAATAGTTTATTTTGGAAGTATAATCCATAAAGAAAATAAATAACCCACTTTTAACAGAAATTCCGAGATTTTTATATTGTATTCGCAGTTTCGTGTTAGGGGTGTCAAAAATTCTGATACTGCTAGTGCAGCAACAGATACTACACTTTGATCTTAGGGTCTATATGGTAAAGCAAACTCTTCGAATTGTATTCAGTTGCTGATAGGAAACTTTTTTAAATACAGTTTAGTGACCTGAACATAATTGTTTTGTCTTTTTACTAAATATTAGTAAATGAACAATTTGAAAGTTAAAATGTATTTAGTAATCGGCAATGTTGACTTTATTAGTCGGCAAGATGGCGTTTGCGAACGGACGGAAAAAGTGGAAGGGAACGCAAATTTTAGCGAAACGAAATGAGTCAACAGCCTAGCAAGAAAAAAAAATACTGCTGATAACTAGTAACTAGGATTTTTTTTTTTACTGTAGTTTCACATAACATTTTAATAAACAAAACATACCGTAAAAGTCGTCGTTTCTCTGCATAATTAACAAAACAATGAAAAAAAACTAAACCTTTTCTTTTTTTTTTTCTCCTAACAGCAGTGTAGTTACATATATTTCATAAACCGTAAAAATTGAATTTCATCTTCCTTTCTCTTAAAGCAATGAAATACTAAAAAATATCTTCCAGAATAGCAAACAAATCCATTTTAATATCCTTTTTTGTTTAAGAATAAAAGTATGTAAATAAATTAAAACACACTTAAAGTAACTTTGTAATTTTTTTTTTTTTTTTTTTTTTTTTTTTTTTTTTTTTGCATTGTTTTACCAAAAATAAACGTGAAAGTATTGTGTAATTAAAGAACTGAGTTTGTATTACTATACACATAGATTCGAAAAAGTTGTCAAAACAAGTATATAACAAATCTTATCAAAGGCAAGATAGGTTATTTTTCTACCTAACTGAATAATTTTTTAGTGTTTTTATTTGATGTAACATGTTTATACAGCTCTAAAAACAGGGTTTACCAATGTATTTGAAAATTAAAAATGGCACTGGACTCTCTGAACATTGTAAGTTTGGGGAAAATGGGTCAAAAATAAACTATACAAAATACTGTTAAAACCCACCGAATATGTCAGTCTGTCACAGTAACATATATTGAGCAAGTTTCTAACAGTATTTTGTATAGCTTTTGTAACTCATTTTTCCCAAACTTACCGTGTTCAACAATCTGTCGCTTTTTATTTTCCAATACATCGTTAAACATTTTACATCAAATAAAAACACTAAAACATTATCCAGTTAGGTAGAAAAATAACTTGTCTTGCTTTTGATAGCATTTATTTGTGTTATATATTTGTTTTACAACTTTTTTGAATCTGTATAATAGTACAAACCAAGAAACTATTCAATAAATATATTTAACATTTGAAAATTTTACATCGAAATATGATTTGGGTGAAGGCAATAGATCATTTTAAACCTAAAAAGTGGTGCTAAAATAAGTCTATCTGATGCCCTTAAAAATAAAATAAAAATCATGTAAATTCAAGTAGTTATTTTTATATGAATTAAAATCCTTAAGCTGCTACTAATAGGAATTCGTAGACATTACAAGAAATCTTGTGAGTTAAGTTATCTCCATTCGTTTCGATTTATTAAAAAAAAATGTAATCAATGAATCTTTAAGCTTAAAACAGACATCAATTGTGTAAACAAAACCAAATCTATTTAAAATTTGCGTAGAATTAGCAAAAAGGAACTACTCTAGTAAATTAAATTTAAAAGTGATTTCTCTTAAATCATGCAAAATTTTAACCTCCCAATTTTGACAATTGTTTGTAAGGATGATCATTTCTTCACAAGATTTTCAATGATTGTGAATCCTCTAAGAAGTACTGAACATACAATTGCTCTATTGTTGGGGTTTAACTTTCTCCCTTCCTTAAAAATAAAAATGCTTTTCTTCAGTCCCGGAAATGAACCTCATTATTGGCATAACTGTGCATGTTTTTTCTTTCGAATCATGTTTTTGTATAATAATCCTAATTTTTTTTTTTTTTTTTTTTTTTTTTTTTTTCTTTTGACAGCCGCCCAAAAAGACTGATAGTAAAGGAGGTAAAGGGGGCAAACAGCCCGAAAAGAAAAAGAAGGAAGGAGGATCAGGTGGTAAAGCTAAAAAGAAGGTAACCATTTTTTTTTTTTTTTTTTTTTTTTTTTTTTTTTCTCTCCATTTGGTGGCACTAATGTTATTGAAATTTGCATTTGAGTAGAGCACTTCCACTTTGGAATGGAAATCCTTTATTTTTAGATACATACAATGCCTTCATTTCATCTCAGGAGATAATGGACATCCTTGTAAGTCTAGTTGTGTGTCGGCACTGCTTGGATCCAGTGACTAGGAGAGACCCAAGAAACAATGCTGAAATAAACAGAGCATATGGAATTCTCAAATGGTCGCCCACTTTAATATTGATCAGGCTTAATTCCCAGCTAGGAACTGGTAGAAGAAAATAGTTTCTGCTCGAATTCTCCCATGGACTATATAAAATGTTTTCAATCATACGCCAATATGTATAATCACTGATCTTCTAAATTATTGACTTGCCTCAATCAAGAAGGATGGACTACTTAAAAAGCTACTATCAGCTCTGAAGCTCACAGAGGGGCATTAAGGTGTTCTAGCTTTGTGAATTTTGTGTCTTCAAGTGTCTTTCACGTCTGGATTTCCTTCACAATCTCTAATGAAATATTGTCATCATTTGTCTTTACATGAGTTGCATGCTGTTTTATTTATTCAAGTCATATAGATAGCAAAAATATGCATCCTCTGATTGCATACTTTTTGTTAAGCTGGTATCATAAACGGTATAGATGGTACACTACTCTACGGGAGGGGGGGGCAGTAATCGTCGAAGATAGTTACGAAGAATAAATGTGTACTACCTCTCTGCCTAAAGAGGAGATAATGCCTATGAGTGTTATGTCAACACGATATTATTAACCATTTTATGGGATTCCGCTGAAACATTTGGTGGTTAATGTGGCAAGTTTGCAAAGGCGAAATTTCTGACAATGTAGCTCTACAAGCTAAATTAAATTTTAAAAATAAGGCATTTTTGTAGCCTAGCCAGTCTAGCTCGAAATGTTTTGTTACCGGGCGAATAATTCAAGATCCAATCGCAGTGAGACCTACTACCTCTAGTTTTAGTTAATTTATTTGTTTCTTTGTCAAATGTAGTGCGCACATCTTAGTCACTTTTTATGCTGCCTCTGCTACAGTATGTGTGTGCTCATGAACAACCACCTCTCCAATTTAATGTTGGAAAACCTGACAAGAGACACTTCATACAATTAACTGATCACATTTTCAGTTACTAGTTATAATCTAAGAGGGCAAATCTAGTTTTGTTATTCTGTAAAAATGCAAGTTAGGATGCAATTTTAAAATTCTTTTTCAAGATGTATTATGCTTTCTTTGTTTTGCAGAAGTGGTCAAAAGGCAAAGTGAGGGACAAGTTGAACAACTTGGTCTTCTTTGACAAAGCTACTTATGATAAACTCATAAAAGAAGTTCCCAGCTACAAACTGATCACTCCATCTGTTGTCAGTGAAAGGTTGAAGATTCGGGGTTCCTTAGCTAAATTGGCTTTAAGAGAATTACATTCAAAAAGTAAGCATTATTTACTTATTTTTTCCTGTGTTTGCATTATAATTAGAAACTATCATTATTACAAAAAAGGCGTGTTTACAATTTGCCGCTCTAGAACAACAAATCTGGTCAGTTTTCTTCCTTGAGTGTACTGATATTATTACAGTTTCTATTAGTTGTATCTTTCTGCCTTTTTAGGGAATTTTAATTGAAGTACATTAATATTTTGGAAAATAGAAATGTCTCCCCAATTAAAACAAGATTATATTCCATATTATTTCTACTCAAAAAGAAAAATAAAAAAATATCATTTGTGCATTGCTTTAAAGGAAAGTTTTAGTGTCAATTTATGGCACATATTTGTTTCCTTACTTTCCAGGATCTGAGATGCTACCCCTAAACATTTTTTTAATGATTTGTTGGATTATAGTCAGTTAACATAGTTCCTAATTTCCGGCTTATTGTTACCAGAAATAGTGACAAGGCATATCCGTTCCTTCACTTTTGTTGTTTTTCAGTATTTCTATTGTGAAGCGATTTATTGGAATATATATATATATATATATATCCGTACCTTGAAACATTTACATTAACCCTTTACTGCCCTGGCCGACGAATTCACCCTGTGTACTATTTTTTTTAAATAGTAAATGAAGAGTACGTTAGGTAAAATGTATGTAAATATGTATATACCAAAATCACGATATTAGTGCTCCAAATATTCTCAATAAATACATCTTCATTTATGTTTTATAAATATGTTTATTTAAAAATATTTTCAAAAGTTTTATTTAATTTTTAGCTTATTTATTTTTCTTTACATTTAGCTTATTTATTTTTCTTTACATTTAGCTTATTTATTTTTCTTTACATTTAGCTTATTTATTTTTCTTTACATTTAGCTTATTTATTTTTCTTTACATTTAGCTTATTTATTTTTCTTTACATTTAGCTTATTTATTTTTCTTTACATTTAGCTTATTTATTTTTCTTTACATTTAGCTTATTTATTTTTCTTTACATTTAGCTTATTTATTTTTCTTTACATTTAGCTTATTTATTTTTCTTTACATTTAGCTTATTTATTTTTCTTTACATTTAGCTTATTTATTTTTCTTTACATTTAGCTTATTTATTTTTCTTTACATTTAGCTTATTTATTTTTCTTTACATTTAGCTTATTTATTTTTCTTTACATTTAGCTTATTTATTTTTCTTTACATTTAGCTTATTTATTTTTCTTTACATTTGTTTGAGAGAGAGGGACCGATAGATAGATAGACACACAGTGTGAGAGAGAGAGAGAGAGGGAAACGCAGTTTTCGTTAATTAAAAATTAAAAATGATGTGCGTCTTCAACCAGCCCGTGAATGCTCTGCATTTTTGGAATGAGAATAAGCATTTTATGATCGAAGATCTGCTGCTTAGATATGATAACATAACTGCTGAAAATGTTGCTCTCCACTTTCTGAATACCTTATCCATGGAAAATGGCATGAATTGCAACATGTTTGGTCTGCCTGAACCAGTTGGAGATCATCCTGGACATGAAGGAGATGTTGAACTAACATGGAACCCTCAAGGCAGAGAGAGAAAAAACAGATTTTAAAATATTTTATTTTTTTTAATATTTGATCTCTGCCTTGAGCGTTCGTTTAATGTGTAATCCGCTATTCCAGAATAAAATCTTCTCAACCAATCAAATTTGCCGGAGAGTGTGACACACATAGATAGATAGATAGTTACAAGCGTATTAATATATAGATTAAAATAAAGCTAGAAAACTTTTTCATGATTTAGATTTAAAAAAAAAAAGGTACATGCACAGGAGAGATGTGTGCAAGAGGAACTGATACGTTAGCTGACTATAACTGATTTGTTTTCAGAAATCTTAAAAAAAAAAAATTGGCATTTTTGCCAACCCACAGATTATTTTTTTTAACTTGGAAAAAAGGATTTGTAAATATTTTTAGCTAAACATAATTTTTCTTTTTTCTTTTACCCCCAGATCTTATAAAGCTTGTGTCACAACATCATGCCCAGATCATTTACACCAGAACTACAAAAGATGAAGCATAAAATGTTTGAATAAATATTTTAAACTGAATTTACACTTGTTTATTTATTATTGGTAAGACAATATCATCTCTTGCATGTTTACTGCTTGTTTTGTTGTGTAATAGGCCCCAACTGACGGCTGTGGCCAGTATAATTAGGAATCAGATGTCATTTTTAGGTCTAGAAATTATTATCGGTAGATCGATCAAGCAGAGCAGTCAGACATAATATAATGTCGTGGAACACTATTTGGGGAAAAAGATTCATGCAAGTTTGATTCAGATGTAGTCAGAGAGCAGATAAGAAAAGACCTGCCATTGATTCCCTGAGAAGATGGATCTGCAGGTTTCTCATGACAGCTAAAACCATAGCAAAATAATGACCCTATCGTCCTAAGAATGCGACTTCGACCGTGGAAAATCATTGTGACTAAAACGCATTTACAAGAAAGAAATGACTTGTCTGTTGCTATGCCTTGAGAGCTTTTGTTTCAAATGTGATACGGCAGGGAGAAGAATATGAAAAATATGTTCAGTTTTGTTTTTATAACTCGCCAGAATTGTGAAACTTGACACGATGCAAGTTGGGCTTTTCACTATAAACCTTAGAACACTATTTTCATCTTGATGTCTTTTGTGACAACTCTTGTGTTGCTGTGTTCAACTAAAAACCGTAGTCAAATTAAAGAATAAAATTTGCAAACCTTGAAAATATCAAAATTAAATTTTCTGATCAATTGGGGTGTATCTCTATGGCAGTCCTGTATAAGAAAACATTAATTTGCTCATAAAGTTATCCATGACTTGTTAATTTAGGAAAAGTTTTCTAAAATTTGAGTATGCTTACAAAATTATGAAATATTAAAAATTTTCTGTTTCATGAAAAAAAAAATTTTTTAGATAATCAATTCATCAGTATACCACTTGGTATAAATTGATTTAAAAAAAAAAAAAGGGGCAGCAGCATTCTGTATACCCCATGCATCCCTGCCAAAAAGTTGAAACTTACAGCAGAAAAAACTTTTTTTCTTAACCAGACCCTTGGGTTTGTTTTGAGGGCTTGTTAGAAAGCTATTGATCCGATTTTAATAATTGTGATATCTTCGGATTCCCTGTTCTGGTTACATTAGCCTGAACTTGACTATTTTGCTAACCATCAGTAATTATTTTCTATACAGCTTTTTCTGGAAAAATTTGAAATTTATATGGTTTTTAACTTATAAATTTTGAAAATTACATAAATTAGCATAAGGGTTTAACTTCACAAGATCTCCAGCTATGGTATAGCTGGGAATGTCTTCTCAGTTATTAAATCGGTTCTCTCTGATAGGTTCATAAGAGTAGTAGTTGATGGGTAGAAATCAGAAGCTCACAGTATTAATGCTGGGATCAATCCTAGGTCCAACTCTTCCTGATCTACATTAATGATCTTCCAAATCACATCCTTACATCATTCATAGACATTTCTGGTGATTACACTACCATCTATGGTAGTACATCTAAGATCTTAAACGACCAAGTTCTCTCCTCTGATCTTGAACACATGGTACAATGGGGAAAGGAGTGGCTGGTTACTTTTAATGCATCTAAAACCAAGCTTTTATCTTTAACTCACCAACGTTCTGATCCCCATCTGGCATCAATTGAAATGAATGGCTCTCATCTTGGAGAGGCCTCATGTTTTGACAAGCTTCTGGGCTTGACCTTTACTCCTGATCTTAAATGGAATACGTACATCAAATCTGTTGCCAAGGCCGCTGGAAAAATGATGGGATCCTTCTATCGATCCAGTAGATATCTCATTACTGATGCAATTCTCTATCTATATAAGAGCCAGGTACATCGAAAAGATTCTACTCTTAAGTAATTGCTTATCTGGAAAAATTACAAATGAAACTGGTGCTGATATCGTGCGCCTGTAAAAGAAGAGCTCAACCCTGATGACGGACAACAAACGGCCAGCATGATAAAAGGTATTGTCACGTAGACTAGGGATCGTGCACACTGAGAGCATCTGAGCAGTAGGTAGTTTTCATTGAGTGTCTGGTTAAATTTTAAAGGGTCTATCACTATACAGAACCACTGGGACTTAATTCCATGTTTATGCACTGGCAACAACCTGGTTACATTAATTCTGTCACACAGGACAGGATAGTGCACCAACCACTAACCTCTCTCATTTGGACTGGATCCAAGCTAGTACTCTTCTAAATGTTGAGTCAATCCTCAGTGCAGGCAGCACTCAAAGTACAGTTCTACCCACTCAAGGCTGATGGAATGAAAACTTGTTCCTTCTCAGATTAAAATAAAGAATTCCAGTTTGACATGAAATAGATAAACCTGAATAAAACAGCTTTTCCAAATAGATATTATCAATCCTCATGTCCAAAATTTAGAAACATTACTGTCAGAATTTGACAAACTACAAATCGGTTGTACATTGCACGAAATAATTTTTAACAAATTATTTGAAAAAATTCTTAGAAAGGCAGGGGTTTTTTTTTTTTTTTTTTTGCCATCTTCCGTTAATTTGATTTTATTGTTTTTCATGGGATGGGGCATACTACCAGATCAATCCAATCGAGAAATCTGAGATTCTAAGCATTCCTTTTGAGTGCAATTGTTTGTATTTCTCTTGCACTTTGTTCGCCTGATATATTTGCCAAGTAATTTTAGAAATTCTCCAGTTGGAGGATAAGGGTTCAGTTAATATTTATTGAAATGATTTACTTTATCTTATCAGTAACCATTTTTTTTTTTTTTTTTCTTCGACAAAACATTAAAGATGTTTTCAAATTTTATTATGCACAAATAACTTAAAAACATTCTTTCTTCTATATTAATAATTCGATAACTATTTTTCTCTCCAAACTTCCAACACGATTGGAAACCAACACCATTCAAAATTCATACTGCAGCGGGTTTCCATGCAAGAATACACACCTTTCTCCACAAAAGTTATTTTCTCCTTGACTGACTCTCACCATAGTAGTAGTGGTAAACATTTTTACTCTTTATTTTTAGTCCTTCACGAAAAATCTAAATCACCGGTTCTTTTAAAATAAAGAGTTCCGTTCAAAATTCCACCTGCCTGTGAGTTTGAAAGTTAGGGTCTGGTTTTAGTAACAATTAGCTACAAGACACCGGTTCATTATCTCACTTACTTAATGCATTAGTTTCATAACACATTATGTTGGCCTACCAACAGACTACTACCTGGGCAAACATCTTACCGTTAGAACGAGTACTTTTTTGAATAAGGGAATGCTATTTTAAAACCTGGAAACCAGCTTTGCCAGTATTATCAGATACATTTTCCAGAAATATAATTTTGATTCAATGCTTCCATATTCCTGTCAATTTGCTCTCTTAACATTTAAAGCTGGATCAATACAAGTGATGTACTTGGCTAAGTATTACAGGCACGGTTTACAGATTGCTTAACGACAATATCTGCCAGTGACAGTAACACCTAACACAATCGCCATCTCAGTTACTGCCAATAAGTCAAAACTGCCACTGGATTACAGTTCTCGACAGTTAAAGTCCGGCAACTTCACTTTTGGAACAGTCATGTCCACCAGTGAATGGTAGTGACTGCCATGCACTAACAATGACAGTTGTAAAAGCAAAGTAACTGCCCTAAAGCAACAGATGCTTTTATTTTCTTGAGCCGGCAGTGGCTACAACTAGCAACCGCTGCTATCTGTTAATATATTTTATACCTGTTCATCCATAGTTAGTAATTTATCTGACTTACAATAATGCACTAGATAATCAAAGGTATTTTTTTTGTTTTCGTGGGAAGAGGCTTCACCATAGCTGTTCTGGCTTTGGGCAATATTAGCACCAGTATGTAGGTCCTGCTTTTTCATTACAAAAAACAGAAATTTTAAAGCACAGATAAATGAAATGTCAGTTGATATTTTCAGCATGAAGGAAAAACAGGTAATCTAGATTAAGACATTCTTCACAAAAAAAAAAAAAAAATCCAGGAGCTGTAGGTAGGATAGCTGACTTGCAAAAGTATTAGCAGCAGTAGCAAAAAAAAAAAAGCACATATGCAAATTAGAAAGTGGGCACTTGCGTCAAAAGGACAGCATCTGGTCAATAGAAGCAAAGTGCGTACTGGGAAAGATGGACGTTAAGTTAAAGACAAGAAGTGTGTACCGGACAAGATGGGTGTGAGGCCGTGGTGAGAAACTTTTAAGCTGGTGTCAAGACAGCAGGGTTTTGTTAATTTCAAGAAATACGAAATGAACAGAAAAAAGACATTGTTTGGAAAGTAATGGTAATAAATGCCTTTTACTTTAAAAAAAAAAAAAAAAGTGATTTATTTGTTTGATCCTTTACAATGGTAACCGGATGTCATGGGGATCCAAGAGCTTTGAACTGTAACAAACACAGTTCAATACAATTTAATGAAACATTAATATTGATAAGAGTTTAAAACCAACAAAATGTAATACACTCAAGGTTTCATTTATTCAAGACTAATTGTATCAGTCACCTGTAATGCAAAAAGGACCCCCCCCCCACTTGGAATCAACACTAGATATTAAAAGGATTATAAGAAAAAACAAGGCCGATAGCCATTCGTTGCATGATCTCATGTAATGAATGAATGTAGGATTGACATGAAATTCTTAAAGATAAACTAAAATGACCGAAAAATGGGCTGAAATGACTTAAATAAAAAGTAAATAACTTAGAATGACTTGAATGTTTAAATAACTGGAATCTTTCAAAAACAACTTGAATGATCTGGAAAATGACTTGAATAGCTTTGAGACTGACTGGTAGTAAAGTGGGTGATCATTTTACATTAAATTAATACAGAAAAGTGATCCCCCACTTTATATCAAAGTTACAAACATAAGTACAGCATGTAGTAAGAACAGATACTACACTTTTTCTTGGCCTTTTGGCCAAGATCAAACTTAAAAAGCTAAGAACAGCATCTATTAACAACAGACCTTTGATCTTAACCAAAAAGGCCAAGCACAGAAGTGTTACTGACGGAGCGACTTATAGAGTCGCTTGCACGTGACTAAAAAGTGAAACAATGAGATTTGAGAATATAAAAACCGTTGATTTGTTGGCATAGAAATGGTCAGAATTTTAATTATAAAAAAAAAAAAAAATATAACTCAAACACTGACATTTCAAACGTTTCTCACCTCAAGGAAGAGACTTAAATAAAATATTGAGCTGGGAAAGAAAAAATTCAAAGCAGATTAAGAAAGAATAAGAATTTAATCTCAATAAGAATTGGTACACTCTTCGCTTAAGATGTTTGTTTCAAGCTATTTTTGGCACTCTCAACTGTATTCTGTAACAACATGGCTACGGTCATTGGTCCCACACCGCCAGGCACTGGGGTTATCCAACCAGCCACTTCTTTTGCTGCTTCATATTCAACGTCGCCGACCAATCTCTTTCCGCTCTTCTTGGTCTCATCTAAGGATGAAAAAGAAATAACATGCATGAGTCGTTTTTTTAGATTTATTAATGTCTCACGTTTCAATATAGAGGAAAACAATTGGACTAACTTGAGAATATTCACAAAGTGAAACTTAAGAATAACCCATCGACTTGTGAGAAATCAGATATAAAATAGTAAACTTTAATTTGAAATAAGGTTAAAATCTGTAATATATATATATATATATATATATATATATAGTCTTTGAAGTTTTTAACATTTGAAACCACACAAAAAATTATTTTTTATCACTCATTAAAAAAACATCTAGTCAGTAAGTCATTTAATCACCTGCAATCACTGCATCAACTCTCAAATTTACTATAATACCAATTTTTTTTTTTTTTTTTTATATATATTTTTCAAGGGATCATCAGTTGTTTACCATGAAACACGGTTTCGGGGATTTAAAAACAAAACAGTGTATTACATCATGGCTCCCCAGCAGTGTTGATCAAACACCACCACCCTTAATCTTAGGAAGAAGACAAGTTACAAAAATTTTTTTCCCCAATTTCCTATTCTTAATTGTAATTACTAACCTTTTCATAGTATAAAAATGAATTTCTTACCTGTGCGATTCATCAATTTCCACATTTAAAATGGATACATTTTTTTAATTTTTTAATTTATCAGTCTTGTATTTATAAGATTTGGATTAATCCATTTAACTACTTATCACCCCCACTATAGTTAGTAGTTTGTATATTTACATTCTTATTTATTTAAAATTAGATATATAAAGGTTAAAAATATTTTATTTTTACATATATACATTTTTTTTTTTTTTTTTTTTTAAACTATATAAATTTATTATATGTAATTATAAATACATTTATACATTGCTAATATAGTTTTGGATTTCCTTTATCAATATAGTCTGGTTTATCTTAAACGATTCAAAAGCATCAGGATAACGAACAAATGCTTTATTTAACTGTTTAAATATTTTATTTTTATCTCCACCTTGTTTTATCATCCTTATTACTAAGCTAGAAACTGGTGGTATAAAATCTATATATATATGACACAAGATTGTTTCAGGTTTATTTATTTTTTTTTTTAAAGATAATTTGGGGCACTAAGACTAATGCAACTTTGAGAAGTTGCAGAGGAATCGGAAATGTTCAAGAAAACTGTGACAACTTTTTCATGTAAAGTTTATAAAATGTTAAAGACATTAATATTTTTTTTAATGTTATAAACGTTTGTATCATCAAATTTTCAGCATTTTATTAAATACAATTTGTATCATCAAATTTTTCAGCATTTTATTAAATACAATTTACTCTAAGTTGTGTTGCTCACTTGATACAAAAAAAAAAATATCTTAGTCAACGAATTATTTCCCTTGTTCCAATGCCATACACTACATGAGTATCTTTAAAAAAAAATTTTTTTAAATTGAATTCGTATGAAGCACACTTTTCAAAAAGCAAACTATCAATCATCCTAGTTGGTATTTCCAAATAACATGTCGACCACCCTTGAATATTTTGTAAAAAAAAAAAAAAAAAAAAAAAAAAAATTTCTTTTGTCAATTTGCTTGACCTGGTAATTGTGCATAAAACCAGACATTAACTTACAAAGACGCCGGCAAGTGGCATCCGCGTCTGTCAATTGAAGTATGGAAGCACAAAATGGATACAATACTTCTGCTAGTTTCCAAAACTGCTTACGTATATATTTGGGCAAAATATTAAGATATTTTGTTAATATATTTTTTCAAACATATTTATGCTTTGTTTTTTATTTTTCAAATATAGTTATGTTTTTTATTTTTCAAATATAGTTATGTTTTTTTTTTAAAATATACTTTATTTAAACCTGTGCAATCTATTACGATTATTGCCAATTTAAAAATAAATGTTTCAACAATATCATTTACTGGATTCGTACTAGTTTGAATTTAATGTTTTTTTTTTTAATATATGTGTAATATTCACATTTTAAAACTTATTTTATGTTGCACATTCACCTTCTTGAAACTGCTAAAACTGTAAAAATCTGACAGATTCATTGTTTTTTTTTGTTTCCATAAATAAATATATTTTAAAAATATCTAAATAGTTTGACAAAATATATATAACATTAACTTAAATATAGTTATTTGGTGCTAAAGCACTTACTGATCCGCACTATTTTTTTTTTTAATCGTATTTCCAAGTTTGATTAAAGTTTTATGGGTTTTTTTATATTCAATTGTAAGGTTAAAGTACAGAATAGGTACAAAACACCCTCCCCATGTTAAGAATGGCTTTTTAAATAATAACATTATTTCAGCAAGGATCAATAAGTGCACTAGTACCAGTTATTTGAAAAGATATGCGAATAAAAAATGTTTACATATTTTTATTATAAGGAGGTGAAAAAAAATAAATATAAAATATATTTGAAAATTGTATCCATTTTGTGCTTTCATACCTCAATTGGCAAACACGGGGGCCACCTGCCCATGTGTTTGAAAGTTAGGGTCTGGTTTTATGCACAATTACCTTAGTGCCCATGGTCCCATATTTCAGCAATATCTATCACCATATCGTATGACTATTAAATGATTCTATTGTTGGCATTGGCTCCCGATATTTTTTGAGTCAGAATTCTTTCTAGAAAGACACTAAATAGTTATGGGAGGGACCATGTGACGGTTGCCCACATCCCAACTGATTTTTGTGGAGCAAACTGGATTCAAACTTGGGACACCCAGGTTGTCAATCTGTGCCATTAACCACTAGACCTAGTAACACCTATATTTTTCATAGTCACAAAGCTTGGAATATCTTTCAAATATTACACCTACTATCGGATACATATATAGACAACACGAATGTCTCAGTTTGTAGTATACTATGATGCAATCGGTTTAATCTATTATTTTAGCAAAATATTTTTGTAAATAGTCCTTATAACCAGCTCTTTATATATATATATATATATATATATATATATATATATATATATATATATATATATACAGTAAAAGATGTACCCGATGTTGCTCAGTATTAGTTAAATTCCTTTAAGATAATAAAAAATATTTAAAAAGAAAACATGTTCATGCGAGTATTTTTTTTTCTAAACAGTTCAGTTCTTATAAGTTAAATACTTGAGCTAAAATTTATAGTCAGTGAGTCAAGTTTGATAACCTTTAGATAAAAATCCGATGACCTCCCATGTACCAATTTTTCAATTTTTACCCCTTAGCAGCCCTTTTTTGTAAATGAAAACAAAAATTTTTACCCATGTCTGAATACCTTATATATCAAATTTCAAATCTGTAGATTAAAAATTCGATGAATATATAGGTTGAGAAGTGTTCTCACACACATTGTCACTTTTATAGATATATATAGTATAAATGAGTACTCTATCTTATAAAGTTGTGTAAATCTTTGAAAATACAGTATTATTTGATATAAAATATGCCAGGGTTTTCACATTGGCTTAAAAAGGCCCTGAATTTTTAGCTATTTTGAGAAGGCCTTATTTCTATTATTACAGCCTTGACAATATAGAAAATGCCTTAAAAATCACATTCTTTAAAAAATTGTATTGATATTTAAAAAAATACTAATTTGTATCGCTATATTAAAAACAAAAATTTGTATCGTTATATTAAAAACAAAAATTTGTATCGTTATATTAAAAACAAAAATTTGTATCGCTATATTAAAAAAAATTTGTATCGCTATATTAAAAACAAAAATTTGTATCGCTATATTAAAAACAAAAATTTGTATCGCTATATTAAAAACAAAAATATGTATCGCTATATTAAAAACAAAAATATGTATCGCTATATTAAAAACAAAAATATGTATCGCTATATTAAAAACAAAACTATGTATCGCTATATTAAAAACAAAAATATGTATCGCTATATTAAAAACAAAAATATGTATCGCTATATTAAAAACAAAAATTTGTATCGCTATATTAAAAACAAAAATTTGTATCGCTATATTAAAAACAAAAATTTGTATCGCTATATTAAAAACAAAAATTTGTATCGCTATATTAAAAACAAAAATTTGTATCGCTAAATTAAAAACAAAAATTTGTATCGATATATTAAAAACAAAAATTTGTATCGATATATTAAAAATAAAAATTTGTATCGATATATCAAAAACAAAAATTTGTATCGATATATCAAAAATAAAAATTTGTATCGATATATCAAAAATAAAAATTTGTATCGATATATCAAAAATAAAAATTTGTATCGATATATTAAAAATAAAAATTTGTATTGATATATTTAAAATAAAAATTTGTATCGATATATCAAAAATAAAAATTTGTATCGATATATCAAAAATAAAAATTTGTATCGATATATCAAAAATAAAAATTTGTATCGATATATCAAAAATAAAAATTTGTATCGATATATCAAAAATAAAAATTTGTATCGATATATCAAAAATAAAAATTTGTATCGATATATTAAAAACAAAAATTTGTATCGATATATCAAAAACAAAAATTTGTATCGATATATCAAAAACAAAAATTTGTATCGATATATCAAAAACAAAAATTTGTATCGATATATCAAAAATAAAAATTTGTATCGATATATTAAAAACAAAATGTTAAAAATAAACTTGAAATAAATATTCTAAAATTCCATCATAATTCCGGTACCGTCGATACACCCTTTTATCACAAAACTACCTGATGTTAGCCATATACTTTACAGATGTAGCCAAAATGAAATTAAAAATTGAAATTACTATTAAAATATTTTTAAATATTAATTAAAATATTATTTTGTTGGTTCCTTATATCATTCTTTATATATCAAATTTTGTTTTTAAAATTTGACATTTGTCTGAAGGAGGCTTTGAAAAAAAAAATGAAAAATGGACATTGCTAATCTGTATGAACCATGATGAATTTTTGGTAAAAAACATTAAAGGAAAAATACTGAATTAAATCCACCTAGAAAATCCGTTCAACAGTGCACAACTCTTGGTGCCCTAAAATTCCCAAGAGACATTTTGCAGCATGATTGATTTGCACTGGGTGAAAGATTGCAAGGGCAGATAATCCTGGCTCAATAGCCTAGCCAATCATAATTGGAAATCGACTTAGTGACATTAATTCTTCCTCATTCATCATAATTCCTTCGGTTATAAAATTAAATTAATCCTTAATATTGTTGATCTCTACAGAATCGTTTTCATCCATTTATTTATTCACACTTGCGCTATACACACCTTTTCCAACAAAGAAAGTGGTTTTAGAAAGCACTATTATGTAACATTTTTTTTAACCTTACCTGGTATGGAATTAATGCCACAATCAATAACAACAGCACCTGGTTTTATCCAGTCACCTTTCACAAATTCTGGTTTTCCAATGGCTACCACCAAAATATCAGCTGATTTCACCTAAAAATATTTTGAATTAAAATAAAAAGAAACCATATCATAAACAGGGACAATATGATCAAAAGATTTTATTGGTATTAGCGCTCTATGGTGAATAAAACTACAAACATACAAGTTATAAATTCAGTAGATTGTATATTTGGTCGCGAATCTACCAAAGTTGCTTTTGAGAAGAGATTAGTTTATTGCTACTCAACTGTCTTTACTGGGAGGAAGGCTGACAGGGCTGTTCAGGGATTTTTTTGCAGGTCAGAAGCATAAGGTTATTTATAGTCATCTAATGTACTTCTTAACCTTCCAGTACAACACTAACGGAAATGGTGACAAGGTAAATCAGTTCCTTCACTCTTATTGTTCTTCAGTATTTCTATCGTGAAGCGATTTATTGAAATAAAATATAAAAAATTACATCGAAAAATATACAATAAAAATTGAACACAATATAACAAGATTAAATAAACAAATTTGAACACAATATAAAATTAAATAAACAAATTTGAACACAATATAACAAGATTAAATAAACAAATTTATATTTTAATTGGACATTTTATAAAAATATGTTTATGAAATTATAAAAATAATTTTTTTTTAATTTTAAAAATAAAAGTATTTTATTTGAATTTATATAATAAATGTTTATAAAAGTATAAAAAAAACTTAAAAAACCCAAACTAATTTCAATAATTCTTAAAGACCAAAAAAAAAACTTTCCAATAATTATTTGATGGGAAAAATGTAAAAAAAAAAAAAAAAAAAAAAAAAAAAAAGTACATTACATAGAAATATAGGAGTGAGAGAAAAAAAGCGAAGGAACTTATTTGCCTTGTCACCGCTTCCAGTAGCGCTACCGGTGGAAGTTGGGAAGTACGTTAGCTGACTATAACCGGCCAGAGTATGCTTCCTCTCGGGCGCTGGTTTTTCAAATTCTAATTTTCCAACATTACATCACATCTTTCCATCGTGGGAGGGAGATAAACATCCAAGCAAAGCATATTGAATTCTTAAGATTGATATCGATTAATTGTATTGGCAAAAATAGAGCAAAGTGCAACAAGCTATGCAAAAAAAAAAAAAAAAATTAGATCACTATACTCTTTGAATGTTTTTGCAAGATGATTTTAAAACTGGATATGGTATGCATCACAACCTCGTCTGGCAAGCTGTTCTTTTCCAGAGAGCTGAAACGCAGAACAGAGAATGCTGCCTTTCTTCTGATGAGATGAAAATGACAATGGTACACATTCTCCAGATGATCATGGAGATTACAACTAGGTATTAGGTATTTTACATACGGCATAATCATATTGACACACCAGTTTCCATCAAATCACTGAAGTTAAAGCGTTGAGCCTGGTCAATGCTAAATGGGTGACCAATTTGGGAATTCCAAACGCTGTATGTAGGAAAACGGCGCCATCTCCGTGCAAAAGTTGCAAAAACCTAATGTCGTCATCTCCCCTAACAGTAATATACATGCAACTGGGGACCATCTGTGAATGTCATACTCCCATGGAACTTCCTCCTTTGGAGGAAGCTGGTTAAACCCAAATAGGGTTAGTGTTATTTCACACACACACACACACCCACGAGTGTAAATATCCTGAAGGTAAATTTGCATCAAATTAGATCTTACTGCATCCTGCTCAAGTGAGGAAAGCTTCAGTCTTTGTAGGCAAGCGTGGAATATACAAGTCGCGATCCCAGTTGATTCCTAAAACTCAAAGGTGTTTCAAGTTTTATTTGTTACGATGCATGAATTTATTTTTGTTATGAAATTATTTACGTTTTTTTTAATCTTAAAAGTTCAGAATAAAAAATAAAAAAAGGAGACAGATGGTAGATGAAAAATTGAGGAAGAAATTTTAGAATATTATAACTTGAATAGAAATTACAATATTTAGTGACAAATAGAATTAGATAAAATGAAAACTTGAGTTAGAAAAATAAAGAATTGAACAAGACAGTCATAATCTGTTTATTTCATTCCGATTTTTAATGCAGCAAGAAATAAACTGGTTCCCAGATTCTCCAGAAAACTTGCAAATAAATTATATATATCTCACAACTTGGAAAAAAAAACAAAACAAAAAAAAAACAGTAATTTAAACTGGCATTGTCATTTCTAGTTAACCCTAATACAAAACCATGTGTTAGTAAATTATAAAAATCAAATACTAGAATAAGATTTTGGATTTCTGGTCTGAAGTTTTCATGGTTTGTGTGAGCTGTGGCATTATTTAATTGTAGAAATAATTATGTATTAGCAGAACCTGTGGAAATTCCACAGGGGACTCTTTCATACGTAATATACTAATGTTGGCATTCTGTAGATGTTCAGCATAAATGGAGACGCTCTGATATTATCGTAGCTCTTTTCTTAAAACTGCAAAAGTATTTATTACACAGGGACGCCTGGCGTAAAGTATGTTTAAATATGACATTTTAATTCTTGCAGATTTTGTATATATGATTATAGAGTTAATGTTCTATCGATTTTTATACATGATAAAGTCGCGATTTCAAAAATAAAAAAAACATATCCATATGACTTGTATTCATCAGCTGGAATCGAAACCAAAACTTATGAAAAAAAAAAAAATATATATATATATATATATATATATATATATATATATATATAACTTGAGTTCCTTCAGCTATAATCAAAACCGAAACCAAAACTTGGTAAAATTATTACAAGAAATGGAAGTCCATAAACGACAGTCACTCAGATGTAAGCATGACACACAAAATAACACACACGCCATCCTATTAATATATAGATCATGTCACATTCCAAAAATCTAATATTAATAATTTGCTTGCTAGGTTAGCTTGTTGGATGATATTGACCTTGGGAGTGTAAAGCCTTGTGTGACATTCGCCCCCGACTCTTCTGAGAAGAAGTAGGTACATTCCAAACTTAAGACTTCAACATTGTCTGATCTGTATTAGTTTATAAATTTTCTTGTATGTGATGTGGCGGTTCATGTGGTAGAGTACTTACTATGCATACAAGTAAGTGACTAGGCTATCAAATCTATAATTCGGATATGTTCTAATGATGAGGACAAAACTTTAGTCTAGGACTTCCAGTTGCGCCTTTCGTGGTTTCTGTGAGTTGTGGTATTCTCTGATTGTAGAAATAATTATGTATCACCTCACATTCAAAAATCTATAATACAGGGTGTTCCAAAAGTCTTGGGCACATTTTGACTGAATATTTCAAAATGTGCCCGAGACTTTTGGAACACCCTGTATTCATAGGCATACTTTTTTTTCTGTGATTGTGAGCATATTTCAGTAATTCAACGTATAAAATTGTTAAACTTACCACAGAGGGCAGATCAACAGTCTTAGAATGGCAGACAGTGACAGTGGCGTGGTTCCACAGTAAAAGGTTGGACATTGGCGCACCCACAATTTTACTTCGACCTAAAACAACGGCCGTTTTCCCAGGAATTGATATGCCTGCAGTAGAAAAAAAAAACAGAAAAAAAAACAACATTAATTTCTTTTAATCTAAATCATACACAATAAATAAAATAGGATCAATATTATTTGAAATTCCTAACTATTGACATTTAATTTTTAATATATTGGGTTGGCAACTAAGTTCCTGCCAATTTTTTTTTTCTTCTTCAAATTTTGGAATTAAAAACAAATTTTATTTTTAGAATTCTATTTTGGAATAATTTCATAACCCCCTCACAAAGATCATTAAAATGGAATGTCAAGAAAAATTCGGCATCATCTTTTTTTGGCTTTTAGTTATCTTTTTTTTTTTTTTTTCTATCGACGATGGTTGGTTGTTTTTACATCACGGTATATCAACCGTTTTTGAATTATTTATGGTAAAATCCAGTAATTTGAGAAAAAATTTTCATGCTTAAAGTTCTTTATATCTTCAAATAATTATTCATGGTGTTTGGTTTGGTTGTTTTGATCAGAATGGGTTGAACAAAGAAGAAAGAGGGGGGAAAGTGATAGGGATAAAATTTGTCATACTTTTGCTCCAGGTAGCCTTACTAGTTTATTTTTATAAAATCTCGAGAAAAAAAATGGCAGGAAGTTAGTTGCCAACACAACAGATAATGACAAAGATAATTTAAAATGTAAACATCTAACCAGACAATGTGAAATGAGAAATGTTTACTTAATAAGGGAGTAAAAATATTAATTTCCCTTTCATTAATTGTGTACCATAATGTGCTGTGATGTTGCGTAGACAGCAGTCGCTGCAGTGAAATAGAGAGGAGCAGTAGGAGGTAGCAGGACTGGTAAGATCACGTGGAGAAATAGATAGTGGAGTGGGGGAGACGTGACGACATGAACAGCAGCAGACAGATGAGAGTAAACAACAATGAATTCCCGCTCTGTCCAAACTTATTATATATAATGGAAAGCCTAGACAGGAAATAAAAGTGTCTCTCAAAAAAAGTGAGTTCAAAGCATTTCTTTTATTTGTTTGGCAATTCGATGGGGTCGGCAGATGAGAGGATTGGTTGGTTGGTTGGTTTTGTTTTACGGCATATCAACCCTTTTCGGGTTATTTAATGCCGAATCCAAAGATTTTGAAGAACAATTTTTTTAATAGAATATATTTGTTGTTTTCATGTCGGTTTCTATTTAACCCATAGTTGGGACCCTAACAGGTACTACCACTCCGGGTCAGAGTGGACCTGGGAGCAATGGTAATTAAAGGGTGGCTCCACACTCCCCAAAGCTCACAAGCTGGGACCTCACCACTGGACATAGTTTAAGGTCATATCCAGGACCCCCATTGAGGGACTTTTACCCTCTGCAGGGAGGCAGTCGGCGTATTCTAATGCCCCACCGACAGGGCCACAGATGAGAGGAAGAACGAAACTAGAACATCTACAATAACATTACAATTGATCACTTTACATTTACATTATATTTGATCTTTCTTGTGGCCTTTTCTTGGTTTTGCCAGATTCCAGAATTCATCCCATCTGGTGGAGGATCCAGCTTCATGCCGTTATTTGATGAAGCACCATTAAAAGAAGATAAAAAATGGGTCTCAAAATCAACAGACATGAGGCCGTTACTAACGACCTGGTCCTTATTGGCTGCGGTCAATGTGCAATTTAGGGAAGTCCATCCTCTTTGAGAAGGGGGTTAGTTTTCGTGTGTGTTGCCATACTGATGGGACTTTATGTGGGCTTTGAGTACTATGTTATTTTTTTACTACATAATCAGGATTTACTTGCGGGGCAAAATATCCTTGCGTCAAAGTATCCTGAATAACCTGTAAAAAGAGGCTGAAAACACTTGAGAATGACGTCTAGTAAGCATTCATGTGTGTATACTTAGAAAAAAAAACTTGTTTATGTGCTACTAGTATGAACACATTTTAAATAATTTATAACCAAATCAATTTTTTTTCAGGGTATGCCTAAACAAGTGATTTAATGGAAAGAGACAGGAAGTCATTCTTTGATGAATTAAAAATCATTTAACTCTTTTACCCCTATCATGAATTATTTTAAATCCTTCCTTTCACAACAAAATTGACATTTTCAGTTTTCAGAGAGAACTGTCATAAAAGGAGCAAGGAAGGCAAAATCAAAATTGAGACAGAGAAAGGAAGTGGGTTAGAAAAAAAAAAAAACGGAAAAGAAAAATGAAGGAGAGAGGGGAAGAAATTAAAAAAAAAAAAAAAAAAAAAAAAATGATAACACACATCTTGGGTAGGGCAAATTCTAAAAGGAGATGCAAGAAATAATTTTTCAAATTATAATTAAAAATAAAATCTTACCGGATTTCTTTATTAATTCCAAACAACCACGAGGCGTACATGAAACAATACAACCTTGCAACTCTCCAAGAGCCAATTTTCCGGCATTTGCAACATGAAGACTGAAGGAAAAAGAAAAGGTTTTACAAAAAAAAAAAAAAAAAAAAAAAAAAATTCTGATGTTTCTGTATCTTATATAAATTAAAAGTTCAATTAAAACCAATTACGGCCCTGTCAGTGGGGCATTAGATTACGCCGACTGCCTCCCTGCAGAGGGTAAAAGTCCCTCAATGGGGGTCCTGGATATGACCTTAAACTATATCCGATGGTAAGGCCCCAGCTTGCGGGCTTTGGGGAGTGTGGAGCCACCCTTTAATTGCCATTGCTCCCAGGCCCACTCTGACCCGGAGTGGTAGTACCTGTTAGGGTCCCAACTATGGGTTGAATAGAAACTGACATGAAAACAACAAATATATTCTATTAAAAAAATTGTTCTTCAATATCACTGGATTCGGCATTAAATGACCTGAAAAGGGTTGATATGGCGTAAAACAAAAAACAACCAAACCAACCAAAACCAATTAAAAGTTCAATTAAAATAAGCCTACCAGAACACGTGAACTTCCTGATAATGGCATTTGGTTTCAGGGAAGGGTTATTTAATTATTTGCCTTCCCTCTTTTTTCTTCTCAATTTTTTTCTTAGTTAATTATTTTTACAGTTTCCCATATTGATTAGCAGTTCCTGCGCTTAATTGTTATTAAAAGAATATAAAAATATAAATTTTACGAAATATAAAAATATTAATTTAAAAAAAAACAAAAAAAACTTACCCATCAACATCTTTTGTGGGAGAAATGGTATCAGTCACAAGATGGGCGTCTATCTCGTGTTCGGAATCCATTGGCAACTAGAAACAAAGATGGGTCATCATCATATTCTGTTTAAAGTACGTTTTATATGCTGGCATATGTTTGACTAAATTTTTTTTTTACAACCTTCAACAGTATGATTTAATGATCATTAGGGCTGGAACAACAGCATATTCTTTTTATTCAGGTATGTATCCATTGATATCTTATATGCTTTTATATAGAGTGGTTCTCGGTTGATTAACTGTGTCTAATTGTGTCGGATATATACTAGAGAATCAAAACAATGAAAAGAATATGCTGTTGTCATAGCCCTAATAATCAGTTATACAATTAATATAACTTGGAGAGAGGGGTAGGTTGCCAATCCCAGCAAAATAACAAGAAAAGGGGTCCATCTATTTCAATGAGTTAAGTGTACTTGATGATATGATAACCTCAGATAGTTATTGCACACAAACCTGACTTTGAGCATCTAGACATATACCCTGGAATTTCTAGGCAGCTAAAAGATGGCTCCAGCATCTAGACATGGCAGTCAAAATATAATATTAAGATTTGAAGACAACAAAAGAACGTATAGAATAATTTTTTTTTTCTTTTTTTTACCTGGGAGTAATCACTTATCAAGATCCAATAGCCACTCGAGGATAAGGGTTAATGAATGTAAGGTGGTAGTGTAGTAATTGTTAATGGTGTAGATTGGGTAGAATTTAATTATTTAAGGGGACGGTTCAACAAGAACTTGTTTACATTGGACTTGAAGGCTATTATAAGGAAAACTATCAAAATTTTTTAAATATTTTTATTTTATTTGTTATCTATTTTCCCTAAAAATTGTGAATATGAATTGGGTTATTTCTTTTTTTTTCTTTTTTTGTCATTCTAGTTTTGTTTTTATTAACAAATCGTGTAAGTACATCGATGGGGACTAGAGTTTCATGTATGTATTATCAATAAAAGTGCCCATATGAAAAAAAAGTCTAGAAACTTATTGAAGGCACCCTGTATTATGTCAAATGAACCGATTTCAATCACTTCTAATCAGTTAGCTTGAGAGTATCTTGGCAAGCACTGTAATAATGGGCTACACAAAAAAAAAAAAAAAAATTGCAACGTTTCAGTTGGATTGTCCTTCGTCCATCTTCAGGCATTGTTGTTTGGAAAAGAAAAGAGAAAAAGTTACTCGCTCCGTAGATATTTTCGTGTTCTGTGAGTTAGTATCTATTTTATAGTTTTAGTTTCAAATTTGTAAATTGGTGGACTCTAATAAAGATCTATGGAAGATTATCTTCCTTTCATTGGCAAAATTTTAAGGGTGTAAATATTTGTTTTTTTTTGTAAGACTAAAGGCTCCCAAATGTTATTAAAATCTATGCTTGGTCTGCTTTATAATTTTTCTACTTTTAGCATATGAGCTTTCGGCAGTTGTACAGTTTAGTCAAGACATTAAAAAATGAAAATATCGAAAAAAAAGTTAAGTTGTACGTATGTTTTGGACTGAAGATCTCCAAAAAATTTGTTATTTAATTTGATCGAGTAGTTTTTTTTTTACAGCAAGAAAACACATTCTTATGAGAGCGCATTGAAGTCAGCCATTGTGAAATTTGCTGAACACGCCACGGGGAGATAACTCCATGTAAAGCACCAATACTCCCTCCCCATGTTTAATTCTAGCTTTTCTTCCTTAAAAAAAAAAAAAAACTACTTGATGAAATATGGTGAAATTTTTTTTTGGAGAACTTCGTTTCATAACGGATACGTACAATATAACCTTTTTTTTTGATATTTTCATCTGTTAATGTCTTCACTAAACTGTACAAGTACTAAGCTTTCTTTTCCAAACAAGCACCAAAATATTTAATAGCATTTACCTACATCCTCGAGTGTCTTCAGTCTCTTTATAAAGGGATTTTTCAGAATGCTTTGGCATGAGGATATTTTGGCTACAATACAAATATTCAAAATAATATGATTTTTAAAGTCCAAATAAGATCCCCTTGTCATGGCTATGTTTTGACTCCTACATGCTTTCTCCTAGTGATATAACTTAAAGTAATAGCACTTGACTAGACACTCCACCAGATGAGATGAATTGACACGTTTTCTTTTCAAGTTACAATGTGGAATATACATGTTTATTTTATACTGTACTGTATTTTGTTACTAATTTTTTATATGTACTGTATAAAATTTTGCTTAGACTCTGCCATACCTTACGATCCCAACCCTAGAACGGACTAATGCCATATCCTGTGGTTCTATTGTATATGTCTGTGCAATTATTCTTTTTTGAAAAGTTGAGAAAAAACCCAAAGTAGTCTAATAAAAAACAAAAAAAATTTCTATTTTTTTTTTTTACATAGAAATGAGAATGAAGTGAATATCTTGAGTAGTCAGTTTTTGGGTGATCAAATGGTGACCATTAACAAAGGCAAAAATATATGATTTCCAACCAGGAGTGAAAAGATCCCAAAAAATGGGAAGGAGAGACTTCCAGGATGAGAGTTGCAGTTAAACATTCAAGGCGTTAGATTTTTATTTTATTTTTAATTTTTTTTTTTTTTTTGCCAGCAGCATTCACTGTAGGCAGAGTGAACCAGCTTCTCCAACGGAGGAAGTGTCAAGGGAATATTAAATTCACAAGCGGTACCCAGTTGCATAGATATCCCGGTTAGGAGAGACGACGACGTAAGGTTTTTGCATTTCTTATAAGGAAATATCAATGTCCTCTAACAGATTTTCCAAATGGTCACCCATGTTGTACTGACCAAGTTCAAAGTTGCTTAACTTTGTGATCTAATGAGAACTGGTGTATCAACAGGTTTGTGCCGTATAAGGAGGCAGTTAGTTTTCAATGGTCTTCGGAAATAGTGTCGGTTGTGTCTGGTTGGTCTTTGACTTTTTTTCTTTTTTTTTTTTTAGTTATCTAGAATAAAAAAATCTAACTTTGCAAGTGTGAACCACTAAACATGCAGCCAAGTGCATGCTTACAGATTAAGAGAAAACTTGATTTACCTGCACAATGATCCCATGCACCGTCGGATCGTTGTTCAATTTGTTTACTGTATCAACAACCTAAAAAATATAAAAATAATAACCAATAAAGATTTTTTTTTTTGTAGTTAATTCAAATAATATATATAAGATGACCTATTTAGGTCGACATGGGTACATTTTACATCAGTGTATATAGCTTAAACCGATTATGAAGGTAAATTGCATAACAAAGGCAGAAGAATTGCTGATTTCTAGGTCAGAATCTATTCCATCGTTGGAAAGTTTTTGTATCTTGAAGTAGTATTTTTTTAGCTCTTACATCAAGTGGCTTGATCCCTTGTCCTGAGTGATTTCCATTGAAATATATATTTTTTTTTAATAGGTGCTTTTAAAATTACATTTATTTATACACTTTGATTTACAGAAATTGTATAACCATTTGGAAAACATTCTCATTTGCAATTTTTTTTTTTTTTACAGGTTTTCAATTAAAAAAAAAAAAAAAAAAAAAAAAAAAAACATTTTGATGCTTTTGGCCACGACTCAATTTATCTCTATACTAGTAAAATAAATAACAGAACAAATTTTAAATATACTCTTTACACTAACCACTAATATATATATATATATATATATATATATATATATATATATATATATATATATATATAATTATAAAACTCAAATGCCTTTGTAATGAGCGATGTAACCCACTTTCTGGTTTATGACATTGGGTTGCGCATGCGCGCATAAACATTAACCCATAACAACGTAAACAAATAAACACAAATAGCTTCTTTTGCAGATTTTGACCTGCGCACTGAAATATTAACGTTATTATTTCGAAATTATTATTTAATATGGGAAGAGTGGGGGTGTTTTGCAACTATTGTTTATTACAACTATACTGTCGCTATTTTCTTACAACTAAACAACTTTAACCCGTTGACAAACATAAGAACAATTGTAGTAAAGCCAAGAATACTAGTACTACTCTCTATCCGTCCCTTTTCCTTCTTTCTTTTATTTTTTGTTTACATTTCTAGACACAAAATAGTTGTGTAAGAACGGTGAATTTGTTGACACATTTACTAATCTGTTTCAATATTAGTTTTATTTTATTTTATTTTATTTATTTAGGTTTTATTTTTTTGCTTCAGGTTTTATTAATTATTTTTTTTTAGATTCTAAGTTTCTATAACTTGGTTGAAGGATTCCAATATGGGTTTTTCATTCTTATATTTCTCATCGGTAGGTTCATGTGCACTTTTGCTGCGTTCGATTCGTCGGAAAATCATGTTTAATTTTTTAGTGATTATTCGGAAAAATAGGTAACTTTACACGAATAGGGAGGATTTTTTTTTTTCATGTTTGAGTGATCCGTCCGTGATTTTTCATTTTAATATACTTTCATAGAAACGTTTCTGTTATGTAAAAAAAAAAAGTGTCACGCTCATACATGAATTCCATAGCTAATATAACATACTGACCCAACGGGTCACAGGTAGTCTAGTATATATATAAAAGTGTGTGTGTACATTTCCCTACCAAATAACTGTCAATTTTTGGTCTACAAACTCTAGATTTGACATAAGGAGTATTGAGATTTGGGAAAATCTTATTAATCCGTTTTCGGCCAGAAATTTGGCTGTCAAGGAGTCAAAATTCAACGATTTGACCTTTAAAATCTCTACCAAACTCCTCTGCCAATTTTGGATCTAAACACTTGAAATTTTAAAGGTAGGTTACTTGGATATGGATCAAACTTTTATATTTGCTGTGAGCCCAAAAATATAAATGTTAAGGGGGTCAAAATTGGGGTCAAATTCAAAGAAAAAATAATTTGACTGCTGCAGTCTACCAAGCTTACATAACGAGTAATAAGCAATATAATTTTTAGAATGTGAGAGAGAATATATAATCATTTCCACAGCCAAACAATGTTGCAGCTCACAAGAGTCGTGAAAGTCAACAAATCGGAAGTTCAAGACTCGAGTTTTGTCCTCTTTAGTTTCATTATTTAAACCTGTGTAATCTATTACGATCTTTGCTGCCAAGTACTTCTATCTGCAACACTTGCAAAAACACATAAAGGATGAAACTGTTGAGGTAATTTTACCCATAAGTGACGTGTGTTTTCTGGATCATTCTTTAAAGCACCTTGTATTAGGAACAAGAGACGCAATGAAAACGTTGGAAAAGAAAAAAATTGATAAAAAGATATGCGATTAAAAAAAAAAAACAAAAAAAAAAACGTCATTGCATATTTTTTTAAATAATTATGTTTAATTAAGTTTCAAAAAATAAACAAATATAATTCTGTGTTTTTTTTATGCGATTAAAGAAAAAAAAAAATAATTTATATAAAAAAATTTACATATTTTTATATATTTTTATTATAAGGAGTTGAAAAAAAAAAAAAAATAGACATAAAATATAATTGAAAATTGTATCGATTCTGTGCTTCCATAGCTAAATTGAGAGACCCATTTGCCAAATTCCGTTGTGTTTAAAACTTCCTGTCTTCTTTTATTCACCATTACTAACTTCTTTGATTCTTGTTCTTATTCCAAAAATCACTTTGTTTCAGATTTTTTTTCCCCAAAATGATAGGCTAGTCATAAAATTTGATTTTGTTATCTAAAAATAAAAATTAACAAATGCATTGACAATATATTTTTGATAATGAATTTTACAAAATATTTTCTGTTAATGAATTATTGGTCACTAATCAGTTAAGTTTTAAACCTGTTAAAAAACTATAATTAATTTGTATCGGGTTGATATTTTACAATTTTATGATCTGATAGCGAAGAAAACAAATTATCTCTTCAAAATGTGTGAGCTACTGAAATGGCCTAACGAGTAAGCAGTTGTCAAACTCACCTCATTTTGTGTTGTAGATCGCGGCAATTTGATATGTTGGGCATTCATACCAATCTCACCAGAGTTTTTTACTTTCATTCTAATGTAAACATTGGAGTCTTCTCTGTCACCAACCTGTAACATAAACAAGTAAAAGTAAAAATAATAAACAAAAATTAATTTTCATATGAAATTTATAAAAAGAACGTTATATGTCTGCATGTCAAGCAAAAACTTGAAACATCCATAAAGTTAGTTAAAAAATAATTATTTGGTATAACTCTGAGGTATCATATCTAAAGAAAAAGAAAAAGAAAAAAAAGAAAGAAAAAGAAAAGAAAAAGAAAAAAAAAAGGAAAAATAAAAAAGGAAAAAAAAGAAAAAAGGAAAAAAAGAAAAAAATAAATAAATAAAAAGAAAAAATAAAAAGAAAAAAAAGAAAAAAGAAAAAGAAAAAAAAGAAAAAAGAAAAAAAAAAGAAAAAAAAGAAAAAGAAAAAAGAGATTCATGATTTATATGTAGTTCATTATTGTAGCGAAATCCGACAGCCGAAACAAAATGAGTTTTCATGAAATAAACAATAACTATTTACTGTTTTCATCAATTTCAACAATAAGCAATGTTATCTACCTAACTGTCATGTCACAATTAGTTAGAAATTTCAGGAATATTACATAAAACGCATATTTTTAAGATTTAATGTTTGTTTTGTCATGTGTAACTGGCCCAAGTTTTTGACAGTTTTCAAAAATGAATTACCTCCCCTGCTAATATGCAGTTAAGAGCTTGCTAAAAAAAAGTTAAATTGCTGTTACAAAGTTAAGTGCGAGATCTCATTTCGATTTATGAAGCTTTCTTGTAAAGAAAACAACAAATTAGCAGGAGCAGCAAATACATTATGGAATTAGAAGGGACAGTCCCAACCATGACAAATAATAGCAGCAGCAGCTAAAAACAATATTTACAAATCTTTGCAAAATACCAAAATACTCAACTCTGATTGGTTAATTTCCAACAATTTGATTGGCTGTCAAAATCCAACTTTGACCAGTCAGAAATGACTTGCCGTGGGAGCCGGGCACCTGCTATGTTTATGCTTAAATAGAAAGGAGCCCAGCTGATCCAAGGAGATTGGCTCATTAGAGCCCAGCGCCTGCCACACGAATCCCTGTCAGTTGAGAAGCCAAGTTCATACACAAGGAGAGCAACCAACTTTAACCCTGACCAGTTTGGCCACGGGTCTCGACTAAAATTAAGACATGAGAAGTACTACAACTTCACCGGTCTACCACTGGCTAGTACTGACTTCCACACCAGACCACTGGTCAAATCCCCAGACTAAGGATCAACAAATCCATCGAAGGCGCTACTGCTAGATGCTGCTACGGAGATGAGATGGCTCCAGACATCGCTAACTGGCAGACGACAAATCTGTACCCTGTTAGGATCTACAATGCCGTAAAGCACAGCTGAATAAACATCCCACATAACGTAAGAGGAACAACATTTCAAAAAACAAGTGGACGACAAATTTGCTAAGTTGCTTCCTTTAACGTTTCCCATTGAAAAACAAATTCTTATTTTCCGAGATTATTATCAAAGCTACCCAGCGCAAAGAATAATACATATTGTCATATTTCATTAACAGTAGACGACAAATCTGTTGTGTTGCTCACCTTAGACTTTTCTTAAGAAAAAAAAAGAAAAAAAGGAAAAAAAAGAAAAGGAAAAAAAAGAAAAGGGAAAAAAAAAGAAAAAGGAAAAAAAAAGAAAAAGAAAAAAAAAGAGAAAAAGAAAAAAAAAGAGAAAAAGAAAAAAAAAGAGAAAAAGAAAAGAAAAAGAAAAAAGGAAAAAAAGAAAAAGTTCTTATCTTTCGATATTGTTATTGAAAACAACACCACAAGGAATAACGAATATTGGCTTTTTACCAACAAAGAAAGACGCGAATCGCTCTGATCCCCATCTGGCATCAATTGAAATGGATGGCTCTCATCTAGGGGGGGGGGGCTCCATGTTTTGACAAGCTTCTACGTTTGCCCTTTATTCCTGATCTGAAATGAACACATACATCAAGTCTGTTGCCAAGGTCGCTGGGAAAATGGTGGGATCCTTCTATTGCTCCAGAAGATATCTCACTCCTGATGCAATTCTCTATATAAAAGCCAAGTATGTCCAAGGATGGAGAACTGCTGCCACATCTGGGCAGGAGCTGCTAAAAACAGCCTATCCTGCCTTGACAAAATAGATTTTGTGGCTTAGTGGGGGATGCCCTTTTCTCTTCCCTGCAACCTCTCTCCCACAGAAGAGACGTTGCGAGCCTGCCTTTGTTTTATCATTATTTCTATGGCAAGTGCTAGTCTGAGCTCCAATCTCTGGTCTCCCCCCTCGCCAATCTTTCATGATAAACACCCGTCTAGCTGAATAATTTTGCCCACTCTTTATCTGTGCCTAAATGAAAATGTACATTCCATGAACAAAGCTTCTTTCTTAGAAGTGCACGCCTGTGGAACTCTCTTCCGCTTGCCTGTTTCCCACCTGACTACAACCTGGATGTCTTCAAGTCCAACATAAACAAATTCCTGATGAACCGCTCCCTTAAGTAAGACACTATCAAATCTCCAATACTAATAATTACTACGATACTATCCCATTGATTACCGTACATGCAATAAACCTTATCCCTGAGTGGCTTCCGGGCCTTTATAAGTAGTGACCTCCATGTAAAAAAAAAAAAAAAAAAAAAAAAAAAAAATTTTTAAATAAAATAAAAAAGGACTATGCTAAATGAATAACCTTAACAACAGGTTTAAACTGTTGTAAAAAAAAAAAAAATGAACATTTTATTTTGTTTTTCTCTAGTTTGTTTTTAAAATAAACGATTGTATAATCAATCGCTTAAAATTAAACTTATATCGTTTGTCTGGTTCTTCCCCACCACAATATGCTTATTCATAATATAACATTGCTAACTATTTCCTTTAATAATCCATTTTTTAACTATGGTTTTTCATAAATTTTGGATATTTTCATTACTTTGACAGTAGAAATGCAATGTTTCAATTTTCAGATTTTGCTACAATAACAAAGAAGAGCCGATTAATGTTATAAAAACATACATCTTTGATGTATTTATTTGCTTTCCCATCAAAGCAAATTAGGCACAAGGCCGTTTTTAATGTGGGGTAAAAACCAGCTCCCCTAAAAGTAGGCAAAAAGGGGGCACTCTGGTTACCAAAAATAATAATTGTCCCAGTATAGAGAGTTTCCCCTCCATTGACTGGTACAAATTATTTTAAGTGCAGCATCTGCAGAACAGATACTACACTTTGATCCCGGCCCGACGGCCAAAAACGACAGAAAAAAGGCAAGCCTCTTTTGAATGTAATCATATAATCTGATTTTAAGCCATTAATTAAAGGGAAGTAATTAACTTTTTTTTCAGAGTTATTTCCCTTATATTAATTCTAGTTTTCTCTCTCGTTTCATTGCACTTCAGTCAAAGGTCTCAAAAATCAAGGAGCCCCTCCCTAAGACTAACACTTGATCTCTACATGAGATACATAGATATTCAAATATTACGTTAAATTTTTTTATTTCTCAAATGTTGAGTTAGTAAAGAAGTTAAGAATATCAATTTTCCACTCGCTTTTTAATCTTTTGGTCCTATTGGATTTCAGGACAAGACCTAGTCTGGTGGAGTGTCCAGCTTTGTGTTGTTACAATATACAACATCACTTACAGAAGATGCACAATTCTTCACTATACTACATGTATCAGGCAAAAATAAGCATCTTCAACAAAAATTAGAAAAAAGAAAATTATCAAGTATAATTTTGATTAAAGATGAAAATCAGTTTTCATGTTTTACCAATCCGCCATTCATTATTACTTGGTTTATGTTTCACGTTTTAAAAAAAAAAGACTGCATCAGATTAAACTGATTGGTTAACCATCAGCATAAACAACTACGAACCTTCCAAAAAAAAAAATTCCAACAAAAACTGAACAGCCAGCCTTGTTACACCCCTGACTGTGCTGCCGCTATTGTTCATAGCAATCGCCACTTTGATTGCTTTAAATATAATGGATGTTCTAAAACAATTATATTTAAAGCAATCACTACTTTGATTGCTTTAAATATAATCTATAAATATAAAAGCGAAAATGTGTGCATGTGTGTTCGCTTTTTCTGTATGTCTACAAAAGGCTTTTTTCAGAAAAGCGGTCGGTCGCTTCACAACTTTTTAAAACTTTTTATATCACATAAATCGTAATATCTTACAGTTAACAACGAAGCTCGCCTGTCTATTTAATTTGCTCGATTTCGGGAAGATAAATATTCAACATTTGTCGCTCGCCGCATGTGGGTTAGTCTTTTTCCTATAACATCTTGGCTGCGAGGAAAAAAAGCGTTCAGCAGTAAATACCATCCCGCAGTCAAACTTGACCTCATTAACTCATTAAAACGAGCACCTCCTAAATCCAAATAATTAAATAAATTCAAACGCGTTTCCGTTAGCATGTCGCGGTGGGGCAATGGTTAACGTCGCACGTTTTTTTTTCACATTTTAATTTACAACTTTCCCTCAACGGTACGGGTTCGATCCTCATACTTACTTTTTTTTTTAAAACCCCCCACACACCTCCAAACACCCGGGCAACGCCGGGTACCCCTCGCTAGTGGAGGTTCTAAAACGAAAGTCACCTTTAGGACTATCACTAATCACTGCAAAAGGATTATAGAAAATGTGAGAAAGTCATATGCTCAATCCATCAAGTCTAAAGTAGAACAACATAAGCTTGGATTCAAGGTTGGTTGATTGTTTTACAGCATATCAACCCTTTTCGGGTTATTTAATGCCGAATCCAAAGATTTTGAAGAAAATTTTTTTTAATAAAATATATTTATTGTTTTCACGTTGGTTTTTATTTAACCCATAGTTGGGACCCTAACAGGTACTACCACTCCGGGTCAGAGTGGACCTGGGAGTAATGGTAATTAAAGGGTGGCTCCACACTCCCCAAAGCCCACAAGCTGGGGCCTCACCACTGGATATAGTTTAAGGTCGTATCCAGGACCTGGATTCAAGGAGTTTTGGCGAATAACAAACAAGGCCCCGAACAGATACGTATCCTCTATCCAGACCATCATCAAACTTAATCTTATGCGATTAAGGACACCTATCTCCTGAATTTCCTCCCAAGACCTTCACTCCTTAATGGAAGTGGAAGACTTACATCAAATCTGTTGCCAATGTTGCTGGGAAGATGGTCGCATTATTCTACTGTTCAAGAAGGTATCTCACTCCTGACAAAATCCTCTATCTGTATAAGACCCAAATATGTCTTAAAATGGAGTACTTTTGCCACATCTGGGGAGGAGCCACTCAGGATATCCTATTCTGCCTTGACAGAGTTCAAAATCGGCTTAAAAACCTGGTAGATGATGCCCTTTTCTCCTCGCAACACCCTCTTTCTCACAAAAGAGACGTTGCGAGTTGTATCAGCCCATTTATACTCTATTTTCATGTCAGGTGCTCGCCTAAGCTTCAATCTATGCTCCACAAAAAAAAACAAAAAAACACTCGTCTAGCCACAACCATTATCAACAATTTCACCCACTGTCTATCCATGCCTAAATCTAAATGCAAATTCTAGGAACAAAACTTTCCTACAATTGCCAGCCAGTGGAGCTCTGTTCTGCTGACCTGCTTTCCAATTGACTACAACATGGTCATCTTCAAGTCGAATGTCAACAAGTTTTTGTTGAAAGATCACCTTAAATAATCAAATCCTACCTAATTTCCACTACTAACAATCACTATGCTCTTGTCTCAGTCGCCACCTTACACTCATTAACCCTTATCCTCAAGTGGTGTTTGGGCCTTGATAAGTGGTGACTCCTTCGTAAAAGAAAAAAAAAACTGACTTATTTCCACGTTATCTCATTATTTACTCTTAATTATTTTTCATTATCCTATTTTTACTATTACTTGTAGTAAGGATTGAACCTTCAACCTCCAGAAGACCCATCATAGAACTGATTGTTATATCCTACCAGTTAAATCTAAATATTATTTTGCATTATTTATTATTATTATTATTATCATCATCATCATTTTCTCGTCTCATGCTTAAGGTCAGATGTTCGTAAAGGAGAATTTTCTTATTTATGTATGACAAAATCTGCTCCTGCTGATTCTCTAGTTGTATGTCATTCTAGTAACAAGAAGCAACAGATTTTAATTTAGACAGGCTTTTTTTTTTACGTACAATATCTTTTCAGACTGATTGGCTAATGTTTGGGAGAATTAAATAATTTATTGATATATTTACTTTTTATTTTTAACATTTGCTACTAAAAAACAAAACAAAAAACAAACATTATAAAAAACAAACAAAAACTATAAAAAAAAACAGTATAAAAACTCAAACAAAAACAAGCACTAAAAAAAAACTAATAAAAAACAAGTAGTATAAACACTAAAAAAAAAAAAAACACTATAAAAAAAACTATAGAAAAACAAAAATAAAAATTATTTTTAAAAAACACTAGAAAAAAAATTAAACAAAAATAAACATTTACGATTTTTAAAAGTAAACATTTAATTGTCTTAACATAAGGGAACATTTATTTCTTTTTATGTTCAACCCTTACTTTTTTTTTTTCTTAAATATTCCAAGTCTAAAAAAAAAAAAAAAAATCTTTGTCTGTTCTAGTTTTTCTCAGGAAATACTGGGCTGATCTGGCTGAAATTTTGTATGAATCTTTGTATAAGTATTATGGTATATTTTTTTATGCATAGTTTGGGATTGATAGGGATTAGTCACAGCAATACCATATTTACTTGCATTTTTTCTTAGAAACTACTGGGACAATCTGACAGAAATTTTGTATGGATATTTGTTAGAAGGTGCAGCGGAATAAAAAACTAGGAAATTGTTATTTTACCCATAACTGGAGAAAAGTTTGTTTAGACTTTACAATGTTATTATAAGGGAAAGTAATTGATTCAAGTTTAAATATTTGGATCATCATGATCCATTAAACCACTCATTCTTTAAACATGAAGCGGAGGGAGACTAACAAGTAAATAGTAACTTTTCTACATTTCTGGGGTTTTTTTTTGTCCATTTCATATTCCTTTATAAAATTTTTATTCAATCTCTGGTTAGTCATTAACTTCTTTGATTCTTATCCATATTCCAAAAATCAGTTATCTCCCTTTGTTTCAGATTTTTTTTTCTCAAAATGACAGGCTAGTCACAAAATTTGATTTTTTTATTCAAAAATAAAATTACTTGATGAATTTACATGGCTTTTCAAATAGATTTTCGTTTCATCATGCGTATGTACATCATATATATATATATATATATATATATATATATATAATTAATATAGGGGTAATTTTGGATAGAAAGAAACAATTCTTTTATGTTTTTATTGTTTTTTTTAAAAACTTTACCTGAACGATTGCAAGTCCTGGCAAAAACTTTGGATCGGTTTCTTGAATCTCTTGAATCTCATTTTTCAATTTGTTCCGGATCTCACTAGAAATACAAAAATACACAAGTTATTTTTGGGAAACACAGGATATACTCCCGCACATTAAAAAAAATTGTTTTAATAGATGGAAGAATTAAAAAAAAATCATATTTCCCCTTTTATGACTTGTCAAATTATTTGAATCATTAAATGTTAATTGATACATTTTAGGTCAGGAAGTCAGTACCTTCAGACAACCTAATCTGGTAGCACCGAGGTTTTAAGTTTGGTTTTGATCCAAATCTTATGGAAAATACATAAATACACAACAGTTACAGGGGGGGGGGGTTGGAGGTGGGGCACAGGATATATTTTTGGTTTTAGTGGATGAGGAATTTAAAGCAAAACCAAACTCATATTTTCCCCCTTTTTTATGACTTTCTAAAATTGTGAGAAGCATCAAATTTTAATCAATACTAGCATAGAATGATATTGAATTTATGGCGAATCATCTTTCACATATATAAGACTTGACATTTATTAAGACATCTCAACTTTGGTATCATGATAAAGAGCCCCTTTAGGAGATCCACAGCTTTCCACATTTTAAAGTCTATACCAGACTTTCCTTGTACGCGAATGGAGACAAGTATAGTTGAAAAAGTCCATAATATCAAGCTCAACTCAGATGGATAGCTGTTTATTAAACTTTCAGCCACATCAAAGCAATCAGGGTGTTAATAGGGAGCAAAAGGTCAGATTTACTTGGCCAACGCCAAGACTTGTTAAACAATAGCAATATTTTGGGGTCTTTAGTTTTTTATGAATAATGCAAAAAAAAAAAAAAAAAAAAAGAAAAAAAAATGTATTAGTTGGATTCTTCGGACAACTGTTCTCATCTCGAGTGTTATTTTCACGTTTTGGTCTATGTAACCTCTGACCTTCTTCAGATGTATCTTGTCAAATCAAACTTGGGAATGTTTCTGTCGAACTCATGAATTTGGATGGGATTTACAACAGAACCCTTTATTTACTTCACAGGAGTAGAATGCTCTCATTCCATCAGCCATGGTAAGGATCCGTGGCGCAGTGGTTAGAGTACTTGTAAAAGTCAATTATAAAAGTGATATTTTCCTGAAGGTTGAAGGTTCAATTTTGAGCGTGGGCAGCCGAAAAATATGATTGCGAATTACTTAGAAACTCTATCCAGTCATGACTGATGGAACAACAGCATGCTACCCATGTGAAGCAAACAAAGGGTTCTGTTCAAAATTCCATCTAAATTCCTGAATTTGACAGAAACATTCCAAGTTTAACAAGATACACATGAAGAAGGTCAGAGATTACATCGACAGAAACGTTATATAAAAATAAAAATTATATATATATATATATATATATATATATATATATATATATTATAAATTCTATTGAACTCTCATTCTTGACGTTATTCTCGTGTTACGAACGCACAGTTCAAACATTTCAAAATACAACCGCCAGATACAACGTGCGGCTCTCTACAGACTTTTTTCTCCAAATTTACAACATGGCAAGGAAGAAGAAAAGGGGGAAAAAAAAAAAACCCACTGAAGATGGAGTATACATCTGAAATATATTTGTGATAAATTTCAAACAAGTAAAATATTTATTTATTTTCCTAATATTACGTTGTGATTTGGTTTCAAGTGCACTTGATGCATATTTTATTTTATTCAAATGAAAACAACGTTTCTATTGAACTCTCACTCTTAACATATATAAATTCGTATTTCTGTCTGTCTGTTTGTTTGTTTGTTTGCTCACAATTTGATTAATATATACAAAAGGTTCCTTACTTTACTCATTTATATATATATATATATATATATATATATATATATATATATATATAGTATGATTCTTGCAAACTAGATACAATAAAGAGATCATCTCATTTGCATATTACATTAAGAAAAATCGATTTTATTAAATAGCGGTATCTTAGTATCTTAGTTAATGTTTCTAGCAAGAGAATTGTTATAAGTGTTCTATTTAACAGGGAACTGGTTGCAATGCCCAGGACATAAATGCAGTTCCAGACATGTTCCCAGAGGATGAACAAGTCACGTTACTCTCCTTGGTAAATGATCAGGTTACGAAACCAGAAAAAGTTTATTTTTATTCATTAATAGCGGATGTACCTGGCATTGCCCAGGTGTGTCAAGGTGGTGTAGTAAGGGACTCCGGGTGGAG
The DNA here is from genome assembly GCF_053919585.1 of Euprymna scolopes. Lineage (NCBI taxonomy): Eukaryota > Metazoa > Mollusca > Cephalopoda > Sepiida > Sepiolidae > Euprymna > Euprymna scolopes. Next base: position 63,415,903 of record NC_136508.1, read on the forward strand.
AGAGGTGTTAAGAAAAAAAAAAAGTGGTAGTAGTGGGATTGGGACAAGAATGAGGGAAATCAAAACAACAGTAGGCAGCCCGAGTGGAGAGAGGTGTTAAAAAAAAAAAAAAAAAAAAAAAAAAAAAATTGGTAGTAGGCAGGCAGGCTCAAACCTGTAACGCGAAGGAGGAGAAGATGGTAAAAAAAAAAAAAAAAAAAAAAAAAACTAACGCCTTAGCTAATGTGTCCATAGCGAAACCGGAAGTCGCGAGCCGTGAAATTATGGGTAGTCAATCCAACGGAGACGATGACTTGCGAAAATGTCAATGAAAAAAAGCAATCCATTGAGGGTGAAAGAATTAATGCTTTTGGCCAAATTTTCAATATTGTCGTTAGAGATGTTGAGCTCCAAAACGATACCGATCTTATCAGGATCCACCGTGTGTCGGAAGTTTTTGGCAGACATGCAAACACACACACACATTTTGCCTTTTATATATTAGATTAATACTACAGCATGGTAGCTAGAAAAGCAGGGAAATTTGAGGGCATAAATTGTGTTAAAATTTTATTATCTCTTGAAAAAAAAAAAAAAAGGTTTAAATAAAGTTATTAAAATATTTTTTCAGATCAAGATAAACAATTTGTACTGTTCAAAGTACTATTCTTGTCTTAGGTATTATCCTCACAACGTTTTGGCTGATATAATCTTCAACCTGCTTCAGGTGAATTTTGTTGACCTCTGGAATCTATCCTTTGTATAATCCATGAGAAGAGGGCTGGGCATGATTGCTCTTGTTCTGTCAGTCATGACCAAATAGAAGTTTTAGCTAATTCTTAATCTATATATATAAAAGGCAAAATGTGTGTGACCATTTCGTGTATGTCTTCAAAAGGCTTTTCTCGCACACGTTCCCGGGGTCGTTACTATCGCTTACAACTGTGTATATAGGTCCTATATAATAATATCTAGGAATTAGGAAACCGCGTAGCGTATAGATTTATTTACGACGATTTTTACAAAATTATTGCTATATTAGCTTCTCGCGTGTTGATCGGGCTTTTTAGTATAAATAAAGTGAAACTAAACTCAAACGGACGTGTTCGCTGCATTGCGCCAGGAAAAACGCCCAGAAGCAATCAGCTTCGATCAATCTTGTATATCAGACAGTCAAATTTTGATAAACAAACTCAGACGCTGACGCTGCGTGACTTCTATTTGACCTTCTTAATTAGGTCAAATGGAAGCAGCAAAGTTAACTTTTATTACGCACGCCTGTTTTTATAGTTATAGTTAGATAAATAAATTCAAACACGTCTACGCTGTATGTCGCGGTGGCCCAATGGTAACATCGCACTTTTTTTTTTTTCACACATTAATTTCCAACTCAAGGGTACGGGTTCGATTCTCATACTCACCTACCAAAACATTTTTTTATTATTAATTACCCCCCCCCCCTCGCAGAGTTTTGATTTACCTCAAGACACCCGGGCATTGCCGGGTACCCCCCGCTAGTTATCTATAAATACAAAAGTGAAAGTGTTTGTGTGTGTGTGTGTGTGTGTTTTCGTGTATGTCCAAGAAAGGCTTCTTTCCGAGAACCGATCGGTTGCCTCACAACTTCTTAAAACTTTTTATATCATGCCTAAATAATAATATCTACGAGTTAACATCCGGGGTCACCTGTCTATTTAATTTGCCCGACTTTGAAAAGATAAATATTCAACAATTTTTGATTACTTTTTCGTATAATAATAAAAGCGAAACGGAGCTTAAGTCATCGTTGCCGGTGCGATCGCCTGGAACGTCCAAAAGCAATCAGCTTTGATCAATGTGGAGTTTCTCCTTATATCAGACAATTGCTATTCAATTCGGACAATCCTCTTTTTATGGGGAGCTGGTTTCCCTTCAACATCTTGGGGAAACAAAAAAAAAAAAACATAAAAGAAAGTGTTCTTGCAATAAATAAAAACTGCCCTGCAGTCAAAGTTGACCTCATTAAGTCATTAAAACGGGCACCTGCCAATTCTAAATAGTTAAATAAATTCAAACGTGTTTCCGTTAGTATTTCGTGGTGGCCCAGTGCTTAACGTTGCACATATTTTTCACGCTTTAATTTCCAACTTTGCCTCAAGGGTTCGGGTTCGATCCTTCATACTTACCTACCAAAAAATTTTTTTTATTTTATTCCCCCCCCCCCCCGACACAAACACTCGGGTGACCACACACACCTCCAAACACCCAGGCAACGCCGGGTACCCCCCGCTAGTCTCTTATACATCACCTGTACTGAGGCTTGAACCATCAACCTCCAGAAGACTGTCACTTAGAACCGATTATGACTTAGCACTTTATCCATGGCACAATCCTGCCTCTGTGGATCTGATTTGTCCCATGAAAGGGATATATTAATTTCAAATACCGAGTGGTTTTGGCTACAATATTCGCATAATTATCTGCTAAGTCGTCTTACTGAATGAGTGTTGGTGGTTGGAACTGGTATATCCTTTGTGTGAGGCTTTGGCGTGCCTTTCGATATCTCTCCTAGGTGGTTCCACCAGTCGGTATTCATAGCTTAATCATATTCTTCTAAGACGAACTCAGACCTACTTGTATTTATTACATCCATATCAAATAAAGGATCCTGCAGATTCTTATGTTTGGCAAAACAGACCTAAAGAAGGTCAAAGGTTATATCAGTTGAAACATTGTGAGAATGTGGGGAAAATAGCGAAGGCTTACCGCAAAAACGAAAAGACTCAAGATGGCGACAGTGGACTTTTAATGCCACTGTCTCACATAGTTCTTGAAAAAAAATCATGTCTCACGTGATCTTGAGGTGCGCCCGGGCACCATAAAAGCAGGTTGCTGAGGGGAATGGGCAGAAGTGTTAAGACCTGTGTAGTATGAATATCGCCATGCGACTCGTCAGACTTTTCCGAACTTGTTTACATTGGACTTGAAGGCAACGATATTGTAGTCAGTCAAGAAGCAAGCCAGCAGAACAGTGTTCCATAGGTGGGCAGTTCTAAGAAGGAAGCGTTCAGACCCGTGTAGAGTGAACATCGTTGTGCAACTAAAACTTTTCCGATTCACAGAATAACATCTGAGATGAGAACAGTAGTCTGAATAATTCAAATACAGAAAGTTAAAACTTGATTTATCAGAGAGTGAAAAAGAGGTGTAATCTAACTTTGACCTTTTTTAGGTTGAAAAGGTCACAGGCAACATTTAGCAAACGTACTCACACACTTTTTTTTTAGCTCTTCTCATAAAATGGTGACAATTTTTCTGGTGACTGGAATGAAAAAGAGCAGAGAAATATTCAGGTTAAGTACAACCGTCACTCTCTCTCTCACAAAGTCGGATAAGTATAAGTCTCAGAGATATAATGAAGTTAAATTATTTTTGTTCAAGAAATTTTGTTAAACTACATATTTACTTCAATTACAAATACATGAAAAAATCGTGCAGAGTGGCTGACTCACCTCCCCACACCACCCTCCCTAAATAATACATAAAAATTGTTTAAAAGATAAATACAAATCTTTTGGTCATTAAGTAGGAAAAAAAAACAAACAAAAAAAAAACAGCACTACTTTCTGCTTGGGATGTTTTTTTGTTTTTCTTATGTCTTTTTTTTCATTGAATTTTTTTATATTTTCCTAATCAAAATAAAAAGAGGAAAAAAAAAAATCAACCTTGAATTTACAGTTTTTGTTTGTTTAATTCTGGGAAGCCAAACTTAAACAGATCTTGTGGCAAACTTGTACAATGAGACATTAAAAAAAAAAAAAAGCAAAAACAAAAGTACATATTGCGTTCCAGCTAAATTAGGACATCTCTGGCGTGTGTGTGTGTGTGTGTGTGTGCATAAACAGTAACTAAATATTTTAAATACTAAAAAACGATTATTTATTTAGAAAATCAGAATAACAGCTGCAGAGATGTTTTTAGTTCTGATTTAAAAAAAAAGAAAAGTCATTAACTAAAATAATTAACTAAGCGGCTTAAAAAACAAGTGATGCCAAGCGGTACACAAGCACAAGAAAGAAATAGCTGTGTAACAAATACATAGCAGACATTTTTCTTTTGCTTGTGTATCGCTCAATGTTACTTGTTTTTTCAAGCTAAATAAACATTTTACATTAAATAAAAACACTAAAAACTTATCCAGCTAGTTAGAAGAGTAACTAATCTTGCCTTTGGTTACATTTATTTGTTATATATTTGTTTCCTGACCACTTTTTCGAATCAATGTGGATTGTAAAACAAACCTGGAATTTTTCTTGGGGGCAGGGGAGTATGAAAAACTTGACACTATTTAACACTTACCTAGTTTTTTTTTTTTAATGGACACGGCAACACTGGGTAGACCTGTTAGTCTTTTTTATGAAAAGAAATCCATATATTGCATTTTATTTGAAATGCTAAACTCGTTTGCAAATTTCTATTATAGTGAAAAATTATTTAGAGTGAAATGGATTTCGGCACTATTCACAAAATTATTGTTACATGAAATAATGCTTTAGCAAAAATTTTTTTATATTAGGTTAAAAAGAGTAATTTATAGTTAAATAAATATCTGCAAAGTAAAACGCCTGTGGAACACTGATCCGCAAACCTGCTTCCTGGACGACCACAGTATGATAGCCTTCAAGTCTAACGTAAACAAGTTCTTGTTGCACCATCCCCTTAAATAATCAAATTTTACCCAACTTACATCATTAACAATTACTACACATTCATTAACCCTTATCCTTGAGTGGCCTTCGGCTCTTAATAAGTGATAGGTGATGACACTTGAAAAAAAAAAAAAAAAAAGTCAAAGTTTTGCGTAACTTTTACTTTAAAATAAAACATTAATTACCTGAACATTTATTGAGTTAAAATAAAATTAAGAAAATTCTTAAATGAAACATTTTCTGTAAAAATGCACTTCAGGTGTGTAAATTATTTGACCTAGATTTTTTTTATTTTATTGGATAAAACATTAAACTTGGAGACTTAAATAAAACCAGAAAAAATTCATTTTTATTATTATTTTTTTTTTTATTAAACTCAATAATCAAATTTCAAGTCTAGATTAAAAATTCGTTGAGGGTAATAAATAAGTTAAGAAATGACAATGGCGACCATGTTTTGTTTTTCTTATTTGAACTACTTTCAAAATAGCTTATGGTTTTATGTAGGCCAACTAATTTACACATCTGAAGGGCATATTTACCCAGGTTTTCATTCTATGAAAATGTATGACTTAAAATTTTATAGTTTTTGAAAAGTCATTATTGGAATGCATGTGGCTTTTTTTTTTCTTTTTTGAGAAACATTTTTCCGTATTATATTTTAATTCAATAAATGTGCAACACTAAAAAAATGTACAGGACATCCGTGGACATTTCTATATGCACAATAGTATGGAAAATCCATTTCTGACCTTTTTGTTGAATTAGGTAGTTTTTGGGGTTTTTTTTTGTTCTTTTGCAAAATAGACAGTTTCGATAATTTTGCAGAGAATCTGGCGCTTCTCCATTATTAGAGCAAAAATACAAAAGTCGAAAAAAATGAATTTTCATTAAAAAAGTGAAGCATGCATGGTCCCCCGTGAGTGCACAGTGAACAAGGCATAGACAAAAATGTTCAGCATTTGCCCCCCCACCCTATTTAGCCCCAAAAGTCCCAGGAGGACGTCAAATCTTGGTGAAAATGAACAAATGGTGCAGTTTTGAGTTCTGCCCCATGAAAAAAAAAAAAAAAAAACAGATTGCCCCCCCCCATTTAGCCCAAATATCCCCAAGGCCTTAACGTATTTAAATTTGAGTTCAGCACCATGCAAAACTGCTAAATAGACATACAGAAAATTTGACAAATATGGTAAAATAGTCCCAACAATAGAGTGCTTTCATTAGCCCTAAAAACGCCCCTGGGGCACACCCCAGAGTTATTGCAAAGTACAGAAAAACAAAATTATATAGAAATCAGTTAGTTACAACTTTTTAGAAAGTTTTATAAAAATCCAAGTCATCAATTTTTTTAATGAGCACAAAAGTGTCAATTTTAACCATTTTAACACAAAAGGCACCCTGAGGGGGGCAACTGGAGTTTTCCCAGAAAATCCATTCTGTTACATTTTTACTCATATCATGTTTAATGTTTGTGCAAAATTTCATAGTTATTGAGAAAAGTGCAGACAGACGAACGGACAAGGGTGAATTTACAGGTCCACCCTCCTTTTGTCGGGGGACCAAAACCAATGTTATCTACTTAGTTTTTATGTGAATTTCAACAATGCTATCTACTTGTCTTGATATTGATTACTCAGACATGTGGGAAAGTTTTTAATCAATTTTTATCCAGGAAAAAAAAAAAAAAAAAAGAAAAAAAAAAGAAAAAAAAGGAGAAAAAAAGGAAAAAAAAGAAAAAAGAAAAAGGAAAAAAAAGAAAGAAAAAAGAAAAAGGAAAAAAAAGAAAGAAAAAAGAAAAAGGAAAAAAAAGAAAGAAAAAGGAAAAAAAGAAAAAGAAAACAAAGGAAAAAAAGGAAAAAAAAGAAAAAAAGGAAAAAAAAGAAAAAAAGGAAAAAAAAGAAAAAAAAAGGAAAAAAAGAAAAGGAAAAAAGAAAAAAAAGGAAAAAAAAAAAAAAAGAGGGTTAAGGGGTTAAAATCGAAAAATTGGTACATGGAAAGCCACTGGAGTTTTATCTGTTTTCAACTGCTTCATGACTGCAGCCGCCACAGCACACTCGCCCCGCCTACCCCAAATGTAGACAGAATTTCTGTGAAATGTTAAACGGTATTCTATTCTGTAAATGTTGGCGCGTTTATGGAAAAACGGTTAATTAAACTGCAGAAGCACCTGTTAAACTACACAAGTTCTATAATTGAATACCCCCCCTTCACTCAAAAAAGAACGAAAAACATAAAATATGTTTTTGAAAACTTAATTTTTTTTAGATCAATTAAATGGGGTTAATACCATGAAAACCGTAAATTTGCGAAGGATTTGATCATCAGATTTGTGGCCAGCAACATCAAATATCCCTAAAAAAACAAATTAGTGATCGGTGTTCTGTTGTAACAAAAAGGTAATATTTACCTTTTAATTTATTTTAATAAATATTACTCTAAATACTGTTTTTAATTTGTGGTCTTGTTTTTATGTTCTTTCCTTTCGCTCAAGATTTCTTGGAATTTACCCCTTCCCCCTCCAATAAACCTTACTTTTTTTTTGCGTCAACGCTGATGATGGGGAGGGGGTGGTTCCAGTTACATGTGGCATATTTATTTTTTTTTTACGTTTTTTTCATTATTGGAAAACAAGATGGCCGCCATTAATAATGATAGGGATTACGTTGGATACTGAATGTCTTCAAATATGGATAACTGTGTGTTTGCGCAAAAAATAAATACGATATTCGTTCTCAGCATACCTGAAAACCTATAACCTATACAAGTCGACAAATTAAAGGTGAATGCCGAGGGGTTGGTAAACTAAAAATTTATCTAGATTTTTACATTATCGACTACAAAATTCTGTCCCTAAATAAGTGTAGAAGCGCCAAATTTTTTACCTTATCAATTTTCGTAATTTTTGGATGTAATCATCTTAAAACTATGAGGAATATGTAGATACCGTAGCAGCCGACACCCCCTACATCACAGGCAGGAGCTACTTCTCTCGACAAGATTTGAAATCTATTTACTCCCTGGCTTGTCCAATCACAAGCCAGCTCTCTATCATGTGACAGAGTATATAAAAGGCGAAATCCGAAACCATGACTCCTCGTTCTGCCCCCCCCCGGCAGAACGTGAGTACTATGAGCTAGCTATGGCTCTCTTCTAATCACCATTTATTTTCACGTGCCGTAGCAAACACAAACTTTTATCATTCTACAGGACTACCCAAACGAACATTCTTTGTCATGCTAAAGAAAATACACTCACGCTCGACAACACGCAAACACACTGAAGTCTTTGCTCTTTCTTTTGTTATATAGTTATACATTTCAATGTGTTCTTATTAGTAAGGATAATGTATGTTCTTTTGTTTTCATGTTATAAAGGATATGAGTCTTAAGTGAGATGAGAGTCTTGTTGTATCTTAGTGAGAGAGATGTTGTTGTAAGAGACTTAGAGAGATTGTTCGTTTATAACGATTCCTATATATTAAATGTTCATTTCTTAATTGTGCAGAAGAAGAAGAAAGCTCTTAGAATGATGAGACAGTGTTCACTGTTCAGACATTGTGTAGACATGATGTAGATTCTCATTGTGGATATGAGAAGTCGAGATGTGTATGAAAAGACATTTTATAACACAAATATATAATACAATTTTCACTTTACCTTTTTGTAAGAATCAAAACACAAGACGAGCTTTACAAAACACATGATGGTTTATTTTGTCACACGACCGGCCGTGATTTCCATCATTAAGAATTCAAAGCTTCACATTTTAGTTTCAAAGTGACGTCTCGCTTCCTAGACGACTGACTGTCTCTCTCAGAGTTTTTTCACTGACTTGTCTCTTACTAACGCTTCCTATATTGAGAAATCCATGCATGTCTGGCCACGTGACTAAAATCCACGTGCCCTCAACATGCGTGGACTTGCACGTTTCCAATATTATGATATCCCAATAACCTATTTTTCTTTTGTTGTTTTCACAAAAGAATTCAACCTACATATCTAATTTATTTAACCAATATTTTATTATCCAAATTCTTTTAACAATTGAATAGTTTATTTATTATTTATTTCAGCCAAATTAACAATTTACTGGACATTCCATTTAAACCTATTGTTCTTTGAAACTTATATCCAAGGTTCGATTTCAGCTTTCTCTTATTTTATTTTCATTTTAACTAAATCTCTCTATTTTTATACTTACATGAAAAGGGGACAGCCCTTATCATGTAACACTTTCTCTTTTAACTGGCTTCCTTCGTACCGATGACTACTACCTATAAACACGTGTAAACGGAACTGAATTGTTCTCTCCTTCAACCAGCCGGCATGATATTAATTCAATCTTTACACAAGAACACTTCAACCTACTAACCCGTTTCTCTCTTGTACACTTCTAACGAAAATGACAAATAAAGTTTGCTTATTAATATAGCAGGAAACTCCATTACATTTTGTCTCTTCATCTCTATAATACCATTGTTTTCATGTGAAATTCAGTTTTACAAGTTCCGAAAATCTCGTCCCAATTCTGTAGAAGCGCCGATACATTTTTATACAATTAATGTTTTGGTTTTCAAATATTTTTGTGTTCGAAAAAAAACAAAAAAAAACCTTGTCTATTATTTATTTGATCAAGAAGAAACCAGAGTTATCGCCCTTAACAATGACGCTCGCCTCAATACTGCAGAAATGCCGCAAAGATTTGTCCGATTTTTTTTTTTTTTTTTTTTTTTTTTAGGCGGGCGCACAAAAAAAAAAGTTTGGAGACAAAATTATGTTTTTGGTACTTATGCACTTTTGTTACCGTGCTGAAATAATAACATTATTTTGAAAGTCATTCTTAACATGAGGAGAGTGTTTTGTAACTATTCTGTGTTTCAACCTAACAATTTAATAATAATAATAAAATACCGTGAAACTTGAATTTAACCTAAAAATAAAAATATATTTAAAAATAGCGTAGTCTGGTAACAAAAGTGCATAAGCACCATATTTTTTCTTTTAAACTTATTTAATGTGTAATTTATCAACAAGTTCATATCCCAAGGCACTTTTATTCAGGAGGGAGCGTCGATGGGATCATACAGGTATTTCTGTTAGTGTTCCTGTCAGCCAAGGAATTGGATTTCTTCCATGTTATGGACGTTCGCCGAATGTCACATTCGATATTCGAATCAAAGTATAGAGTTTTATGCTCGGTCAGAGGGAAAAGAAATCCGGGGCAGTGGCAGTGCTTGCTTCTACATTGTTTCATCCGGACGGAAAATTACCTCTCTATTGAACTCTGTTTTACGATCGTTTTTTTGTTTTGTTTTTTTCATCAAATTCTATTTTATTTTCTTTAATAAAAAATTTTGCTATTTTTTTTACGACCTGCCCCAGAAACACCCCCCAACAACCTCTCCATATTAAGAATGGCTTTCGGAATAAACACCCCCCAAGTTAAGAACGAACAGCTTTCGAGGTTGGGAGGTGTTTATTCCGAAAGCCGTTCTTAACATGGAGAGGTTGGGGTAAGTCCTTAAACTTTACCAAAATTTTCTATCTTATCGATTTTCGTAATTTTTGGATAAAAAAACCATCTTAAAAATACGAGGAATACGTAGATACCATTGTTTTCATGTGAAATTCAGTTTTACGATTTCCGAAAATCTTGTCCGACTCCTGTAAAAGTGCCAGAAATCCTTATAGACCGAGGTAATATTTTTATATTTGTCCTGATTGAGAGTGCTTTTTTATTCCGAGAGAAAATCCTAACATTTGGGAGGCAAACACATTTTTTGGTACTTATACACTTTGTTACCGTGCTAAAATAACATTTAGAAAGCCATTCTTAATATGGGGAGGGGACGGAGTTTTGTAATTACTCTGTACTTCCAACAATTTAATAATAAAAATTTATCGTAAAACTTGGGTATTATTATACAAACACCGTGACAGCGTTAGGGTTAGGGTTAGGGTTAATTCGCTGTCACGGTGTTTGTATAATAATACCAAAACTTGAAAATACGATTTTAAAAAAATAGTACGGTATCAAAAAGCACCCCCCATTTTTTTTTTTTTTTTTTTGAGGGATCGAGATAAACTAAAAAGGGAAGTATCTGGAAATAAAAATATCCATTGGCACTCTCTCACGAGTAAGGGACACTCCAGGTGAAAAAAAAAACAAAACGTTAAACCCTAGAACCCACCTCCATACGAAAAGTGATAATGCCTAGGAATTATTAACATTTTATTTCCTCCTCCGACGGAGATGGATGTAGGATGTACCGAGATGAAATCTAATTTAAGAAATGCAGCTTCTCCCCCAAAAAGGGCCGGATAGTTGCAAAAGTTGCTGTGACAGTGGGGGGGGGGGATCGGTAACCCTTGATGTCGGTCGCCTAGGATTAGCGACCGACAATCAGCTAATCCGCCCTCCTCAAAGAGAACATGATATATTACATCTCATTCTAATCCAAGCCAGAGGCCCTGGAGAAATATTCCTTATCGCTTCTTTATACATAAACAACAACAACAACAAAAAAACAAAAAAAAAAAAGATAAAATATTAGAAAATCATGTATATTTTTTCTTTTTAATACTTTATACTTACGCCGAAACCTCTTTACCACTAAGTATGGCAGCTGGCATTGTACTGAAGCTGTGATGAGTAGGAGTAAACTGGAAGGTTTTGAATTTGTGTGTCAAAGAAACTGTTGACGAGACCAGATAACGTGTAATCAAATCGGACCTTCTAATCGGTGTGGAGAGAATTCGACGACCCACGTGGGACAAAATCACCACGTGACCCATTCTTCTTTTGCGCTCAATTTAAAATTGCACAACACCCCAGGAAACCTGGAGACATCCTTATTTCTACACGCAATCACAAAACGTAATAATCCTTACGTTCGCAAAAAAAAAAAAAAAAAAGGCCTGACCTTTCAGTTTTGTACATTTTTAACACAAACCGGTGTCTAAGGGGAAATAAATCACAAAGGGAAATAAATTAAAAAATACTACTCCATTTTTGTTCGCGCTAAAACAAATTAAAAAAAAAACTCTTTTTAGCCATGGCTGGCGATTTTTCCTCGATAAAATGTGATGAGTTTTTATTCATCTACCTCACAAGGTGGCATAATTAGAAATAAGGTCAGGAAAAGTATTATTTAAAAAACCAGTGAACTAAATTAGCGCACGTTCACGTTGGCAAACAAACAAAGAAGCCTGGACAGTCTCATCGGCATTTCTCGGTAGGGGCGACTCAGGCGATTAACGCGAATAAACTAACCCTTTCTAAAAGGACGAGAAGGTAAAGCCTGGGAGAATCGGTCTCTTAGAAATGCACAAGACCTTGACAAAGAACAAGGCATCCTCAACACTTGGCCTGGCGATGGTCTGATTTTGGGGTAATTATATCATATATATATATATTGACGTCGCACAATGCGAAGTAATAAAAATATTTTATATAAGCGATAAAAATAGTTTTATGTTTTTTGTGTCATTAAAAAAAAAAAAAAAATAAATAAATAAAACACAGCATAAGCCATTTTTATCATTTATTAAACGAGGAAGGTTTTCGGGTTAAAATTGTGCCAGTTGGCACAGTTTAATATTCAAATTTAAAATCGTTAAATACAATTTAGGCGCGCAGTGCAATTGATTGTTTCGGCGCGTTAAAAAAATGAAAAATGACACCCACGCAAATTCCGGCGTGACCTTTATATACCAAAGGTGCGGACTTAGTTGAAAGCACCCCATGTGATGTCTTCCATCCAATGGAATTCCTCCTAGGACACATTTTAAAACTGATTTTCTAGAGCTCGTTTGGAGCCGATCAAATCGAATATAAACATGCACAAACACAAAATCTACCTCTTTAGTCTCTTAGCCTTTCGAGCATTCTTTCGTCTCTTTAAACTCTTCCGACTCATTCAACGCTTTCTCATATGGACTTACCACGCGTGCAAACATCAATTATTTCATTTCCACTGCTCCGCGCATTAATACTCTCTTTTAACAGACGAACATTAATATTGTCTCTGTTACAAATTTGAACATTCAAAGAACACAAAAAAAGAGACTCTCCATCTTTCATATGAACTCAAAAAAAAGAACTCTGAAATATTGAGAACTATGTTTTAACTTGTTATTATTTGTTATTTCTATTCCGGAAATAAACCTCCGTTTGTGTTGCATATAAGATTTCTTATTTTTATTTTTATTATTTGTGGAGGAAGTCAGTTCCCAAAAAAAAAGGCCAGGCGACCCCCACAAGTTGGTGACCCGACGCAGAAATCATATGTACAACGGAATCTTATAAACTATTAAACAACCATAACTCAGCGGAAAAAGCGACAATTTTTTTTCGACCACAATTTCAAGCTCCGCGTCATCGGAAAAAATCAGTTGACAGTTTAAAGGCTTTGAAATCACTTTCGAGCGAAGAAAACAAACATGGAACCTTCCTGTGTTGAAAAACCTCTGGCAACGTTAACGGTAAATATACCAGCATTTAATCCTACCAACATAAAGACCTGGTTTATCCAAATCCAGGCCCTTTTCGACGCAAAGCGGATAACGTCTCAACGAACCAAATACTGTTACTTGGTGGAAAAACTCCCGGCAGACGTCGTCGAAGAGGTGGCGGATTTATTGGAGAATGTGCCAGAAGACAACCCATATAACGAACTTAAGGAGGCCATCTTACGGCGGACCGGCTTTTCAAACGAAACAAGGTTACGCAATCTTTTCACCCAAGTAGAATGGGGAGATCGCACTCCGTCACAACTTTTGCGATACATGCGTACATTGCTAGGGGACAACAAAATGTCCGAAAATATAATGAGAAGTCTGTGGCTGGATAAACTTCCAGACACAACAGTACAAATCCTAGCACCCACAATGGAAGAGACAAATATTGAAAAACTCGCCGATATGGCAGATCGAATCCATGAAAATCTGAGGCACCGCAAAGTAAACTCAGCACAAGCACAGCAGAAACAGACGTGCGACGACAATATATCGGGACTAAAAATGGCGGTCGAAAATCTCACTCGACAAGTGCAGGAATTAATACAAATAAACCATCGTTACTGATTTAATAAACGATCGGACTACCGAAAACGAAGTCTTAGTAGAGGTCGAAGCAACACACGGGAACGAGCGAACGAAATCTGTTTTTACCACAAAAAATTTGGCACACAAGTTCGGCGTTGCACTTATCCTTGTTCTTTTAAAAACAAGAATCAGGGAAACGAATATTCCGGCCAGTAGAGACGACGACTGTCGCTGGATTTTCCACTAAAGGTCGTCTATTTTTTATTTGTGATAATAATCATGGATATAATTTCTTAATAGACACTGGAGTTGAAATCAGCGTGATACCACCTCTACGTAAACAAAAAGCTATTCCACAGCCTTACCACCTCCAAGCAGCTAATGGCACACAAATACCGACATACGGTGAAAAATATTTAGACATCAATCTCGGCCTGCGCCGCACATTTCCGTGGATTTTTACCATAGCCAACGTGACGACACCAATATTAGGAGCAGATTTCCTAGCACGGTTTAATCTATCGGTAGACATGACTAGTCGCACACTGACTGATAACCAAACAAAAATCGTAATTAAAGGTATCACCACAAGATACCAGTCTACTGGGATTAGTTCTGCCTTACCTGAAGAGACGTACATTCGTCGGCTGTTTCAAAAATACCCACAACTTACTCAGCCATTCAAAGTCACGGATAATATTAAACATAATGCAAAGCATTATATTAAAACGAATAGACAACCAGTCTACGCCACCCCCAGACGTCTGAAGCCGGATAAGTACAAGATCGCAAAAGACGAATTTCTACGCATGTTGCAACAAGGAATTATCCGACTTTCCAAAAGTGCGTGGTCATCTCCTCTACACATGGTACAGAAAGCAGACGCGACAACATGGCGTCCATGCGGCGATTTCAGGAGATTAAATGCACAAACTGTACCGGATAGATACCCTATCCCACACATTCACGATTTTGCAATCGGACTGCAAAATGCCACAGTATTTTCCAAACTGGATTTAGTAAAAGCGTATTACCAAATACCGGTGGCGGATGAAGATATCCACAAAACAGCACTGACCACACCATTTGGACTTTACGAATTCGTCAGAATGCCATTCGGACTTAGGAACGCTTGTCAAACCTTCCAAAGGTTAATAGACAAGGTTTTTAGGGACCTTCCATTCGTATTCGCTTACGTGGACGATGTCCTAATTGCTAGTAGAAACCTTGATGAACATAAACAACACTTGGAACAAGTTTTTCAAAAACTGTCCCATTACGGTTTAAAAATAAACTTGGACATTCAATTGATAAGGATGGGTATATCACCATTACCCGAGAAAGTAAGCGCCATTACGGATTTTCCACAACCTACGTCTGTTAGACAAGTTCGTCGCTTCATAGGTATAATTAATTACTACAGACGATTTTTACCCAACTGTTCCACAATCCTTGCACCGTTAACGTCATTATTGAAGAACAAAACGAAAAACCAACAATTAAAACTGGACGGATCAGCTTTAAAAGCTTTCCATCAAGCTAAAACTGCCTTAGTCAATTTCACAAAATTGAATTATATTAAGGACAGCGAAGAATCGAAGCTTACACTTACAACAGACGCGTCAGACATAGCTGTTGGAGCAGTTATACATCAACTGACAGGGGATACAATGACCCCTATATCGTTTTTCTCAGCCAAACTGAGCAAGACACAGACAAAGTACAGTACCTTTTCAAGGGAGCTATTAGCAATTTATTTGTCAATTAAACATTTTAGACATCTGTTAGAAGGAAGAAACTTCTGTATTTACACTGACCATAAACCGTTAACATATGCACTGCATACGCATGTAGATAAATATGGTCCAAGAGAAATCAGACACCTTGATTATATTGCCCAATATTCCACAGACATCAGATACGTCAAGGGGCAAGAAAACATCGTGGCGGACGCATTATCACGAGCTGCAATAACTTCACTAAATTCCAGTTCGTTAACTATGGAATTAATTGCACAAGAACAAAAGACGGACAAGACACTCACTGACGTACAACAGAAAACGTCTTTGCAACTGAAGGAAATGGCCGTACCTTTTAGTGTAACAACACTTTATTGTGATACAGCGAAAGAACAACCGCGTCCATACATACCGCCAAGCATCAGACGACATGTTTTTCTACATTTTCACAATATGTCGCATCCAGGCAAACGAGCCACCATAAAAATAATAACAGACCGCTTTGTTTGGCCGAATATGAATGCAGATATTCGAAATTGGACCAAGACGTGTGTATCCTGTCAGAAAAATAAAATACACAGGCACACGAAGTCACCGCTGGGCACTTTCAGTGCGCCTGATGCCAGGTTCACCAATATCCATGTTGACTTGGTGGGGCCATTACCGCCCTCAAAAGGACACACCCACATTCTCACCATAGTCGACAGGTTCAGCAGATGGCCAACAGCCATACCCGTGAAAGACACATCGGCAGCGACAGTAGCTGGAACAATACTAAAAGACTGGATAGCAATTTTTGGAGTACCGTCAATACTCACAATGGACAGAGGTTCGCAATTTCAATCGAAACTCTTCGCAGAGTTCAACCAATTGTTGGGAACAACCCACATAAAGACTACTGCTTATCACCCTTGCTCAAACGGCCTCGTCGAACGCTTTCACAGACAGCTAAAAACTTCTTTGGCCACGAGTCTTAACAATGCAGACTGGTCAGATAATTTACCATTAATCCTATTAATGATCCGAAACAATATAAAGAAGACTTACAAAGCACACCAGCAGAGCTAGTTTTTGGATCCGTAGTCACACTACCTGGACAGTATTTTAATGCATACACAGATATTTCACCCACGGCTACATTTGTGACGGAATTAAAGAACAAAATGTCTTCTCTCAAATTTACCCCCACCAGGAGGGCTGACAAACAATCATATATACCGAACGACCTTCACACATGCAAATTTGTGTTTATCAGGAATGATACGGTCAAAAAGCCATTTTGTCCAAATTACACTGGACCATACCAAGTTTTGGACAGAAGTGAAAAATATTTTACTGTCCAACGGAAAGACAGGAAAGACAACATCGCGATCGACCGAATTAAACCAGCATACATTGAGGAATAAATACCCTCAGACAATTTCCCCACCAGAACAAATTCCCTTAGAACATGGGAGTCCAGCAGAAAATGACGAGGACACCAAACCCACGACAAAAACGGGTAGGAAAGTCCACTGGCCGAAACATTTCAAGGAATACATTACATATTAAAAAAAAAAAAAAATTTTCCAATCTGGGGGGAGTATTTGTGCCAGTTGGCACAGTTTAATATTCAAATTTAAAATCGTTAAATACAATTTAGGCGCGCAGTGCAATTGATTGTTTCGGCGCGTTAAAAAAATGAAAAATGACACCCACGCAAATTCCGGCGTGACCTTTATATACCAAAGGTGCGGACTTAGTTGAAAGCACCCCATGTGATGTCTTCCATCCAATGGAATTCCTCCTAGGACACATTTTAAAACTGATTTTCTAGAGCTCGTTTGGAGCCGATCAAATCGAATATAAACATGCACAAACACAAAATCTACCTCTTTAGTCTCTTAGCCTTTCGAGCATTCTTTCGTCTCTTTAAACTCTTCCGACTTATTCAACGCTTTCTCATATGGACTTACCACGCGTGCAAACATCAATTATTTCATTTCCACTGCTCCGCGCATTAATACTCTCTTTTAACAGACGAACATTAATATTGTCTCTGTTACAAATTTGAACATTCAAAGAACACAAAAAAAAGAGACTCTCCATCTTTCATATGAACTCAAAAAAAAGAACTCTGAAATATTGAGAACTATGTTTTAACTTGTTATTATTTGTTATTTCTATTCCGGAAATAAACCTCCGTTTGTGTTGCATATAAGATTTCTTATTTTTATTTTTATTATTTGTGGAGGAAGTCAGTTCCCAAAAAAAGGCCAGGCGACCCCCACAAAATCAATGCATTGCATTTAGGTGTATCAGAATTTTTGTGCGAATAAAATATTAAAAAAAAGTGGGTTGTTTATTTTCTGTATGGATTATACTTCCAAAATAAACTATTAAAGTTGGTTTAAAAGTAATAGAAATATTTTTTTTTTAAACTAATGAATTTTCCGAACTCAATATTTTTCAATTTTCAAACTTTAAAAATCTATCAAAATTTTTCTATTAATTCTATTTTTACGATATTTTCAGGGTCAATGTGAAATTTTATGTTCTTTCCAATAAACCGAATATAATATTTTAGACAAACGTTTTTTTTTAATTCACGCCCCCCCATTTTCAAGTGTCTATTAAAAAGTAAATAATTAATTTACTCACCGAAAAGTAAATAATTAATTTACTCACAAATTGATGAGAAAAGGTCAATAAATAATATATTCAAATTTAAAACAAAAAAAAACGTAGTGTTTTTTTAGAATTTTACCTGTAAAGTTTGAAGTTTAAAACCTTTTTTAAACCACGTTATTTGTTTTTTTCTTTCTTTTTTTTTTTTTTAAAAATGGAACCTTCGTCCTTGCTCCTTTAATTGAAAAAAAAATTAGGGCTTGAATTACATTTTTCGAGGAGTTATAAGCTTGGAAAGACAGGGGGGTCGAATAATTCACGCCTCCCATTTTGAAATGTCTATTAAAAAGTAAATAATTAATTTACTCACCAAGTGTTATATATCACAAATTGAAGAGAAAAGGTCAATAAATAATATATTCAAATTTTAAACAAAAAAAAAAAGTACTGTTTTTTAGAAATTTACCTATAAAGTCCGAAGTTTAAAACCTTTTTTTTTTTTTTTTAAACACGTTGTTTTTTTTTGTTTTTGTTTTTTTGTTTTTTTAATGAAACCTTGGTGGTCCTTGCTCCTTTAATTGAAAAAAAGAATTAGGGCTTGAATTACATTTTTCGAGGAGTTATAAGCTGGGAAAGATGGGGTGGAATTATTCACTATTTTCACGAAATTTCTGACACACCTATTGCATCATTACGTCGTAAAAAATAAATAAATAAAGACGTTTTGGTCAATGTGCGCTAGAGTACCAACTAAAGACATCTTTAAAAAGATGATTATTTTTAGAGGTATTCGGGTCTGCTTTGAACGAATATCACATTTAAAAATGTCGCCGACAAGTAGTCTTTTTATTCAATGTATTCCATATTGTTTTCACTGTTCGCGACCTTTATTTTCGTGCGCGCACATTCAATTTTTTGCGCGTATATCATAAATTTTTTGCGCGTACGCAAAAATTTTATAATGTATGAACACGTCGCAGAACAAAAATTTCATATTCCAAAAATGGCGTAAATTTATTCTTAAATCACTTTTTACAATTTTCATCGATTTTAATAGTAAAATAGTTTTAATAGTAGATCGTAGCCATTACAAGGCTGATTTTGAACTCGGTAGTTCAAATTGAGTTGTCTCCCTTTATTTATCAAAGATGGTGGATCAAGGCAGGCCATACTCGTTTCCGCATAAAATTAAAAAAATTTTTTAAGTAACAAAATAAACTACTTTATCAATTTACGTGATTTTTGGAATATGATATTTTCGTTCTGTGATGTGTACGTATGTTATAATCAGTTTTTGTATTTTTTTTTTTTTTTTTAAATTAGGTGGATTTTTTTTTTTTTTCTTATTTTTTTTAAACTTGGGTATCATCACTTATCACAGCCCGGAGTTCACTCTAGGATAACGGTTAATAAGTGTTAGATAGATGGCGAGACATCATGATCAGTAATGGCGGAAGTGGGGTAGAGCTTAATTATTTAAGACGCCTCAATAGGAACTTATTTACATTAGATTTTAAAATGACCATGTTATAGTCAGCTGGGAAGCAGCTCCACAGTATTGTGTTCCACAGACGGCCAATTCAAAGAAAGACACTTTGCTAATAGAATTTTCGTTAAGTTTTAGGCACAGGTAGTGTGTGAGAGAAATTGTTGACGGTTGTTGTAACTAGATAAGTATTTGCCGCAAAAATTTTACAGGGAGGAACTATAGATTGAAGCTCAGTCAAACACTTACCATAAAAGTAGCGATAGAGCCAAAGTAGACTCACAACGTCTTATCTCTCTCTCTCTCTCTCTCTCTCTCTCTATATATATATATATATATATATATATATATATATATATATATATATATATATATATATATAAAGGGCAAAATGTGTGTGCGTTTGTATGTTTGCCAAAAACTTTTGGCATACGCAACCAACACTCACAAAATTGGTATCGTTTGAAAGCTCTGTTTCTCAGATGACAAATATCCGAAAATAAAAACTACCTGTCAATGACAATTTTAAATATGATATTCGTTTAAAGCAGGCCCGAATACCTCTAAAAAATCAACTTTTAAAAAAATCTTTAGTTGGTACTCTAGTGCACATTGACCAAAACATCTTTTTTTTTCTTTTTGTTAACGACCTAATGATGCATTGATTTTTACCCAAAAACCTTTGTCGTTTAATAAATGATAAAAATGGGGTTTATGCTGTTTTGCTGTTGTTGTTTTTTTAAATGACATAAAAATAAAAGATAAAACTTTTTATCGCCCATATAAAATATTTTCATGACTTCGCATTGTACAATGTCAATCTAAAAAAACCAAAAAAAAATTCTTTGACTGTTAACTGCAGCGTTTTTTACAAGGGAGGGGGGTCAGTTTTTTCGTCAACATTTTTGCAAAAGCATCATACGCTTTGCAATGACTAAGCTTATTTCAAACAGTGTCGACGTTCTATGTCACGGTGGGCATGACAACTAAACCGTTCGCTTTTTTTTCACTTCCTTTTCCTTTTAGCGTTACAGGTTTGAGCCTGCCTTGCTACTTCCCCACCCCCTCGCATGGTTACTCACTGTTATTTTCATTTTTTTCAGAGGGTTTTAAATCATTTTTATTTTAGGGTCCCATTGCTCAATACCTTTATCTCTCCACATCCGAGTAACGCCGGGGTCCCTCCCCCCCCCCCCCCCGCTAGTTTGTGAAAAAAGGGAAGTAGGAAGGTGAAAATGTTCTCACCCAGTAAATTTGTCAAGGCAGGAATGGGTCATCCTCGGAGCTCCTCCTCAGATGCGACAACAACACCCCCTTTTAGGACGTATTTGACTCTTGTGTAGGTAAAGGATTGTGTCAGGAGTGTTGTGGACTGGTGGATATATTATACATCCACCAGTCGTACAAAATAGGAAAAATGATTTGAATTGGGAAAGGAAAAATGAATTGCTTTGAGGAAGGAACGAACAACGCCTTTACTTGAATTAAACGAACTAGGATTCATTTCGTGAAGAAACAAGTGAAAGAAAAGGGTACAACACGTGTTCATGTCTGCGTTCGTCTCTCGCTGTTTACTGGTGAGAAGGAGAAAGTCTATTGTTGTAGAGAGAGAAAGAAAGAAAGTCAATCCAGTTTGGTGTGCGTCTCTCGTTGTTAACTGGTGAGGAGGAAAGTGTATTGTAGTATAGAGAAAGAATGAGAAAAAGTCAATCCAGGCCATGGAGATAGTATGTACACTTTATATGTTTTCTGTCTGTTAGCTCGTGCCCCATACATAGCAGGGGACGTGAGGCACGCGCCTCCCGAAAGGGAGGCGGCTGGTTAGCTGAACCTCTCAGCTCGAGAGCTGGTCCGAAAAAAGACTAGAAACAGCTTGTCTCTTGCTTTTATACTTGTTTCCGGTGGTCTTTTGCGCATGTGTGGATTTCTTTTGAAAGGGGAAGTGATGTTATCCTTGTGTGCGTACGTTAGCGTGTGTGTGTATACACATGAATGTGAGTGTATGTACGCGAACGTGAATATATCTGCTTGTGTGTACATGTGCGCGTATGTTTGTGTATATGACAAGAAATATGGCTTGAGATGTGAACACGTGTTTTTGTGTGAGACTAGAAAAGGCTCCCACAGGAGTGAGATACTGTGGTGTCGTATTTCTGACATTTTTATTAAATATAAACTAAAAATAAAAATGTATCTATATATAAATGATAATAAACTTTAAAGGATAAAAAAAAAAAAGAAGAATAATTAACCTATTTTTTGGTTGGTCTAAAACTTATTTATTTCTGTTATTTGAAGCTGCCATAAAAAAGAAATAAAAAAAAAAACTGCCATCTTTTAGCATAGCTAGAGAAAGCATTCGTTCGTTTTGGAAATTAGAAGAGCATCGTCATCTCCCCCCCCCTTCCCGGGCAGCTATACTCTGGTAAGTTGGGCCGTTATATCCTACATTTTTTTTTGGGGGGGGGGGGAGATTTAATTTTTCAAGTGGGATCACATTTTTGCAGTGCGTTAGTTTATTAACGATGAAGATACAGAACAGTAAAGAATGGATTTCTACATAACACCGTTGTTCCAGCGCGGTTTGTGTTCTGCATAAGTGCCGAAGCGTGTTAAGGTCCTTTCCTGGTCCTGGTGAACTTGAAGAAAGAATCTGATCAACTTTAATCATCCTTCTAGCATAAGGGAGTACCTGAACAGATAAAAACCAAGTGTATTAAGTTTTGTAGGCGTATCTAATCTCTTGAAAATATTCACAAAACCTACAATACCTTATGGAGCGGTAGAATGATCCAAACATTTTCCAGTGATTTTGATAACGGATCTGATTTAAGTCTTCTATTTCAGGTCAGGAGTGAAGATCAGACCTAAAAGTTTGTCGAAACAGTGCTTCTTATCTTTAAGATGAGAGCCGTTCATTTTAACTGAGGTCAAATTGGGATTTGAACGCTAGTTGTGAAAAGATAAAAGTTTGGTTTTAGATGCATTAAAAGTAATGAGCCTTTTTTTTTTTTTTTTTTTTTGACCCCATCGTACCACACACTCCAGGTGGGAGGAGAGAGAAATAAAAAGATCTCTGTCATTACCGACCTTTCAAATATTGCATGGATGGTAATATTGTCTGCGTAGATGTCAACGAATGATCATAGAACATGATTTGTAAGATTGTTGATGATGATCAGGGGTCAAGAATAGATCCCTGAGGCACGCCAGCGTTAATACTAGGAGCTTTGGAATTCTACCCATCAACAACTACTTTAATAAAACTTATCAGAGAAAAAGGATTTGATGGTTGAGAGGACATTTCCAGCTATTTTGTAGCTGGAGATCTTGTGAAGCAGACATTATGCCAAACCCTATCAAATGCCTTAGATATGTCAAGAGCTATTGCTCTAGAAATGAGACCATCGTCAATAGATTCATTGATCCTGTGTGATATTACCAACAGTTGTTGAGCTTTCAGAATGGGAGCCATTGTAGTGGATGTTGTTGAATGTTGTCTATTACATCGAAAAAGTAACGTTTATAGAGAAACAATAAACAAAAAAACAGCACTCACTGTGTAACTTACAAACCGTGTGAATTTATTATGCGCAACAAGTACAAGACATGTTTACAGGAAAGTCAGGAGGAGAGTTTTTTAATATGTCCATTCAGCTTAGCATCTCAGATGTAAAAGAATAAGAGAGAGA
The DNA here is from genome assembly GCF_053919585.1 of Euprymna scolopes. Classification (NCBI taxonomy): domain Eukaryota; kingdom Metazoa; phylum Mollusca; class Cephalopoda; order Sepiida; family Sepiolidae; genus Euprymna; species Euprymna scolopes. The sequence continues at coordinate 63,439,138 of NC_136508.1, forward strand.
AAAAAGAAAGTCGATATCGTCACCTATGGGTTGAAACATGCAACTGCTGGAAATAAGGGAGCAATAACCATATATGTCTCAAACTGAGAGTGTTGTGCATTGTATTCATGTGTGCACTATATGCGAACTAGGCTTCCTAGCAGTTCAACAACACGTCTCTACACCATATTGCTTGTTGCTAAATAGGTTGTTTCTGCTGAGGTGGTTGATAACTTCACTATTTATGACAGACTCAGACAACTTACTCATAACGCACAGAATAGCAATTTGTATGCACTGAGATGCAGAAAGTTGTTCCATCCCATTTTTAAATAAAGCATTTTTCCTTAAGGCAGCATTTAAACAGCTTTGTTAGTAAAGGAACTGGTCATGAACTATAATCCTGAGCAACGTAGGTAAAGCTATTTTGAATAAAATTGGATGCTTATTTATTTACCTGACGTACTTATCAGCTGAAAATATTAGTGTGTACAAAAAATTACAGACAGTAAGTATGCACAATTTGAATAACAAAAATTAAATTACTTTTCTAGGACTCAACAAACTCCGAACAAGATCAATTTATGGTAATTTATAAAAACAGATACCCTTCTACTCAATGGTATTTTGATTGTTATATCCCTATACACATGGAACTATGAAATACTAGCTGATGTGTGTACCGACGATGCCTGGGAAAGTAGATAGAATTAAAAAAATATTATGAGTGGATTGTTTATTTAATCTGTTTAAAGGTTTCAAACTTTATGTCGATGGTCTCTTGATTTTTATTTGTTTCAACTGGAACAACCAGGAACTGATCCGTGCTGTGTTGGATGATGTTCATTTTTCTTTTCTTTTTCGTAGAAATTCTATTACTGACATCATCATCATCATCATCGGCAGTCACTCGTGTCCGAGTAAGACTGCCCTCCGTTGTGGCTTCTGTGGGTCCTCAGGTGAGCATAGAGCCCAATCCTAGACCCAATTTTTCTTGTGCAATTTGGGCAGATAAAGGTGGTGGTGGGGTGGGGTTGGGTGTGTCTGGTTGATAATCTGTCCTTTCTGTGCTTGCGTTTATCCTCAGCAGCTTGATTTAGGTCACTGCTATAAAGCGCAGCACCTTCGTGGACAGCGCTCCTCCATGCCAACCTGCTCCCAGCCACGTCCTCCCATGTCTCAAGGGCCATGTGAAACCGCTTTAGATTTACTTTGATGTTGTCCTTATACCTCATCTTTTGGACATCCTGGGCACACTTTCCCTCAACAAGCTGAGAGTAGAAAATCTGTTTTGGGAGGCGGAGATCCGGCATTCGGACAACATGACCAGTCCATCTGAGCTGGCATTGAGCAACAGTAGCAGTGATAGTAGGAATGTCAGCCTCACTCAGGACGCTGGTGTTGGTGCGTCGGTCCTTCCAACTGATTCTGAGGATTTTTTGGAGGCATCTTTCGTGGTACGTCTCCAGGGTTTTTACGTGCCTCCCGTATGTGGTCCAGGTCTCCGATCCATAGAAAAGAGTGGGCAGCAAGACAGCTTTGTATACCATGATTTTGCCAGAAGGTCACGGTTCTCAAATACTCTCTTCCTTAGCCTTGAGAAAGTCCCACTGGCACAGCTGAGACGGTGTTGCATTTCATCATCTATGTTGGCTTTTGATGATAGGATGCTGCCTAGGTATGGGAAGTGGTCCACATTTTCCAGTCTAGCGTTGTCGATGGAGATGTTTGGGGGTGAGACTGGAGTACTGTTTGGTGATGATTGATGGAGGATTTGAGTTTTCTTTATATTGATTACTGACAGATGTATGCTAACTTACCTTTCATACATCATATTCTGTTTAGAAAATTTCTGAAAACAATAGTGTACAGTTTCACATGATATTTAATATCTGAGAAGGGTTTTGTAGTAGTAGGCAGGCAGGTTGGATCCTGTACTATGAAGGAGGAAAAGAATTTGAAAGAAAAAAAAAAATGTGACATCTTTGCTGTTGTGCCCATCACCAAACTGGAAGTGACAAATATTTAAATTAATGCTAGTCAATCGAAAAGAGGGGATGACTTTCAAAAATATTGGCGACAAAGGCGACCCCTCCCTGTAGAAAATTGCTTAGCTGAGGATGAAGGAATTAATGTTTTTAACCAATTTTTCGATATTTGTTGTCCAAAGGGCCAAGCTTCAAAACGATACCAATCTCATGAAAATTCGTCGCCTCTGTCGAAAGTTTTAGGCAGATATACAAACATACACACATTTAAACAAAAACAGGTGAAATTCATATTATAGATGGTCGATTGGCACCTTTACACCTTTCATTCCTCTGTAGCATTACTATTCAAGGTGAAGTGCTCTTTAGTCTAAATCAGGGATCGACAATTCATTCGACCCTGCAGGCCAGATCATGTTATAATGACAAATTGTGGGCCGGATAAGGCCATGAATGAAAAATTAGGAAAAATTACATATGTAGATCCCTGCTAACCTAAATATTTAAAACTGTAGCGAAAATAAACATTAAAAGATCACAAAATAAAAGAAAATCTAAAATTTAAAAACAAAAATGTGCTTTCCTCCAATGTCAAAATACTTCAAAGTGAAAAAAAAATCAGCCCAAATGAAATGGATGAAATTATGATGTGTATGTTTGAAATTGTTATTGTACCACAAATGAATCAAACACAAACAAAAACGAATCACATATACATATGAGTAGAAATAGTTGCAAACATATACACTTACATACGTACACATGCAGTATCATCCACACATTAATGAGGTATGTATGCATAATTACCTGTCTTTAGATTTCTACTATCTTGCATGTTAGTTTCTCCCTAACCTCTTTGGTATATTGTTCCTTTCACTTCTCTTATCTTTTAATGTAGCAAAATGTTTTGTTTTTTTACAAAGGAATCACCACTTATCAAGGCCCAGAGGCCACTCGAGGATAAGGGTTAAAGAGTGTACATTGGTCAAAAGGGTGATATAGTAATCGTTAGAAGTGTAAAGTCAGTAAATTTGATTAAGGGGAACGGCTCATCAAGAACTTGTTTACATTGGACTTGAAGACGGCCATATTGTACTCAGCTGGAAAGCAGGTGTGCAGTTCCAAGAAAGAAGCTTTGTTCATGGAATCTGCATTTAGGTTTAGGCACAGATAAAGAGTGGGGGAAATTATTGATAGTGTTTACAGCAAAACGAGTGTTTCTTGTGAATCTTTAGAGAGGTAGGACCATAGATTGGAGCTCAGACGAGCACTTGCCATAAAATAACAATAAAGCAGAGACAGGCTTACAATGTCTCTTCTGTGAGAAAGAGGTTGCAGAGAAGAGAAAAGGGCATACCCAGCGGTAGATCTTGTTTCCTGGCTAGGGCAATGAACGCCGTTCTTCCCCATTCCCAGCATGCCCCACCCCTAAAACTGAACATTTGGGAGTGCTTGAGTATAAGATATGCCTGAGCGATTAGATTGGGTTGACCTTCTTCTAAAGGGTTGAGGGTACCGGATTGACAGTTCCTGGCTGCTGTTCCCGACTGGTAGTACAGAAGACCTAACTCTTTGGTAGCGCTTAGAGCGGCTGCTCCATCAACAGTTGAATAATATCGGGTTGTTTGCAGTGCCATGACGCGCATGGAAAGGGACCCTGCACTCATCCCCGGTGGGCTTTCCTGAGGCCACAATCCTAATTGGAGAAAGGTCAGCTGATGGTCTACTTGTGATGCATGTCTGAAGCTCCGCATAACCTCTTGTTTAGCTCCCCCTTACCGAAACTCTTAAAAAAAAATATGACGACAGTGCAATCTAAAAATAAGCTTAAACCAGGATTAGGGACAAACAAATTCAACTTGCCTCCTCCCTTGAGGCTCTCATTCACAAATATATATATATGGGCTTAGAACTAACTTAGCTGATGTTGAAGCATTTCTCTTAACAAATACCCCGGATATCTTAGCACTAAGTGAGACTAACCTACACTCCTCCATTCCCTCTAACCACTTTAACATGCCTGGATATCTCCCACTCTGCCGTAAGGACTCTGACAGACATATGCACGGACTTGGAGTTTACATTCGTAATACCCTTCCCTTGACTAGAGAAACAAACCTAGAAACAGATGATCAAGCCTTTATGTGCTTTAGACTAAACGTGCAACACAGTATTAGCTACTATTATTTTCTCTACCGCTCTCCCTCGACTCAGGACTGCTCCATAATAAACAAAGTATCTGACAGCATAGACACGGCACTGTCCCTCGACACTAGCGCACAAATACATGTGTTTGGTGACTTTAATGTCCACCACAAAAACTGGCTTGGATTCTCTACTCACACAGATGCAGCGGGCAGCACAACCCATAGCTTCGCTATATCTCACTCCCTATCACAAATTGTTACGTTTCCAACCCGTTTCCCTGACCAGGAAGAACAACACGCATCACTTCTAGATCTGTTTTTGACCACAGTTCCCGATGACTGCATAACGAAGGCCCACAGCCCACTCGGGAACGCTGATCATGCAGTGATAATGGTTGAAATCGCCCTAAACTCTAGACCCAAAACTGAAGAGCCAGTGCTCAAAACAACGAGATATTATAATAAGGCTGACTGGGAAGCCATCAGGGAACTAATTAGAGATGCTCCATGGAAAAATATTTTCTCTCTCCCTGCTGAACAATGTGCAAACGAGACCACTGACTGGTTCAAAACTGCAATCGAAGCGCATGTTCCCATGCGGAAATTTTATAGTAAGCCCCACTCTCCCCAATGGTTTACGTCGACTTGTGCAACTGCCATTACTCAAAAGCAGCATGCATACCGTAGGTTTAACCGACATAAGTCCAGTTCAAACAGACTGAAGTATATAGAAGCTAGAAATAACGTTAAGAAATAGCGACAGCTAAGAGAGAATTTACGGAAACCACTAAAAAGCGCATCGAAGCACAAAAACTAGGAACTCGAGACTTCTGGAAAATCTACAACAGTGTAGTAAATAATGGACAATCAACAATTCCCCCACTAACCAACAATCACGAGGTTGTCTCCTCAGCAACCGACAAGGCTAACATGCTTGCCAGTCGGTTTGCCTCAAACTCCACACTGGACCCTTCCAACCACCCCCTACCTGACTTTCCTATGCGGACAGACGCCACACTAGACGATCTGAAAACCACCCCTACTCAGGTGCATGCTATCATAAAAAACCTTGACACCTCAAAAGCATGTGGACCCGATCTTATCCCAGCTGTGCTATTAAAAAAGTGCTCAGCCGAAGTAGCTCCAGTTCTCTCCAAACTTTACAACAAATGTCTTAATGAAGCTTGCTTTCCGGGCTGTTGGAAAACTGCTTCTGTTGTACCAGTATTCAAGAATTCTGGCGAAAGGACAGACCCATCAAATTATCGCCCCATTAGCCTCCTCCCACTTTTTGCCAAAATATTTGAGACCATAATTAACCATGCTCTAGTCCATCATCTTACAGATGCTAAACTACTGACTGACAAACAATATGGATTTAGACAAGCCCGTTCCACAGCAGACATCCTCACTGTGATCTCTGAACGTATATACCATTCACTGGACAAAGCGGGGGAAGGCAGAGCGGTAGCTCTAGATATATCTAAGGCTTTTGACAGGGTATGGCATGAGGGTCTCCTCAGTAAAATCAGATCATACGGTATCACTGGTAGAATACTTAACATAATTAAATCCTTCTTAGATAAGAGAAAAATCCAGGTAGTCCTCGACGGTCGCACATCTAAACAATATGATATAAATGCGGGAGTGCCCCAGGGTTCTATCCTTGGACCTCTATTGTTCCTGATATTCATAAATGACCTCCCCGACAACATTGCCTCTGAGATGGGTATATATGCTGATGACACTACACTCTATGGCAGACACGACAGGAAGACGAATGAACACATTTCTAAAGAAATGGCAGAAACACTAGAGGAAGACCTCAAATCTGTAGTGGAATGGGGACAAAAGTGGTTGGTCGCGTTCAATGCTGCCAAGACTAAACTAGTTTCATTCAATAATTACAAGAAACCCTCTCTACCACCCATAGCAATGGCCAACAACTCTTTATCTGAGAGTCCATCTTTCAAACTCCTTGGCCTAACGTTCACAGGAAACATGAGTTGGAACAATTACATTGAAGGCATTGCCAGGGCCGCTGCAAGAAAGGTAGGCTCTCTCTACCGTGCTAGAAAACTACTAACACCCGAAAGTATCCTGTACCTCTATAAGGCCACCATTCGCCCATGTATGGAGTATTGCTGCCACATCTGGGCTGGTGCATCTGCTACTAGTCTCTCGCTCCTTGACAAGGTTCAAAAGAGAGTCGCAAACCTGATAGGCCCTGAACTGGCATCTAAGCTTCAGCCTCTGTCCCATCGACGAAATGTTGCATCCCTCTGCCTTTTCTACAAGTATTTTAGTGGTGAATGCTCTGACGAACTGCAATCACTTGTGCCCCCACGACGCGAGCACCCTCGACAAACCCGACAGGCTACTAGATCCCACCCCCACACTGTAGAGATCCCTAGATGTAAAAGATCTTTTTACTCCAATAGTTTCTTCCCCAGAACCGCAAGACTCTGGAATTCCATTCCAGGTCCCTGCTTCCCCAACAGTACTGACGTGCAGAAGTTCAAGTGTAACGTGAACTGACACCTTGCTGCCCAAATCCCTACATAGTACCCCAGTAGTTGTTTCCCCTGATAGTAGCCCCCTACACCAAAGTGGCAATTTGCCTTGTTTGGGGTGAAAATGTAATAATAAAAAAAAAAAAAAAAAAAAGACTACAAAGTCTATTTTGAACTTTGTCAAGGCAGGATAAGATCTTTCTGGCCCAGATGTAGCAACAATACGTCATCCTTGGACGTACCTGGCTCTTATATAGATAGAGAATTGCATCAGCAGTGAGATATCTACTGGATCAATAGAAGGATCCCACTTTTTTCCAGTAACCTTGGCAACGGATTTGATGTACATATTCATTTCAGATCAGGAGCCAAGGTCAAGCCCAAAAGCTTGTCAAAACATGAAGCCTCCCCAAGACGAGAGCCATTCATTTTAGTTGATGCCAGATGGGGATCAGAGCGTAGATAGTGTAAAGATAGAAACTTGGTTTTAGATGCATTAAAATTAACCAGCCACCTCTGTCCCCATTGTACCACATGCTCAAGATCAGAGGAGAGAGAATGAGAGAGAACTTGGTCGTTTATGGTCTTTGATGTACTGCCAAAGATGGTTGTCAGCATAAATGTCTACAAATGATCTAATGCATAGTCACATTTAATCGCAAATGTTTAATATGCATAAAGATAATTTATATAAACAACAGATGAATATAGTAGTCAAAAATATTCAATTGGAAACATTGTTGGAATAATTTGTATATAAATGCATAGGCAGTGGTGTTATGGAAAATTTGGTAATTTTTATTAATTGAGAGGGTCTCCAAATTGATATTGCTACTAGAATTTTTTTTTCAAAGCCAAGAATATGATTATAACATCTCATTCATAAGATGAGTTTTACACTGAAGTAATAAATTTAAATGATTCAAATGAGTCATTATATCTATAGTTGATGCTAAAGTTGAAAGACAATCAGGATCGTGAAAATGTGAACTATCCATATGTTTACAAAGTGGAACGATAAAATGGTTGCCTTACAAAAGACAACAAAAAAGTCTCCAATCTAATAGGTCCCACTTTGTCAATTAAGTTCCACCCCTGTCCCATCGCCACAATGTTGCATCTCTGTAAATGTAAGTAAAAAAAAAAAAAAATTAACGAATGTAGATATTTCATTGAATCCTGAACAAAATTGTATTTCTCTGTATATTTATTTATTAAACTTGTTTTTTATGAAAAAAAAACAAAACATATCTATATATCTATAAAAGTGAACGTGTCTGTCTGTCTGTCTGTGTACATTTCCCTACGCAATAACTGTCAATTTTTAGTCTATAGACTCGAAATTTGAAATACCGGGTATTGAGATTTAGGAAAATCGATGTGATGGGTGTCAGCCAGAAATTTGGCTGTTAAGGGGTCAAATTTCAACGATTTGACCTTTAAGAACTCTACCAAACTCCTCCGACAATTTTGGGTCTAGACACTTGAAATTTTAGATATAGGTTCCTTGAACCTGGATCTAATAAAGTGATTTGAGCCCGAAACTATAAATTTTAAGGGGTCATAATAGGGGTCAAAGTTTTAAAAAATTAACCATTTTTTTTTGTTTTTTTGCTTTTTTTGCACAGCATACACCTCCAAACACCCGAGCAATGCCGGGCACCCGTGCTAGTATATATATATATATTTAAAAATTGAACTTTTGATTACACTTAAAATTATCTCCATATATAATATTTTGATTGCAGAAATTCCTCTGAACCAAAGGTAGGCACGGGCAAAAAGTAAACAGCAAAACGGCAAAGAAGAATGACAGACACAGGTTGTTTGGTTTCGTCTTTTTATTTGCAAAGGAAGCGAAAAATTGTATGATCTGGATGCTGGTTATCCGGAAGGTTGCACGTCACTGGAGGCTAAGGTCTAGAGGTCTGGAACAGGTACTCTAGACATAGCGTGGTTTAGGGTTGCTCGCTGGGTCTGGCAGTCAGGGTGATCTGGAATGGTCGATGGACACTGAGAACGTGAGGTCAGTGTTAAAGTACGGATGACACTGAGAACATAGGATCAGTGTTAAGGTTCAGATGACACTCAGAGCATAGGGGTTAAGGAACAGACGGTCGGTAGGGGACCAGGTGCAGATGAGGTTGCAGACCAAAGGAGCAAGGTGTATGCGAGATTGCAGCCTGAAGGAGCAAGGTGTATTTCTTTTTATGCCAAAGAAAAAAATCATTTCATGGCGCCAACACTATCTACAGTTTTCATTTCCTCTCTTGCTCGCATTTTACATTTCTCTTTATGCAAAAAAAAAAAAAAACATTTTACGGCATAAACACTACCTACAACAATTTATTTCTTCTCTTTACCTTTCTCCTTATGCCGAAAAAAACATTTTACAAGAATTTTTATTTCCTCTCCCTCCTGTTTATATTCTTCCCAACTCTCCTTCTGATTATAATTTCTCTTGCGTGTTTCTGTGTCAGTGTGTTTGTTTTACCATGCGGCTTGCTACGATAAATTGCTATCACAAAAAAAAAAAAATTCATCAGCTTACTTGTCATTCCACCTTTACTTACGTATTCACAGATTGTCATGAAACAACTGTAGAAGACGAGGACAACAGTCCACAAATATATATATATATATATTTTATATTCATGGACACCATTGTGAACAGCAGCCCACCACTTTGTTCTATCAAAATGGGAAAATGTCCAACAGCAATAGCATTTAAGGAATACATCTTCCTGTTTGTGGAACACATTATCACAGGACTGCTTTTCAGATTACAACATGATCTTTTGCATATCTAATGTAAACATGAATTGTCCTTACAATTATTCAGATTTTGCGCATCCCATCAATTCTCTTCATCTCTCAACTGACCGCATTTGGAGCATGATAAATAGCAATCCCTTAAAAATAAAAATGATTATATAAATAAAAATTGTCTCGTTCAATTTGTAGAAAGAATATAAATTTATTCAACAGATTTACTGCCAAATTGTACTTTCAAAGATTAAGATATTTGTTTATGTTACATTTAAATTCCTGCATATCAGTACAGCCAGGGAAGCAGGAAGGGAATTCCAAAGTCTAGCTGTTCAAAGGAAGAAACTATCAGAATAGAAAGCTTTCTGGCATTTAGGGACGTCAACAGTGAAAGGGTGAGATTTTGTTGCTAAGCAGGTTTGTCGGGGATATGTAAAGACGAATCACAAAATCACATTACCTTTCAGGTTGAATGATAACAAACAAAAACTTACCAATAACATGATCTTTGTTCATGCCAGCTGGGCGAGATAATCAGGGATTCGAATGCCTTGTCTTTCTTCCCTTTCTGGTCGCTTCCAAAAGGGTTCGGCTAACTGTCAACTCAACTGACTTCTCTCAGACTTAATCTCTCGCTACTCTCTAACCATTACTCGACTTCTGAATATATTGTAAATCTTTCTTTGTGACACCAGAAACGTGCTCAAACATGTGCTCTCCTCACATGGATTTACATAGTACATATGTCTCCAACACACCTTTCGGCAACACAAAGAAAATTCCTAAATTGAATTGTTCATTCTCTAAACTTTGACATAATATATTTATTTATTTATTTCTAAACACAATGGACAATTGCTCCACATTCTTAGGATTGTAATTTTTTTTTTAATTTCTGATTACTGGGTCCGATTCTTGCCTTTTCCTTATTTACTTTGTTTCTCTAATTTGTTCCCCTCCATATGCAATGCTAACACTTTGTGGGAGGATATTGATAGTATCACAGTTTGTCTACAGCTTCTAAACTAGTTTCCATATTTATAATCCACAATCCTACGGTTTAGTTGAAGTATTGGCTTTAGCCACACCTACTGCTCCAATAGCTTTGATATATTAAAAGCATATGATCACTGAACGTTGGAAGGTTCTACTTGTAGACACTGGCGATAGGAATTGACCAATAAAATTCAGCCACATTGTGCTAGCAACCAATCAGAAACCAGAATTGCTCCATAAAAATATTGAATCTTTTAGCACAGGATTTTTTCGTGTCAAATAGAGAAAGATCTTTTGCTTTTTGTCTGCAAAATTATGAAGTCCGAGTTATACAGAACAGCTACCCAACAAGAATTCTTCATCTGTTTAATTTCAGAAGAGTTTACGATGGGTAGCTATTTTGGAATTGTCCAGAATAGCTACCCATCGTAAACTCCTGTGAAATTAAACATGGCTTTCAATTCAAGACCTACAAGATCCAAGATAATCTGACTTTCAAGTTGTGATGCAAGACTATGTGCAACATCACCAACCCCAACATTGTTTTCCATGGCCGCCTCTTCTAGCTGTGTTGTCATCTCTCACATTGGCAGCTCCTGAGGGGGGGGGGGAAGAGGCAAGTATAAAAAAAATAAAAAGGAAAAACACAAACTCAGACATATTCTACAAATATTAGTTGCTCATGTCGATTAGATGGGCTTTTAAGTTGGTTTTATAAAAAAATACAACTTGAAAACTTTTAACAAAATTTTTGCCCTATTATCAAATTGTGTTTGTTCGTGGTTGAGAAACGGGTCGCTGTTATTGCGTAAAAGAAGGGAAGGTGATGCTTCATAATGGCGTTTCTTTTGGTTGTCGTTCAATTTGTGAGGCACCCATTTATCAAGTTTTTTTTTTTTTGTCTTTTCAATCTCAAGTTGGTTAGAAATCGTCGTATACGTTACGTCTAATTTGAGCTTTTTTTTTATTTTTTTATTTTATTGGTTTACTAGCAGACTGCCTCACGTTGCCCAGTCATAAAATATGCATAATTATAATTCAATTCATACAGAAACAGAAACACGCATGCAAGTATTATATTTTTTTAAACAGTTCACTTCTTTGATTGAGATTGTCGGACTGACCTCCTCATCTTGGTTGTTACAGTCACGGCCGAAGCGTTGTGACTGTAACAACCAAGATGAGGAGGTCAGTCCGACAATCTCAATCAATGAAAACACCTCATCTCAAAAATACAGACAATTACCAGTTCACTTCTTGTGAGAAAAAACAATACTTGAGCTAAGATCGAAACCAAAACCTAAAGACAGTGAGTCAAGTACAATAGCCATTAGGCCAGCTTGACACAATCTTTAAAATGTGTTGTCAAACCTACTTATTTTTAATATAAGGAATTTGTCATGTGAGCAATTTACACATGCGCACTTATGAAACAGTTGGCAAACATAAAAATCCAATGACCCACAATTTTGACCCCTTAGTAGCCCTTAATTCCAGATGAAAACCAATTAAAATGTTCTCCACATGTCTGAATATTCTATACACCAAATTTCAAGTCTGTAGATCAAAAAATTTGTTGAGTATATAGGTTGAGAGTTGTCCTCACACACATACTAGTGTTGGGACTATTAATCGATATCAGAACTTTTTAGGGTATTAGAATTGGAAAATTGGGCATATTTTTCGATGCCAAACGATTCTTTTAAGTGTCTATTTGATTATGTTTAAAACAAAACCTCCCACTGCTTGTAGTAATAATGAGAGAAATATTTGATTTTAAACTACCAGTAACGCTAAAATCTATAAACCCCTCACAAGTGTATTTTTACATTTGAGAAAATATGTGCATATTTAATACGTGTTTTTTACGGTAATTGGGACAAACAGCAACTTTATAGTTAAATATTTAGAGATATCTGAAAAATCAGAATTGGTAATGGCATTGGAATCAGGAATTTAATGCGGAATTGGTAATTGTATCGGAATCGGGGAAAAATATTGAAATCGTCCCATCACTAACACACATTCTCACTTTTATAGATATGTATATATATTAATAAGATAGCATGTGTTATTTTGTGTGTCACGCTTATCTTTTTTTCTTCCAAATGAGTGTCGTTTAATTGTTATACCCTTCCATTTCTTTTAATGAATAATGTTAAAGAATTCTTCATAAGTTTTGGTTTCAGTTAAAGCTGATACACCCAAGTCATATGGATATATCTTTACTTTTGGAATCACAACTTTGATATACAGGAATCGATAGAAAATTGACTATAACAATATAAAAAATCTGCATGAATTAAAATATATTTATGTGTATTTTATAACCGAGCTATGTTGGGTGTCCCTGCTAGTATAGATTATTAAAGTAAAAAGAATTAGTTTGATCTTTAATTTGATTGGTAAAAATAATTGCTAAGGAGTCAAAATTGAAAAATTGGAAGGCGTAAGTCAATTTAAATGTTTTGGTTTCGATTCTAGCTGATGGCACCCAAGTCTTTTTTTTTTTTTTTTTTTTTTTTTTTAAGAACTTTTGAAATCACTACTTGGGTACAATATAATCAATAGAGAATTGGTTCCATAATAAATATAAAAAGCAGTATTAAAGAAAAAAGAAAATAAGTTTGAAAAAAATATCTTTATCATAAATTAAGTTTTTATCACAAAAACATTGCTGCCAAAATATGCACTTTTTAAATTTTATAAAGACAATAGATTTGAGCAAGCATCAAGATTGAAAAAAAAAAAACAAAAAAAAACTTGAAAGTTCAAAAAATATTCTTGTAAATTCTTCTGTTGGAATTTTTCAAGACTTTAGTCCAAAAACTGTCATAGATTAAGCCCATTTTGTATCACAGAATAATTTCTTCAAAAATGTATGTTTGATAAATCATATACATACCAAGAATTTTAATGATTTCTTCAGTTTGGTTGAGAAAAAAAAAATATTTTATATCCTGATAGCACCAGGTTCTATAGGATCCTGGCAATTCTTTGAATCGTTAACACTGTCTTTGCTACCATAGTGATTGTTAACAGAATTAGAAAAATATAGTTTCAGTATTAAAAAAAAAAACACGAAAATCCAATTTCTGGTGTTATTTCGACTGTCATATCAAGAATCTATATTGCCACCATGATCCTCTGGAATTCTAATTTTTAATGATTTTGTAACCCACCTGACTTTAAACTAAGTTCAACATCAAGAACTATCACAATTTCTTCAAATTGAGTGAAAAAAATTTTTGATTTTATATCAAGATGTTCACAGTTTCTGTAAGATCTTGAGTATTCTTAGGATTGTTAACTCTAATCACAGATGTTGTCATCGCTAGCATTACCATTGTCAACACAATTTCAAAAATGTGGTTTTGGTAAAAATATAAAAAAGGAATCGCACAAACACCAATTTTTTAATGATTTCTCCAATTTGGTTGAAAAAATAATTTAATGATTTCTCCAATTTGGTTGAAAAAATAATTTAGTCATTTCTCCAATTTGGTTGAAAAAATAATTTAGTCATTTCTCCAATTTGGTTGAAAAAATAATTTAGTCATTTCTCCAATTTGGTTGAAAAAATAATTTAGTCATTTCTCCAATTTGGTTGAAAAAATAATTTAGTCATTTCTCCAATTTGGTTGAAAAAATAATTTAGTCATTTCTCCAATTTGGTTGAAAAAATAATTTAGTCATTTCTCCAATTTGGTTGAAAAAATAATTTAGTCATTTCTCCAATTTGGTTGAAAAAATAATTTAGTCATTTCTCCAATTTGGTTGAAAAAATAATTTAGTCATTTCTCCAATTTGGTTGAAAAAATAATTTAGTCATTTCTCCAATTTGGTTGAAAAAATAATTTAGTCATTTCTCCAATTTGGTTGAAAAAATAATTTAGTGATTTCTCCAATTTGGTTGAAAAAATAATTTAGTGATTTCTCCAATTTGGTTGAAAAAATAATTTAGTCATTTCTCCAATTTGGTTGAAAAAATAATTTAGTGATTTCTCCAATTTGGTTGAAAAAATAATTTAGTCATTTCTCCAATTTGGTTGAAAAAATAATTTAATGATTTCTCCAATTTGGTGTAAAAAATAATTTAATGATTTCTCCAATTTGGTTGAAAAAAAAAAAATGTTTACTTCTATAGAATCCTGAGAATTCTTAAAATTGTCAACACTATCACATGTCATCAATTCTATTGTAACAATTGTTAACAGAATTAGAAAAGTATTTTTTCAATTTAAAAAAAAAAAAAAAAAATTCAATTTCTAGTATTATTTTTACTGTCATACAAGGAATCTGCTTTGCCATACTGATCCTCTAGATAAGATGTTGAATTAGTTTTAACATTAACAATTTTGTCATCTACCTGACCAGAGGATGAATCTTGGAACCGTTTCAAATTTATATTATAATTCGGTTCAACCCATAACGGAGATTGCACACTTTCCATTTGAGCATCTGACTTGCACTTGGTTACACTTTCGTTCTCGCTGGACAGACATGGATTTTCCTCAAAATTAAAGTCAAAAGAAAACTTAGCTTCTTCCCAGAAGTTTGGAGCAGGGTATGGTGTTTGTATAGTCATGGGAATATTGGTTAATGGCGATTGCCGGTAATTGAAACCTTTCAAATCCTGATCACTGGAATAGTTGTAAAATTTTCCAGTTTCTAGATTAGTTTGACACAGGTTCAAAGGTTTCATTTCTGGTAAATGTTGACCTTGTAAATTTGGCAAATTGACGAGTTCATTCATAGATGGATATCCAACACCTTGAGTTTCAGTCGGGTTAGAATTTCTTTGCAATGAAACAAGCGGATTACATTCCGTCAAATCATTTTGCTTTGTACTTGTTAAGACTGAGCCTTTTGACTCTGAAAACGAAACTGGAAAAGAGGTTATGTCATTATCCAAACCGGTCCCGTTTCTTGTGGAGGGGTCAGAGACAAAATTCTCTCTTTCGAGGGTAAAAGAAGTTTGAAGTTCATAGTCCGATGTAGAATGAGAAATATTGGTATTTGTTTTTTGAGAAACCATTCCAAGATTCTCATTATTCTGAGGTGGAGTAAATCTAGGAAAAAAAGCATTCGTTTTTTCGCTAATAATAGGTGAGATGGGAACATTTCTCTCAAGATTGTTATTTCTATCTTTCATGTTAGCCAGCGAGAAATTTCCCTGTGGTGGTATAGAATAAAATGCATTTAATCTGTTGTTGTCGGACATCAAGTTATTATCTCTACAATCCTCGTAAGACAAATTAGGTGTGGAACATCGGTTAGCCAAATTTGGAGCCGGAAAGAAGTTACCTCTACCATTCTGCAAAGGGAAGGCGAACCCAGGCGGTACAGATTCAGGATACGGACAGCTTTTTAACTCATTAACAGTTGGAATGAAAGGAACGCCATTAGCAGTAGAAAACGTTGGAACCGTGACATTATTGATGTGTTGAGAGAAAGGGAAACCGATATGGTGTGACATTGAATTCATATTTTCCGTTCTGGCAAAGTATGGATTCATATCCGGTCCAGAAGAAAAGTTATTGTCTATCCTGGTATTATTAGGCATAAAGTAAGGAGACGACAGGTTCTCAGGTGAATGAAACATCATCCAGGACGGCTGACTCTGGTTGATATCCGGTTGTCTTGAAGAATTCATTGTGTAGATTTGGTCACAAAATTCTTGAGGATTGTGCTGATTCAGGTGATCTTCAAAATCAACCAAATCAGAAAGCACTTCACCACAAATATCACAAAGAAAGTGTTCTTCCGACTGGCTCTTGAAATCATTACCGTTTTCACAACATTCGGGATCCCTTAGAGAATCAAAATATCCAGGGCTACAATTGTTATTAGAGATTCTGTTTTTACCAATTCCAGAAGATAAACCTCCATCAGAAACAGGAAGTTTTGTACTAGCACTGCTGCTAACATTGTTCACAAAAGATTCATAACATTGACCATTCCGATTAAACAGCTTTGAGGAAGGTGGGGCTCGTTCATGTAATTCTTGGCCAAAAGCTAAGCAGTGATAATTTCTTGTATGATTTTCAAGATCAGATAGACAGCCGAAAATTTTACAGCAAAGCCGGCAGCTATAAATATGGGCACAGCCAGTCTTAACATGAACTGTAAGATCTTCATTTTTCTTGAATGCTTGTTTGCAGTTTGAACAAATAAAAGTTCGCACGTGGTCGGGATTCATTTCGGTTTCACTTTGATCCTCCACAATGAAATCCTCGTCAGCAGATTCGGTGTCCGATCTGGAATCTTTAACGCTTACATGGAACGGTAAATGAGATTGAAGCTGAGAAGATGATGCGAAACAAAGCGTACAGTAAGGACAATCAAAAGCCTCGTCGCCCGTCGCTGTGAAGTGATTGGCAAAAAACTTTGCAGATGACGGAAGCGTCTTCTTTTGAAGACATTTCTTAATATGTATCACGTACAGTTGGCCGTTTCGAAAGACTTCCTGGCAGTTCCGACAGCAAAACAATGGATCGGAGATGTGTGACAAAAGATGGATTTCTAGGAGGTGAATTTTCTCGAAGGACCGTCCACAACTTTCGCACTGATGTTTCCTGGCACCATTTGTGACAGCCGGATAATACTGCTTATCTTTTGGCTGTGTTAAAGCAGAATGGCTCTTCAAATACGAAATGATATCTTGAAAAGTGATAGACCTACTGCCACAATCAGAGCACATGGACATCTGCAGACGGTGGGTCGTCCGCAGATGAAGCATCAACTGCACAACGTTAGAAAACCGTCTCTTGTTGCAGAACCAGCAACGGAACGTGCTAATGGTTGAACCATTGAGATTTAACTTTTTTAATAATTCTTGTAATTTACTCCGACATTTCATGCATTTAATTCCGTTGCTTTCCTCTCCGCGATGCGAATCTAAATGGTAATAAAGATGGAGCATCAAGATGAAGGTTTTCAAACAAAAGCTGCATTTGTAAGGCGTTAGTTTCGTGTGCATACGCATATGAACTAACAGGTGTTTGCGATTGAAAAACGTTTTTGCACACCTGGAGCATTTTATGTCTGTGAAGACTGAATTCTTACTCAAGTAAGCGATCAAACTTCCTGACAGGCAATTATTCTGGATTTTAAATTCTTCACATCTTCGGCTTTGGTACCTACGATGTCGGATCAACAAAACATTGGTTTTAAATTCTTCTCCACAAACTTTGCAAGAAATCGACATTATGAGGTGGAAATCAAATCTTAGAACAGGCCTTTAAATAAAATTATAAAAAAAAAAAAAAAAAAAAAAAAAAAGTTTGAGTGTTTCAGGTAATCTTTTTGGCATTGGATTCTTTTATCTCAAAGAGATTTTCTTCAAATCAGCAACCATTTTATATTTGCCTTCTTCCATAACAAATATTAGTATCACACGCAGCCATCGTTGCAAAAAGTGAATCTGTCAAAAAGAAAATGTAAATAAATGAACAAACATAAAATAAATATTTTGGTTCTTGCCCAGAATTTCCGCCTATATGAAAAAAAAAAAAAAAAAAAAAAAGGTCTGATCTAACTATCCTTGCATAAACAATATATTCCAAAAATCATATATAGTTAGCCAGTAATTTTATTTTTAAATAAAAATATCAAATTTTATGAATAACAGGAGTGACTATCTCATGCACCATTTTGAAACAAAGGGAGATAATTAAAACTATGCCTATGAATTTCCATTGTGCATTTAAAAATGATATTCTTTATAAATCTACAACTACTTGATCAATTTATGATATTTTTGAATTTATGATATTTTTGTTTTGTCATGGGTATGTACATACAGATTTTTTTTTGTTTTTTTTAATATAAGAGGAATTCTGGCCAAGAATCAAAATTTTTATTTAAAAAAAAAGAAAAAAAAAAAAAATTAAAAAAAATGTGGAAATATTTTAAAAAATCTTTTTTTAATATAAGAGGAATTCTGGCCAAGAATCAAAATTTTTATTTAAAAAAAAAAAAAAAAAAAAAAAAATTAAAAAAATGTGGAAATATTTAAAAAAAATTTTTTTTCTTTGTTTTTTTTTTTTAATATAAGAGGAATTCTGGCCAAGAATCAAAATTTTTATTTAAAAAAAAAAAAAATAAAATAAAAATAAAAAATAAAAAATAAAAAAAATGTGGAAATATTTTTTTTCCAAATAGTCAGTTCGAACATAGAGGCCAGCGTGTAAAAGCAGTGTCATTTGAATTGTTAATTCCAATGATAAAATGCTGTTACACGCTGCCATTTAGGAAATTTTGGTGCTAATATATAATATTGAGAACAAATGAAAATCAGTTACACAAATAAAAATGTAAGTTCTAAATAAATGGGAAAACTATTGTTAAATATTGAATACTCTTGGGAAATACTGGATCAAAGAAACAAAAGTTGAGCTGTGGTATATTATAAGTCAAATGTTATCGAACTTATATATATATATATATATATATATATATATATATATATATATATATATATAGCCAGTAGAGTTTAGTTTCCTAGAAGTACATCCAATGAAACAACATGTGTCTACCAAAATAGTGCTCAATGAGTGAACAGAGCAGGTATATTAATTTTATTTATACAAACATTAATGGCTACATATGTGCATACATGTTTCTGTAATCACCCACGTTGGGGGATTACGTCTTCAGGCCAAGAATTACCGTCGAAAGTGATATTTCCACCAAATACATTTTCCTATTTCGTTAGAATGCAACCTGGGAGTCATAAAAACGGTGAGGTGATTACAGAAACATGTATGCACATATGTAGCCATTAATGTTTGTATAAATAAAATTATATATATATATATATATATATATATATATATACATACATACATACACACACATATACTAGACTACCCATGACCCGTTGGGTCAGTATGTTATATTAGCTATGGAATTAATGTATGAGCATGGCACTTGTGATTTAAAGAAAAGTTTTTTGTGACATAACAGAAACATTTCTATGAAAGTATATTAAAATAAAAAAAGAATATAGATAGGTTTCTATGAGTCGTTCTGTTTATAATTGTTTATTTTTTGGGGAAAAAACAAAACTTACAGCCATTGAATTATAAGTGGTTTGCCATACTTGTAGGTAAATGTGCACTGAACAGATACCATAATACAAAGTTAAATTCAAATTTTGATATACCTCTTAATTTAAACATAAAAATGATTGTGACGCTGAAAACACAGTAAAACAATACGTTTTGTTGCGTTGATTATTTGTAATGCAAATTTAAAAAACATTTTCGGGGTTATTTATGTTGGTAGTGTAGAAGAAAATGTATGAACGTTTTTTAAGATAGGTATTAAAAAAATGGAGAATAAATTAAAAATAACTTAAATGTAAAGTGGAAATGAACGATGTAAAAAAAAAAAAAAAAAAGCAGAAAGTATTTACAATTGTTTATTTGGATAATTTAAACGCGAAAAAAAATTGGGACACTGAAAACGTACACAGTAAAACAATACGTTTTATTGTCGCATTGATTATTATGGGTTTGTTTATGTACGTATGCACAACTGGAAGTTGTAAACCGAATGTTGGGTTACAACACCTGTTACAAGGTCATTTGAGTTTTATAATTATATAAAGTAGTAGCGTTCATGTGTGTGTGTGTGTGTGTGTGTACAACTTTCCTACAGCCAACACCATTGGACTGATGACTAAACCTGGCATGATAGTCCACTATCTAGGGTCGGTGCACACCATTTTTCAAGGTTAAAGTCAAGGTCATAGCCTGTGTATATATTAGGGTAGGTCGATTTTCACTTGTTAAAATATTATAAAATCGCACTTACCAAAAGTTGTGTATGAACCTATTAAATACTCATGCAAAAAATTAGATCAAATACTTTGTTTTTTTTTTTGTTTTTTTTTAGTGTTTGGCATCAAAGATCATAGATAAAAATATACAGAAAATTCCTAATTTTTGCAAGATTTGCTTTAATATTAATGTGGAAAGCAAATAATTTTAGTATTTAAAATCAGAGAATGTTCTTTTATTTTATAAAAATGATATTAAAGAAATCTTCAAATTGAAAATTTACCTCCCCTATTTTTAATATTTTCCCACCCCCATTTTTAGTATGTTTTAGCAAACTACTTTTTAACATTATGAATTTAGCAATAATATTTGAATACTTTAAAAATTCTTTTTTTTACTGCTATAATTGAAAATATAACTAATATGGAAAAAAACAGAAAACAGACACTATTTTAATAGAGCTTAATATATATAGTCAAATTGCTCCATATAAGAGCCCTTGGACCAACATGCTGGTCTCAATTTCTGCCTCAAAATTTTGGCTGTGATATGTTGATGCCTTACTTCAAAACAATATACAGTTCCTATTTACTTGCCTCCCAATGAGGGCAGAGTTAGACACAAGATTAGTTTTTAATGTAGGGAAAATTAGGCTCCCAAAATTTCTCCTTTATTGAACGCGGGAAGGATAGGTTTAAGTGTAGCATCAGAACAGATAGTACACTGATCTTAATTTTTAATGAAATAGGATTTGTATGATGGAGTGGAGAAGTTTTGATTATCATTTTCAGACCCGTGTAACACACAGCCCTTAAATTATCAACGGACTCCTTCAATATCTCTGCTAAAGATTCCTCTATGTGTTATAGGGACTCTAAAAATATTCACAAAGATTCTGTTTTTTCTATTGAATGTAAACTTCCATTTAAAACATAAAAAATATCTCTTTTGTGAATTTATGCTTTTGAAGTCATTATTTTACTTGTGTTTATCATAACTTGCCTCTTGCTTTCTCACATTTAATTATAAACCTAAAACCATTTTCACTGAAAATGTCTTCCTAAAAATAGTCTCATCGTAAAAATTGGAATCCCTAAACATTGTAGTAGCAGCAGCAGTATTTATTCAGTTCAATAAAATGATGTCGTCTGAACCCTCAGACAAATAGAGCAACAGCCCAACACTTTGAAACCTCAAAAGAATGCTTGACTAATGTTCCTATTTACTTGCCTCCCGACAAGGGCAGAGTTAGACACAAGGTCGGTTTTTAATGTGGAGAAAATCCAGCTCCACAAAAAGGGGCACTCTAGATAAGAATAAAAATAAAAATTGTCTCCGTCATGAAGGATTTCTCCACTGACCAAGAACAGAAAAGGTGAAATGTAGCATCAGAATAGATACAATAATCTCAGCTCGAAGGCCAAAACAATATAGTTTGTGAAGCTTCTGTCGTTAACTACCCATTCCACACCCTGAGAATGGAAGAGAAAAACTGGCAAGTCATGCTTGGTTCAATTTATCAATGATTCTCAAAGTTCAGATTCAGAAAAATCTTTCGTCATTAATGGTTCAAAAATGCCACAATGTAAAATCTATTGTGTCTGTGTGGAATTAAAATTAATAGGTTGTAGTCTTTTTAACCTTTTCTTTGTTGACTCCCCACTCCTGAATGAATATAAGAAATAATTTAATAGAATTATTAAAAACTTCCAATCTGTACTGCCATAATAATTATAGTGAAATTAGATAAAAAATCCTTAAAACGATTCTATAAATTTAAATAAATCATTGATTCAGAGATCTATGAATAAATATTTACTTACCTAATAGCTAAAATTCTTTTTAAAACTTTTTCTCTCACTTCAACTCCTTTAGATTTGACCATGGAATATAGGTTTTTAGGCAGTGAACAAAAATATATTACCTTGTATATGTGATCTGTTGGATTTCATGAAGTTGCTCCTTTATCCTCTGGATCATATTAAAAATTTGCACTTGCTGATTGTGGAATTTATTTCTTTTTATTTCAAACCAACAAGTGACACGCACATTTACAATAAAATTTACTAAATTGTGTTTTGTTATGAGCCTTTATGAGTATGCACCATGAGTCCATAAACACAGGAGCCTGATGGCCAAAGTTAACTATCTTGCTGCGTTTAAAGGACCAATTTTCCAGGAGGCATAACCTTATCTTTAGAAATATCTACTGTGTATTCATGAGTTTTTGGTCACAGCTGACATGTATTTCACCAATTTTCAAAATGGACTCTAGAGGACTGCTAATAGTGGAAAATGATATTTGGGATTAATCATAGCAATCATTTGAGCCTAATTTCCCCAGGAGATGAGGGAGCACTGAATGTTATAGGGCCTTTTACACAACCATCCATGTTTTTAAAAAGGGCTCTGAAAGGTAGTTCATTATGGTGCAAAGAGCAATCAATTGTGACAAATATTTTTCTATATTTTTTCTAAAATTGCAATCATTCAACTTTCACAACCTATATTGGCATTAGTGTTAACAACAAGGATAGCCTTGACAGTGTTCTCACTGTAATTCATATAAAACGTACCATTTGCTCTGGATAAATAGTACCTGGTTTTTTTTTGGTTTTTTTTTATACAAAGGAATCACCACTTATCAAGGCTTAGATGCCACTCGAGGATAAGGGTTAAAGTGTACATTGGTCAAAAGGACAACATCATAGTAATCGTTAGAAGTGTAAATTTGGTAAATTGGATTACTTAAGGAGAACGGTTCATCAAAAACTTGTTTATATATGACTTGAAGACGGCCATATTGTAGTCAGCTGGAAAACAGGTAAACGGAAGAGAGTTTCACAGGTGTGCACTTCTAAGAAAGAAGCTTTGTTCATAGAATTTACGTTTAGGTTTAGGCACAAATAGTGGGAGAAATTATTGATAGTGTTTGCAGTTAAACAAGTGTTTCTCGTGAATGTTTAGCGAGTAGGGGGGGGACCATAGATTGGAGTTCAGACGAGCACTTGCCATGAAAATAACGATAAAACAAAGACAGGCTCGCAATGTCTCTTCTGTGAGAACGGGGTTGCAGGGAAGAGAAAAGGGCATCCCTCAATAGGCTACAAAGTCTATTCTGAACTCTGTCAAGGCAGGATAAGGTCTTTCTAGCAGCTCCTGCCCAGATGTGACAGCAATACCCCATCCTTGGACATTGCACCACTATTAAGAACTATGCTTCAGAATATTACTTTCATAGGGTGTTACTTTTGTAAAAGTTAAATGGTGTTCTGGTCCCTTATTTTTTTTTTTAGTTTTCTGTCCATTTTCCTCCACAATTTCCTTATGGAACAATGTGTCCTTATCCATTCTCCCATTAACTCCAATACATCTAAGATTTTCAACAATTTCATGTTTTTGTTGGGCAGTTTTCACTATAGTCTTTGCCTTATCAATTTATTTATTATTTATCAATAATAATATCGTTCGTATAAGGCCATAGCCTTCAAACCCAAGGGCAAGACATCTTATTTAATGGTGAAGGTTGACATGAAAATTTAATTCTATTTTTACTGCAAGTTGAAATTCCAGATTTTCCGGCCATTTTTAATAAAATACTTGAAAAACATCAGAATTTAAATTACAAATATTTTTGGTGCTTATTATGCACTTAGATTACTGTGATATTTTCAAATAGTTTTTCAAATTAAATACAAGTTTTAAAATATCCTTTTTGGTACTTGTACAGTTTAATCAAGACATTAAAAAATGAAAATATGGAAAAAAGATTATATTGTACGTACTCGTTTTGGAATAAAGTTTTCATGCAAAAAAAAAAAAAATCAATAAAATCATTTAATTTGATCAAGCATTTTTTTACTGAGGAAAATCAAATTTTAATGAGATCAATCGAGTAGTGGCCATCTTTTTTTTTTCTTTGTCCACTTAGGAGAAGGGAACGCCAGGAGTAGATAACTCCAATTACTGCTTAACATTTATCAAAATTTGATGAGATTTGGAAACACGAGCAGAAAAAAAAATACTTAGATAAATATTTTAGTTTTTTTTTTTTTCACTTATCTTAGTTTTTATGTCCTTTTAATCTTTTTTTATTGTCCTTTGTTAATACATTTTGTTTAAAGGCACCCTCCTCCTCATGTCCGTAAACAGCCAAATGGCAGTGATAGATCGATTTCATTAAAATTTGGGTACTCATGCACTTATTGATCCATGCTGAAATAACGTTATTTCAAAAGCCATTCTTAACATGGGTAAGGGAAGGTGTTTTGTACCTATTCTGTACTTTAACCTTAAAATTGAATAAAAAACAAAACTTTAATTAAACTTGGAAATATGATTTATAAAATAGTGCGGATCATTAAGTGCATTTGCAGCAAAATTTGATTTTCCTCTGTAAAAAAAAAAACTAATTGATTAAATGAAGTGAAATTTTTTTCCAGAGAACTTCATTCCATAATGGGTACATACTACATAACTTTTTTTTTCAATATTTTCATTTTTTAATGTCTTGATTAAACTGTACAAGTACCTCGTTTTTATTAGATTGTTAGGTGAAAATACAGAAGTTACAAAACATTCTCCTCCCCATGTTAAGAATAGGTTTCCACAATGTTATTTCAGCATGGTAACAAGTGTTAAAAATTCTTCTATACATTTGATAAAATTTGGAATGAATTTAAAAGTAATGTGTACTTAATTCTGAGATTAGCCTGTAAACAGGTTTCTTAATGAATAAACACTTGTATATGCCTGAGAGCATTTATTATAAAAATATAAAGAAATCAGAATAATTATTTGTTGTATTTTTAAGTATTTTAAAACCAATTCAAGATATATTCGCGATAAGAAAAAACAAACATAGGATAAACATGATCATTTAACTTGTTAACAGTTTTTTAATGAATAAAAACTTTATACAACCAATCAGAATAATTTTAGTTGTATATTTTTAAAAGGTAAGTTTATTCTAATGAAAAAGTCAGATATTTGTTATAATTAAAAAGTAAATAAACAGTTTGGTTCGTTAAAAAGGAGTTTTCAACAGGTGAATCCGATAAATCAACGTGTGTAAATTGTTATTTGTATATGAAATTAAAGTGATTTTACTCCATTTTAATTTTTATATTTCTATTTAATTTCTAAGGAAAAATTATAAACAGAAATATTAAGTTTATTTTTGTTAAAACTGAGTTTTATTTAAGCAAAACGTGTTGCCAGCGACAAGTACACCGTGATAAAAATCTCAATTTGTTTCCAATTTATTTGGTCTTTAAATTGGATTGCTCAAATAAATACAAAGTTTTGAAGAAAAATCTTTGAGATAACTTTTGACATTTTGCAACTTTCTTTAGATGTGATTAGTTAGTTTCAAAATCGACCTACCCTAGTATGTATGCTCTCCTATAGCCCACACCACTGGACCAATCAGGACTAAACCTAGCATGATGATGGTCCCCACCTAGGGATTTATCACACCATTTTTCAAGGTAACGGTCAAAGTCATAGCATATATATATATATATATATATATATATAAAGGGTGTCCACAAAGTCTGGCTACATAATGTAGCCAGACTTTGTGGACACCCTATATATATAATATATATATATTATATATACACACACACACACACACACACACACACACACACACACACTCCTACAGCCCACATCACTGAACCGATCATGACCAAATCTGACTGACCCAGAGATAGTGCACATCAATTTTCAAGGTCAAATGTTAAGATCATATTTGGTGCAGCTCTTACGTCCACTTACGGCAAGGGTACCTGCAAAGCGGATACTTGAGTGTACAACAAATATACTCACACTTTGCTAGTATGAAATATTTCAATAGAGAAGAATGTTACAAAACAGAACGTTATAACTTAAAATTTAGATCAGAAAAATAAACAAAGAATGTTAGTAACAAGAACAATATACAATATATAATAAGCAAACAAATATATAACGGCAAAACGGCCATGCGCGTGTTAATATGTCCAGCAAAGGCTTTTTTCGCTGGAGTTCTCAGGGGAGGGGGGGATTTACTATGTTTTAGAACTTTTTATATACTCCCTAGATTGTAATATCTACGATTTGTGAAGGGACGGTGTTTGTAGATTTATTTTGATAAACTTTTATAAAATTCACACTATTCCATCCTCTCGCATGTTTGTCTTTTTTGTATAAATATAGAGAAACTGTATCCAATCAAATTAGCTCGCTGGCCTTCATGGCCACATATCTTGTTGGCAATCAAGCTTTGATCAATGTGGGGAATACCCTTCATATCAGACAATTGCTATTCATTTGAGAGCTCCCCTTTTTCTGGGGAGCATGGTTTCCCCAACATCATAGGGAAACAAATGAAATGGCGGAAAGCTGAACTGGCCTTCAGCCAACGTTCATTTCTGCACCTGCTAGCAAGTCGACTTTTTAATTGACGTCGCGAAATTTGAATGATTTTCACTTCCTATGGTATCGTAGCGGTAAGACGTCACGTTTGTCTTTCATTTTCTTTTCCGCCTTCAGGTTTGTCATGGGTTCGAGCCTCCCTCCCTACTAACACTTGTCTTTTACACCTCCAAACACCCAGGCAATGCCGGGTACCCCCGCTAGTATATAATAAGCAGTAATATATAACCAATAACTGATGCTAGTTTAATGAACAAAGAAATGATTTATCTACTCACAACACAGACCAAGCAATTGGCCAGTTAGAGTTGGTCAACAGATAGAGTCCAGTTAAGATTTATTTGAGACTGGTTTGGAGAAATGTTTTGGTCTCTACGGTCCATGAAAACATTCCCGCAGATACACAAGACAATGTAGGAATAAAGAGAAAAGCGTGCCAACGGAATGACATGGAAATAAATGTATATGAAAATAACTTTTCTGGAGAAAATCTTTTGCAGCATTCACAGAATCTAGAAACAAGGTATGTGCCCCCCTGAAAAGATGCTATTCATCCCATTAAAGAACTGTCCCAAGTATGTTATTGTCTGCGTTAGCGGAACTGTTTATTGAAGGTCTAAGCACTGACACACACACACACTAGATCAGGTGTCTCAAAAGTTTTCAAACAGCGGGCATATGCCAACTTTTTGGAGTCACACGGGACAAAATAAAAAATGACCTGGACGTGTTTTATACCGTTTTGATTTTTAGTGAAACTGGTTCTCCAAAACCTCATTATTTTAATCATTTTCTGAACAAAAAGAAAAACCACCCGACTACTTTCATGCATTTCCATTTTAATCAATCCATCAGACATACATCTGAATACGCCAAGCCTGAATACAATTAGAACGACTATAATTAGGAATTACAAACTTGGATTCGCAACGGATGGCCGATACCATACCCAGAGAAAGAGCTTAATCCCCTGAAGAGATTTATTCTGCTAATGGTGATTCTTCGGCATAATAAAAAGGTGTGACTGCTATGGATTACAGCAAACTGAATGACCATGTTGAAGCAAACACGGCATGTGTCGATGTGTGCTCACAAAAATTGAGATACTGGCATAGGTAGGAGTCTGACAGGTGTGTTCGACTCGAGAAATGCTTGCACATGCACTGTTCTTTATGGTTGTTCCGAACCAGAGTGGTAAAGGGGCAGAGATACTGCCCAACTAGGATGGGATTTTGACTTGATGTAGCTTCGTCTATTATGCAAGCGATCATTGAGGCTGTTCTATCCAAGGATGTAACTATTCAATGTTGGCATACATAGACGGTGTATACATCAACAGCAGCATGAAACCTGTGGAGCAAGTGAAGCAGCTTTTCCTTCGGTTTGAACTAGAAAGCAAGGATCTGGAAGACAGTGCAAGAGTGTTTGGATTAAAAGTCATGGGTTAGGAGGAAGATAGAATTTGCGATGGATTGGTTGGTTGTTTTATGGTATATCAACCCTTTTCGGGTTATTTAATGCTGAATCCAAAGATTTTGAAGAAAATTTTTTTAATAGAATATATTTGTTGTTTTCAGGTCTGTTTCTATTTAACCTATAGTTGGGACCCTAACAGGTACTACCACTCTGGGTCAGAGTGGACCTGGGAACAATAGTAATTAAAGGGTGGCTCCACACTTCCCAAAGCCTGCAAGCTGGGGCCTCACCACTGAATATAGTTTAAGGTCATATCCAGGACCTTTGCGATGGAAGCCTGGAGGTATTATTCCGGATGTCCCAGAGGTTGTGACATGTCATGCCATTTTCTCCCAGTGTGGGAAACTGTGTGTGGGTGGTTCTAAGCAGCAAGGAGAATTATAAAACGAAGGGCCAATGCCATGAATTGAGAATGGAATGATACTACAGAGGATGCCTCACTGACAAATAGTCCAGGAAACTATAGCCAAGGTGAAGCAGAAATCCTTCACAGGGCCTATGGTGTGCAAACGTACAAGATTTATTGGTAAACGCAAGTTCCCTGACAACCAGCATGCTCCTGGAATGCAATGATGTGTTCGAAGATGCATGTTGGTTGCTATCCATAAACAACGCCCAGCTTGTTAACTTGGGCAAACTGTGTGGCACTGGAAGGGCATCAATCTAGCGTTACAATGGAAATGCAAAGTCATAAGCTTAAAAACAGACTTGGTAAGCATGTATCACTGGCTAGTGGACATGCTCATTAGAATGACCAGAGTACGCACAAAGGCCACCAGCAAAATTTTGCTCCACAGATGGTTGGACATGATAAAGTTGCTGACTAAAGAGTATGAACTGTCCAAGGATGTTGATCCCATTGAGCCAGAACTTGAACCTCATGATCCGGGTAGCACAAAGGCGACTTGAGAGGATAGAATCTGCAATTGAATCTGTACCTTTCACTTGTGCCCTAATGAGTCAGATTATTAAAGTACATAAGAGTAGTAGACATCTGGACATCTGACATACAGCGATTACCTAATCTGATGTACAGTCAGCTATTAGAGTGTGTGAAGAATGTCAGATGATTGATCTATACCCAGTTTGTTTGACAAAAGAAGGATTAGCAGTAAAAGTTAATTGGCAAAGGTTGGGATGGACATAACCCACTATAACGATGAGCACTTCCTGACTAATTGTAGACCAGCACATTTTACCATTTGGCAGCCGTTGTCATGGCAGGACTCCAGAAACATTCTCGAACTATCCCCACCTCTGAACCCCATTTTCTTTGATCTTGCTTAGAATTCAGCCCCATGTAGAGAGCGACCTGCTTGTTTTCGGACCACACCAAGCCGGAAAACAGTGGACGTAGAGAGAGTTGGGAGGGTGCTACTAATATTTTGATTTTATTTTTTCTACCCCCCCCCTCCTCAAGCCAATGAAATAAAACGATTTATAGAATTTTATGTTTGCAAATTTATCTTTGTTATAATAAAATATAATAAAACACTAACACTTGTACGATTTGAAAATCTTAAGTAGAACGACCCTCGGTGTGCTTGAGGTATTGTGGTGAATGAGAATATTAGTTAAGATCAGCATAGCCTAGCAAAGGTACAGGGATGAGGATGACCATAGAACCCATTTTTGAGTGACCTTGTGCCTAATTTTGTTTTTCCGTTCTGTTTCAAACATTTCAGGAGAATAAAAAAATATATAATTCAATACACTTTGAGTGTGTTCTACTGCAGAAACTGCTTAGTGATAATGTATTATAGTGAGGAATTCAGGGAGTTTTCTGCCAGCTGGGAAGTGTGCCTGAGGTTTTGGTGTGTCTACGTACCAGCAAGTAACGACATCATAGAACCATGCTACCACAGTAATAAATGGATTCCAATTAGAAAAAGGTGTTCAAGAAGCAGTGTATTGGTACAATGTTGCATCATACAGATGTATCGTTCTGTATGGTGCAACGTTGGCTGACTGCACCTGCCAACAGAATCTACAAATATGAGGTTAGGATAAGGAATATCTTACCAGTGCCCACATCAACGGCCTTCACAGAAAACCAGTATTATCTGGGCGATCCTGTATGGGTAAAGCTGCCGTATTATCAGTGCACATCAAAATTCCAAGGAGGAATGGTAACAGAGGGGATATCAGCCCGCAAGCCAATAAAAACAATATCTCCTTTTTTTCAATAATGGCTCAGTTTTCCTATCCAGCAAAAATAGACAAGTTTTCCATGAATGGGGTTTCCTCAATTCATAATTTGAATAAATTTATGCCAGGTGATTTTTGTTTACTTTTTTTTTTTATATAGGAGTCACCACTTATCAAGGCCTGGAAGCCACTCGAGGATAAGGGTTAATGAGTGTACAGTAATAAATGGGATAATATAGTAATTGTTAGTAATGAAAATTTAGTACATTGGATTACTTAAGGGGGCGGTTCATCAAGAATTTGTTTATGTTGGACTTGAAGGCAACCAAGTTGTACTCAGCTGGGAAACAGGCAAACAGAAGAGTTCTACAGGCATACAGTTCTAAGAAAGAAGCTTTGTTCATGGAATCTACGTTTTGACTTAGGCACAGTCAAAGAGTGGGGAAAATTATTGTCAGTGGTTTCAGCTAGATGGGTGTTTTTCGTGAAAGATTGGCGAGGGGGGCCCCCCGAGATTGGAGCTCAGACGAGCACTTGCTATGGAAATAACGATAAAGCAAAGACAGGTTAGCAACGTTTCTTCTGTGGGAGAGAGGTTGCAGGGAAGAGAAAAGGACATCCCCTACTAAGCTACAAAGTCTATTTTGTACTCTGTCAAGGCAGGATAAGCTGCTTCTGGCAACTTCTGCCCAGATGTGGCAACAATACTCCATCCTTGGACGGACTTGGCTTTGATATAGAGAACTAGCGAGGGGTACCCGGCGTTGCCCGGGTGTTTGGAGGTGTGTGTGGTTTTGGGTGAATCAAAACTCCGGGGGAGGGGGAAGGAATAAAAAAAAAAATGTTTTGGTAGGTAAGTATGAGGGTCGAACCCGAACCCTTGAGGCAAAGTTGGAAATTAAAGTATGAAAAAAAAAAAAAAGTGCGACGTTAACCATTGGGCCACTGCGAGATGCTAACGGAAACACGTTTGAATTTATTTAATTACTTAAATTAGCAGGTGCACGTTTTAATGACTTAATGAGGTCAACTTTTGACTGTGGGGTAGCATTTCATTTAGTGCGGGAACGCTTTTTTCCCCCCCCAAGATGTTGGGGGTAGGGGGAACAGCTCCACTTGTCAAAATTGAATAGCAATTGTCTTCTGATATAAGGAAATAATATTTCCACATTGATCAAAGCTCATTGCTTTCGGACATTTCCAGCGATTGAGACCGGAAAAATACATAGACAATTAGTGTCGCTTTTATTACAGGAAAAGGCCTAACCCACATGCGGCGAGCGAAAGCTGTTGAATATTTATCTTCCTGAAGTCGAGCAAATTAAATAGACAGGCGAGCTCCATTGTTAACTCAGATATTACGATTTACATGTGATATAAAAAGTTTTAAAAAGTTGTTAGACGACCGACCGCTTCTCTGAAAAAAAGCCTTTCTTGGACATACACAAAAAGCGAACATACATTTTCGCTTTTATATATATAGACTAGCGGGAGTACCCGGCGTTACCCGGGTGTTTGTAGGTGTGTGTGGTGTTAAATAAAAAAGAGGCGAAGTTTGAAAACAAAATCGGCCAGCCAGAATGAGTTAGTGAAAGATGTTTGAATTTATTTAAGAATCAAATTGACAGGTGCACGGCCGGAAGTCGTCGAGCGTTACGACGATGACGATGTAGGTTTGTTTGTTATAAGTGAAGTAAAAAAAGAAAACATTAACACTTAAGCGGGGGGAAAAAACACAAAAAAACTAACGTAAAAACAAACACGTGAAAAATGGCTTAAATAAGCCTGTTTCAATATTAAAATTAAAAAAATCGAAATAAAAAAAATAAAATAAAAAAATAACATCTCACACGATTCGAACCCAAAACGTTTAGATAATGAACCAACGCCTTAACCAACCGAGCTAAGGCGAAGTACATAAAATTTATTTGTTTTTTCAACTATTTAAAGTAAATCAGATCACGACGTCATCTGACACATGCGTAGAATCGGTCATTGTCACGTGGACCGTTTTTGTTCACCCCCACCTGTCGAAAATTGTCGATTTCGGAGTGAAAAAGTTAATGTTTTTTACCAATTTTTCGATATTTTTCGAGCAAAGGATGGAGCTTCGATGTGATACAGAGTTTGTGAATTTTCGTCACGTCTGTCGAAAGTTTTTAGTAGACATCCAAACATACATACATACATACATTTTCGCTTTTATATATATAGATTGCATCAGCAGTGAGATATCTATTGGAATCCTAGGTGTATCAGCATTTTTTGGGAATTTTTGACACCCCTAACACGAAACTGCGAATAAAATATAGAAAACTTGTAATTTCTCTTTTAAAAGTGGGTTGTTTATTTTCTTTATGGAATATGCTTCCAAAATAAACTATTAAAGTTGTTTAAAAAATAATAGAAATATTTTTTTTTTTTTAAATGGTGTTTACAAAGTGCCGGCACGCCTTCATGCAGCCATTTGTTTTATGTAATGAAATCAATTGAATTTTACAAGTTAA
This sequence comes from Euprymna scolopes, assembly GCF_053919585.1. Classification (NCBI taxonomy): domain Eukaryota; kingdom Metazoa; phylum Mollusca; class Cephalopoda; order Sepiida; family Sepiolidae; genus Euprymna; species Euprymna scolopes. The sequence goes on from NC_136508.1 coordinate 63,471,869, forward strand.
TTTTTTTTAAATTTTTAAAATTTAAAAATCTATAAAATTTTTCTATTGGTTAAGTTTTTACGATATTTTCAGGGTCAATGTGAACTTTTATGCTCTTTCCAATAAACCGAATATAATATTTTAGACAAACTTTTCTTTTTAATTCACCCCCCCCCATTTTGAAATGTCTATTAAAATTTTAATAATTTATGCGCCAAAGTTTTATATATCACAAATTAAAGATAAGATCAATAAATAATATATTGTAAATTAAAACAAAAAATAAAAAGTTTTTTGGAAATTTACCTGTAAAGTCCAAAGTGTAAAACACTTTAAAACCACGCTGATTTTTTTTTTTAATTGGAAGCCTATGTTCTGCTTATATTGTCCAGTAAATAGACGATAACAATTTTTTCTATTTCATTCAATATTTTTAAGAATATAATAAATCAAAATTTATGTATTTCTTTGAGAAAAGAAAATTCCTGGAGTGTTTTTTTTTTTTAAGGAATAATCTTATGAGTAAAATTTGACTATTTTTAAACTATGGGAACACATATTTCTCCAGGTACAAGGCTATACGCCTAACGCGAACGTGTGGTTTTTATGTCCTTTTGTTCATCCATAGTTCAAAACAAGGAGAAAAATTACTTCCGGTTTTTCAAAAAATGTTTCCATGATTGCGTTTTTCAAATAGTTGTTTAAAAAAATTTTATTTAAAAAATAAATTGAATTTAAAATATAAATATAGATAAATTCTTAACTATGAAGAATGGAACTACACATTGAATTGTTTTTTTTTATAGGCAAGTGATTTTTTGGAATTTATATCGATTTCTTATACTCGAAGGAAGTAAAATTTCGTTGATTTTCTTCAAATCTTTTTTAAAGAAAGCCGATTTAAAAAAAAACAAATATTGCATAATTTGCTATAAAACCTGTTATTTTTTTAAAAATTTCGTCTTTGCTCCTTTAATTGAAAAAAAAATTAGGGTTTGAATTACATTTTTCGGTGCTAATGCAGAGTGATCCGCGCTATTTTTTAAAATCGTATTTCCACGTTTAATTAAAGTTTTATGGGTTTTTTTTTATTCAATTATAAGGCTAAAAGTACAGAATAGGTACAAAGCACCTCCTCCTCATGTTAATGGCTTTTTAAATAACGTTATTCCAATACGGATCACTCTCTGCATGAGTACCCATTTTTCAAGTAGTTATAAGCTTGTAAAAATAGGTCGAATTATTCAATTTTTTTTCACACATTCTTAAAATCGGTTTCTGACACTGCTACTGGAGCGGTAGAACGATCCCACCATTTTTCCAGAGACCTTGGCAACAGATTTAATGTACGCGTTCCATTTCAGATCAGGAGTAAAGGTCAAGCCCAGAAGCTAGTCAAAACATGAGGCTTCTCAAAAACGAGAGCCCTCCATTTCAATTGATGCCAGACGGGGATCAATGCGTCTGGAATTATATGATCAATACCTTTTTTTTTTTAATTTTAGAACTTAATTTTCTCATGAATTTTTCCAGTGCAAAAAGGAACATCTTTTCACGATTTCTCTCTCCCACTGAAACCGATTTTTTTTTTTTTAATTTAGAAAAAGACATCTAATATCACCCACCTCGTCTGAAATTACATGCGCTATTTTATATATAAATTAAAAAAAAAAAAAAAAAATCCAAATTATATTAGGTAAATGCAGAATACGAGCCATGCTAAAATAACGTTATTTAAAAACCTATGCTTAACAGAGTGGAGGAAATGTTAACTATTCTGTACTTTCACCTAACAATTTAAGATACTGTAAAAATTCAAGGTAACCGTCAAGATTCTTTCCACAAAAAAAAAAAAAAAAAACAAAACCTTTACAATGACGACGTACACGATTTTCGGGAGTGCTGTTGCAAACGAAGATAACATTTAAAACTGGCGCAGAGAAATAGTTTCCATGATATAAAGAAATTACTTTTTCAAAGAGTGGGATGACTTTTATAATTTTACGGTAAAATGAGCACCCACTTTCTGGCCACCTAGTAATAAGGAATTACATTGCTTAATATCCGGAAAACTACTTGTTTGCGGCAAATCTAAATGATATTCGTTTTCAGCATACTCGTCATTTTTAAAGGCGATTGTTAAGGTGGAAAGTAAATAAAAAAATTACCAAAATAGTTTTCGGGCAGCCCAAATAAACAAAAAAAATTATAATAACGGTATTATTATACAAACACCGTGACAGCGAATTAGTAAAATCTTTTACGTAGTATTCTGTTACGTTTCGGTGTGCTGAACACGAATCTGAAAACTGGGTTAGGGTTAGGGTACATTTTTTTCTACTAATTCGCTGTCACGGTATTTGTATAAATTTACCATTATAACTAGGTGGCCAGAAAATTGGCGCTCATTTGACGTTAAAATTACAAAGAAAAGTAATCACTTTCTGAAAAAGTAATTTCTTCATATCATGAAAACTATTTCTCTGCGAAACTTTTAAATGCTATATTAGTTTTTCAGTACCTCCGAAAACCTGTACATGTCATTGTAAAGGTTTTTTTTTTGAATTCGAAAGAATCTCGACATTGACCAAATTTAATTTTAAAATCGTGCATAAAGAAACAAAATAAAAAAAGTTAGTAAAAATTCATTTTTTTTTTTACGAGAGTACGCAGCGTAGTAGTATATACACCCCCAACCTCCCCATGTTAAAAACGGCTTTCTGAATAAACACACCTAACCTCGAAAGCCGTTTTAACATGGGGAGGTTGGGGGGGTGTTTATTTCCGAAAGCCGTTCTTAACATGGGGAGGTTAAGAGTGTTTATACTACGTTGGGTACTCTCGTATATAAAATAAATAAATAAATAAATAAAAATGAATAAAACCCAAATCATAAATAGCTGAAAGACATGACGGGACGGGGTGATTATAGAAATGTTCTTACCAAAAAACGTGGATTGCAAAATTCAGAAAAAACGTTAGCTGGAAACCAAGAAATCATTTTTTTTTTTTTTTTTTTTTTTTGCCTTTAAATTGCCAAGAGATTTTACTGCAAGAATAATATTCTGGTGAATATATCAAGTCAAAGATACGGAAAAGTAAAATATCAACTCAGGCAATTAAAGTACCTGCATATCTGAGACTTGCTAATCAGAAAACAGGCACAGCTTCCCTTGGCTACCGTAAAAAAAAAAAAAAATGTCCGCGAACGAGACGGACTTTTAAAGCCAATTCCAAACATTCCAAGTGTCCATAAATACAGAAAGAAAATCTGATTTAAACGACTCTAATCAATCGAGAGAAAAAAAAGCTACACGAAGTAAAAAAATTTTGTTTTTTAATCATACAAATTAAATTCGGTAAGACGGATATTTTGGTCCACGGACATTTTGGCCAACGGAATGAAATGCGCGATGAAATAATTTTCAATTGTAAAATCCTCTTCACCCTCACGCTCTTGACGGAAACCGTTTTAGGAGATGTTTCCCTGATTCTACTTTCGATTTTTCTCGCTTTAATGCCCCTATTCCGAATTCGTAGCAGCGGGCCGACATCTGTGGACTTTTTCTCTACCAAAACGATCATGAATGTTTTGTTTAAAATTTCAACCTGATATAAATTATTGTACAGTAAAAATAGTTAAAGTAAAACAAAAATCATTTTTCTTATTTCGAATTATTTAATCAAGTAAAAATTCCATTAATAAAAAATCGTTAATGTCAACCCGCTGCTACGAATTCGGAATAAAGCATGTAAGCGATAAAAAGCGAAAGTAGAACCAGGGAAACATTTCCTACAGGAAAACCAAAAAACATTTTTTTTTTTTTTTTTTTTTACAAGGGAATCACCACTTATCAAGGCCCAGAGGCCACTCGAGGATAAGTGGTCAAAAGGACAATATCATAGTAATCGTTAGAAGTGTAAATTTGGAAAATTGGATTACTTAAGGGGAACGGCTTGCACGAGCCTTTTCTAGTCTCACACAAAAACACGCGTTCACATTTCGAGCTATATTACTTGTCATATATATTACGCGCACACAAACATACGCGCGCACGTCCACACACGTACATATATTCACGTTCGCGTACATGCACTCACATTCACGTGCATATACACACACGCTAACGTACACACATGTAATCACACATACACACACGTACGCACGCATGGACAACGTCACTTCCCTTTCAAAGGAAATCCACACATGCGCAAAAGACCACCGGAAACAACTATAAAAACAAGAGACAAGCTGTTTCCTACCCTTTTCAATTCAGCTACCAAGCTGAGAGGTTCGACGAACCAGCCTCCTCCGTTTCGGGGCGCACGCGCCTGCGCGCCTCATGCAACCTGCTACTGTATGTGGGGCAAAAGCTAACAGACAGTATGTACACTTTATATGTTTTCTCTCTCCATGAACTGGATTGACATTCTCACTCTTTCTCTCTCTCTATATGCAACTTGTGCCTGAGAATACCTTCGCGTAGCTGACTGCTAACATGGCGTGCAGCTTTACTGAGGTTAACCCTCTCTCTTTCTCTTTCTACATGCCGGACTGCCATTTCTCGTTTCTCTACTCCATTTCCTTTTCTTGCCACGCGCGAACAAACATTGGTGACCCAAACGTGAGATGAACACGCATTTCCTTTTCTTTCTATACCACCAGTCTCGCAACAAATGATGGTGACACCCGCGCGGATATGAACACGTGTTATACCTAAAATATTCATTTTTCAACAGAAAATAAACGACATGTTTATTTTATCCAGCAACTGAGTTTTTGTTTCCTTCATTCCATTCGTTTCATTATTTTCTTTTGTAGCGAGTTAGGATATTTATATCCTGGTCTGCAATAGGCCTGTCAAGAACTTGTTCATATTGGACTTGAAGACGCCCATATTGTAGTCAGCTGGAAAACAGGTAAACGGAAGAGAGTTCCACAGGTGTGTAGTTCTAAAAAAAAGTTTTGTTCAGGGAATCTACGTTTAGGTTTAGGCACAGATAAAGAGTGGGGGAAAATATTGATAGTGTTTACAGGCAAACGAGTGTTTCTCGTGAATGTTTGGTGAGGGGAGGCCATAGATTGGAGCTCAGATTAGCACTTGCCATGAAAATAACGATAAAACAGAGACAGACTCGCAATGTCTCTTCTGTGAGAAAGAAGTTGCAGGGAAAAGAAAAGAGCATCCCCCACTAAGCTACGAAGTCTATTTTTAACTCTGTCAAGGCAGGATAAGATATCCCCCCCCCTAACAAATCATGTAAATTGATCAAGTCGTTTTATTTTTATAAAGAAAATCATTTTTAAACGATTTAAAAAGATCGATGGGAAGTCGTAGTTATTTCAAGGTTGAATTACTGTTGAGTTATCTTCCTTTATTTCTCCAAGATGGCGATGCGAGACAGTCCCTCCTCTCTTACTCATAAAATTTGATTTGCTTAGTTCAAAATAAAACTAGATCAGTTTACGTGACGTGGGAGAAATGATCAAGTAGAGGAGGAAAATATGGACTACTTCGTCTGTAGATTTGGGTAATAGTGATGATGCCTCTCCTAGGATGAAATATAGGATTTGATTGTCATGAATATATGCGTATAAAACAATGTAGTCTAGTTACATAAGATGGGGGTATTGAGGGAGATAGGATGGTCTGCTTGCGTGTTAGACGATCCGTCCCCATTTTATGTAATATATGGTAGAGGAATTGAAAAGGAAAAATGTGTCGCATAATGATGACGAAAACATGCCGTTATATATCAGCGAAAGAAATGCAATTATTTACATAAATATACGTGAAGAATATTAATGAAGAGATAGAAAGAATGAGAGATCGTTGAGAGATGAGTAACATTACTTGCGGTTGATAGCTGCAAAAGGGTGACTGGCTAGTCAGGAACGCGGTGGTGGCCCATGGCCCCACCGGAGCGGTGTTTGTTACATCTTGACTGCTTGAGGGTCCGGCGCGAAAGAGGGAGAGATATGGGAAAAAGGAAGTGACGTAGCTATGTCACTTCCTTTTTCTCATTCTCATATCTCTTCCTCTTTCAACTCCCACAATACTCCCTTCCTATTGGAAGGAAGGGAGTATTGTGGGAGTTGAAAACTCCCAGGCTAACTCGATTGTCGCCCTTTAACTCAGGAGACCGACCTAGCTACGTCACTTCCTTTTTCCTGTCCCCCTCAACAGATTGGTAGACCGCCGACATGACATTTTTTTCAAATAGTGACTTAACGAACATTCTCATAAAAGCTTAACAATCTACATTCAAAAAACATTTTTAAAACGTTCTCACTGGTGCAAATGAAACATACTGATATATCGTTAGATAATCAGCGAAATATACTCAAAAAAAAGAAAGAAAAAAACAAACCAAAAACGCAATTAAAAAAAAAAAAAGGAAGTGACGTAGCTAGGTTGCTCTCCTGAGTTAAAGGGCAACAATCAAGTTGGCCTGGGAGTTTTCAACTCCCACAGGGGTTGAAGGTTTAGACATAATAAATTTGTATGTGGCATCTGTTAATGAAAATCTACAGCAATTTGGTGCAGAAGGAAATTTCTGCAATCAAAAAATATTATATACGGGAAGGACATAACATAGGACAGAGTAAGTAGCCATTTTTTGTATTTTCAAAAGTGTCTGCCATAAAAAAGTCGGTTCAATAACACTAGCGAAATTCCAAATTCTAATATTGAATTTCAAGGCAAACTAATGGTCTCTACTTAATTGTCACGTCACAGTAATTAACATATCCAGAAATTACAAAACACAATAAAGTAGAAAAATATTAAAGAAAACATTTTTTGACGAAAATAAGCAAAAATAAAATGTTTGGTTAAAAAAACAAAACAAAAAACACAGGACAGTTTCAAAGGGAGGTAAATAGCGTGTAACTATTGCCAATTTTGAAAGTAAATTATGCGTTTTGCCTTGTTTTTAGCATAACTGAGTTACTTCCCTTGCTATTATGTCACAACTTTCCAAAGAAATATGGTGACTGTTTTATACGATAAAGTTTGAAAATTCGTGTTTTTTAAATAATGCGTTAATATTTTGAGTACTTTCGACATGTTAATTAAGTAAGTTTAGTTGAAATTAACACAAAACGTCAATAGATACCCTTTTTTTTTTTTACTTGAGAATCACCACTTATCAAGGCCTGAAGGCCACTTGACGATAAGGTTTTTTTTTTACATAGGCATAACTACTTATCAAGGCTCAGAGACAACTCGAGGATAAGGGTTAAGAGTGTACAGTAGACAATATAGCAATCGTTAGTAATGGAAATTCAATAAATTTGTTAACTTTAGTGGAACGGCTCATCAACAACTTGTTTAATGGTGGAAATAGGGTAGCATTTGATTGTTTATGAGGACAACTCAACAAGAACTTTTCTTTTTTTAAAACCGATTTTTTTGTTTTCTGAATTTTGCTCTTATAGTGTAGTTGCAGCAAAAAAATCTTTAATTTCTATTCAGAACTAGGTAATGTATAAATGGCGCTGACATGGAAGAATGCAAGAAAAATATGTTTGAGTATTAAAAATCGTCTTATCTTGTGATTTTTTGTTATTAGGTACAGACAAAAGGAATGCCGATGCTCAAAATGTATAAACATTTTGACCCCCTCCCTTTACTTAAAAATTGACAAAAAAATCAGGAAATTAACCAATTTTAACGAAATTTTCAGTATTTATCAAATAATGATCATGAAATATAATGGACTTATTATTTTTATTCAAATTTAAAAAATTTTTTTTTTTTTTTTACAAAGGAATCACCACTTATCAAGGCTCGGAAGCCACTCGAGGATAAGGGTTAATTGGTATACATTAGTCAATGAGATTATAGCATAGTTATCATAAGCAGTGGAAATTTAGTTAGTGGGATTACTTAAGGGGAACGGTTTATCAAGAACTTGTTTACGTTGAACTTGAAAACAATCAAATTGTAGTCAGCTGGAAAGCAGGAAAATGGAAGACAGTTCCACAGGCGTGCAGTTCTCAGCTGAGCACTTGCCATGAAAATAACGATAAAGCAGAGACAGGCTTGCAATGTCTCTTCTGTGGTGGGAAAGAGGTTGCAGGGAAGAGAAAAGGGCATCCCCACTAAGCTACAAAGTCTTTTTTTAACTTTGTCAAGACAGGATAAGCTGCTTCTAGTAGCTCCTGCCCAGATGTGGCAACAGTACTCCATAATTGGACGTACCTGGCTTTTATGTAGGTAGAGAATTGCACCAGGAGTGAGATATCTACTGGAGCGATAGAAGGATAGTGGAAATGTATTATTTTGTTTAAACAAAAAACACCTTTACTAAAGTTATGGTTTTCAGTAGTAAAAAAAAAAAAAAAAAAAATTTATTTTTGCTTTTTTTTATGAAAATCAAGCATCATAAATTGTAACAATGAAAAAAGAAAAATTAATGTTTTTCAGGAACATTACGAAAAAAGCACCTAAAGTCTGTATTAATGAATTTGACATAACTTGAAGGAAAATTAATTTCTCAAACTACTGATATTATAATTGAATTAAGCATTGTTTATTTAGTATTTTCACACACAAAAAAATTATAATTGCAAAAAATAGTTCTACTATTCTTTTTAGATTACATGTTTTGCGTAATCTTTATGTGTAAGATTCTAATATTTTCCTTGCTTGAATGAACGTGTCACTTTTTGGTGTAACATAATTTTTTATATAATCTTGAAAAACAATTTTTTTAAATTTAAAAGCAGGAACACAGAAAAATAATTAAGTTAAAAAATATTAAAAACTAGCTGTACCCGGCCACGCGTTGTTGTGGCTCAGTTTGTTAAAATAGAACACATGTGAAAGTAGAGAAAAGTTTGATTCTTTTTTTCAAGAGAATGTACAAATTATTTATTTTTTTAACAGATGTTAAGAAAATAAACAGAAAAATACTTCCATCATTAATTATGCAAAAAAATAAATAAAATGTTGATTTAGTGTTTCAATATGCTTATAAATTACGATAAAACTTGCTGAGTATGCACTGTTTTACAGTTGTTGTAAAAATGGAACGGAAACTTAAATTTCGCTTCATTTTAATCTTTCTTAATTTTTTAATTGTGCCCCCCCCCAAACGAATATAATCAAAACAGTAACATTCAACAATTGTACTTTATGTATATAAAACACAAAATATTTATTAAAAAAAAAAAGTTAATAAATAATTCCATTTTTAAACGAAAAAGTCAGTTTACCTAACTTACTGTATTAATGCTATTTTTTTTAAGCAAGAAAAAAAAAGGTAAATATCCAGATATGCTACTACAGAACACCGACCACTCTAATTTGTTTTTTTATAGGTAATTGAGGTCGCTGACAACGAATATGATAGTTAAACTTGGGGCAAATTTACCGTTTGCATGGTATTTACCCCTGAACCCACGAACTTCTTTCCACCATTTTGCAGCTTCTGTTTATGCTACGCGTATGCATGCTGTAGCATAAACGACGGCTTCACCAAGCAAACTACGTTGGGGGGGGGGAGGGGATTTTTTTTTTCCAGGACATAGAATTTTCTAATTTTCAAAAATACATTATAGCGCTTTTTGGGCGGAAAATTTAAAATTAGCTGAAAAAGAAATAAAATAAGAAAAGGAAAGCACACCAAGTTGGAGTAGGGGGGGAGGTAATTTATCTGTTTTTTTTTTTTTTACCTGGAACATCGAATTTTTCAAATTTTCCGTAAGTAACGCACTGACATTTACCAATTAGAACACCATTTAACATTTTCCGAAGATTTTACTTTGTACATGGGGGGGGGTGATGTTGGGGCGCGCGCACACGCCCCAACATCACCCCCCCCCCCAAACAAATTAGAGTGGTCGGTGTTCTGTAGTAGCGTATCTGGATATTTACCAAAAAAAAATATTTAGGTTTGGCTATAAATTCCTAAACTCATTTCACCCTAAATAATTTAGGTGACTGCAATAGGAATCTAACTGAATCTTTTATTTCCTGAATAGTATGCTAGAATTCATTTTTCTTCGAGTTATATCGAATACATTAATATGGACTTTAGGGGCTTTTTTCGTAATGTTACTGTAAAAATTATTTTTTATTGTTACAAATTACGATGCTTTAAAAAAAGCAAAAATAAATTCTTGCGTTTTTTATTTACTACTGAAAACCATAACTTTAGTAAAGGTATCTTTTGTTTAAACAAAATAAAACATTTTCACTAAGAGTTAAGTAAAAATAATTAGTTCATTATATTCTGCGATCATTATTTGAAAAATACTGCAATTTTCATTAAAATTCGTTAATTTCCTGATTTTTGGTGAATTTTTAAGTAAAGGGAGGAGTCAAAATGTGTATACACTTTGAGCGTCGGCATTCATTTTGCGACCATGTGTGGTTAATTTAAATTAAAGTTCAATCACATGGTTACATTATCAATAATCATGTAATTAAACCCATTGAAAATTTACCGATATTGTAAACACATTCTGTTTACATTAAGACTGTGGTGTTTTTTTAGTGATGCAATGTTGTCAACTGAGATTTAAAAAAAAGCCCGCGAGATCAGAAATGTCCAGAAAATCGCTAGCTTTTTAACTTATCGTCTGAAATTTTCAAAAATCGCTAATCCCTCCCCCCAAAAAAACTCCATAATGTTCCGTGTTTTCTCACTATGGGTTTGTATTACTGTACATATAGATTCGAAAAAGTTGTCAAAAAACAAATATATAACAAATAAATGTTATCAAAGGCAAGATAAGTTACTTTTCTACCTAACTGGATATATTTTTTGTGTTTTTATTCAATGTAACATGTTTATTCAGCTCGAAAACCATACAGTGTTTACCGATGTATTGGAACATTCAAGATGGAGTCTGATTCTCTCTTTAACACGGTAAGTTTGGGAAAAGATGTTATAAATAAAAAACCGAATAAAATACTGTTAAAAACTCGCTCAATACATGTTACTGTGACATAGGTTGACATATATTCGGCGGGTTTTTAATAGTATCTTGTATAGTTTTTTATTTATAACACCTTTTTCCAAACTTACGGTGTTAAAGAGGGTGTGAGACGCCATCTTGAATTTTCAAATACATCGGTAAACACTGTATGTTTTTCGAGCTGAATAAATATGTTACATTGAATAAAAACATGAAAAAATATATCCAGTTTGGCAGAAAAGTAACTTATCTTGCCTTTGATAACATTTATTTGTTATGTATTTGTTTTTTTGACACCTTTTTCGAATCTATGTGTACAGTAATACAAACCCCTTCAGAGGTTGGAATGCCCCCCCCCCACCTAAAATGTATTTGGAAAAATCGATTTTATAGTGAGATTTAAGAATGGTTAGTCGAAAAAAAGGTGAAAAACAAAACAAATAATCAATAAATAATTGTTACCAAAGGCAATAAATGCTACTTTTTTTTACTTACATGAATGAGTTTATTTTATGTTTTAAAGTATTTTCAATCGCTTTTCGGGTTTTCTTTATTTTTTAATAATCTAATGCGGGTGTGTGGGTGCCAAATATCTCCAGATTTTCTAGAATTCCCCGCTAGATTGCAAACGAAATCTCCAGATCTAGCAGGAAAACCACTAAATTGTAACATTGGTCACGTGACAGGAAGCGGTAATAAATAATTGTCCCTAAATAAAAAAAATGGCCTCTCGGTACAAAGAAAAACACCTATTTATCATAGAAAAATTAAGTATAATGTTATAATTAAAAAGAAATATATAAAAACACACATGGATATAGTAAACATATACAAAAACCTGGAAGCCATCCGTCCAGTGGTTTTTTAGACAATTAATTCCGAACGAACCAACAGTTACATTTTTATATATATAGATTATACAAACGTTCATGATAGGAATGTGCAAATGCACGGCCGAGGGGGGGGGGAAACGCAGCATTCCCTACCTCCCACTAACTACTTGATGCCATTTTCAGACAGCCTTTTGATTTTCTGACATTTTGGGCTTCCGTAGACCATTCTTAGATGACTTTGTTTTGTTTTTGTTTGTCCGAAGGCAGAATCTCTCGCTTTTGGGGCCTAATTAAGCTATTTTTGGTACAAACAAGATGTTTGTTTTTTTTTATTTAATTCACTATCTTAGTCACTTTATTATTTATCTTTGAAATACACCCAGAAAACTAACATTTATCTTTCAAAATATTTTTACAATGAATTTATTTAACTTATTAAATTTACCTGAATTGGTCAACTTCCGAATATCACTGTGAAAATTTTTCTTTATAACATTTTTTTTTTTTCACATGTACAAATATTTTTTCCCTTTTGGAAATTAACTTTGTTATTAACTTTGTTATTGTATGTTTCAGATACAATAAAAAAAATAGTCGGAAGCTTATAAAAAAAATTATGATAAACCAGCTTTCAAACTATACCTTCCCCCTTATTTTTTTTTCAGCCATTATTGCCTGTACCTATTTTTTTATATATAACTAAATAGGAGATCATTTCCATTAAAACTCCAGTTAGCATTATGCATCTAAAATTGAAAAAAAAAAAAAAATGGCGTCCAAATTTGACCTGAGGTCGTGTGATTTCACTTACTCACATAATATTGGCACTATTTTAACATGCTTTTCTTAATTTTAGATGCATGACACTAACTGGATTTTAGTAATATGTCACAAAAACAGTATAAAAGTATCTTTAATACCTAAACAGACTTTTTTTTTTGCGATCTTCTACAGCTGCAATATTTTATGTACATGAATTTTTATTTTACATCATATAGTCACCACTCATCAAGGCCCAGAGGCCACTCAAGGATAATGGTTACTAGATACTGTGATAGAAATTTGATAAGTTAATTTATTTTAGCGGACAGCTCTTCAAGAACCTGTGCACATTGAACTTGAAAACAACCATGTTATAGTCAGCTGGGAAGCAGCTCCATGGTATTGTGTTCTACAAAAGAGCAGTTTTAAGAAAAAAAACTCTACTCATAGAATTTTCGTTTAGATTTAGGCACAAATATAAAGAGTAAGGGAAATTGCTGATAGTTGTTGTTGCTAGTCGAGTGTTTGTCCCAAATAACTTATAGACGAGGGGGCAACCACAGGGTAAAGCTCAGTCAAGCACCTGCCATGCAAATTACAATAGAGCAGAAAGAGGTTGCAATGTCTCTTCTATGAGAAAGAGGCAGGAGAGAGGAGTATAGCGAGAGTTGAAAAGTCTGCCAAATTTCAAAGTCAGTTTTGCACTCTATTGAGACAGGAGAGGGTTTTCTGAGCAGCTTCTTCCCAGATGTAACAATAGTATTCCATCTTAGGACGTATTTGGTTCTTAAACAGATAGAGTATTATATCAGGAGTGAGATCTACTGGAGCGGTAGAATGATCCAACCATATTTCTGGTGACTTTAGCAACAGATTTGCTGTATGTGTCCCATTTCAGATCAGGAGTGAAGCTATCAAAACATGGTGCTTTTTTTTTTTTTTTTTATTACATAGGCATCACCTCTTATCAAGGCCTTGAGGCCACTCGAGGATAAGAGTTAAAGAGTGTACAGTAGAAATTGGACAATATAGTAATCGTTAGTAATGGAAATTTGGTAAATTTGTTAACTTATATAGAACAGCTCATCAAAAATTTGTTTATGTTAGACTTGAAGACAACCATATTGTAATCAGTTGGAAAGCAGGAAAATGGAATACAATTCCACAGGCGTGCAGTTCTAATAAAGAAGCTTTGCTCATGGAATCTACGTTTACGTTTAGGTACAGATAAAGATTGAGTGAAATTATTGATAGTGATTTCTTCTAGACGGGTGTTTCTTGTGAAAGTTTGGTGAGGGGGTGGACCATAGATTGGATCTCAGCCGAGCACTTGCCATGAAAATAACGATAAAGCAGAGACAAACTCGCAACATTTCTTCTGTGAGAAAGAGATTGCAGGGAAGAGAAAAGGACATCCCCTATCAGGCTACAAAGTCTATTTTGAACTCTATCAAGGCAGGAAAAGTCCTTTCTAGCAGCTCCTGCCCAGATGTGGCAACAGTACTCCATCCTTGGACGTACCTGGCTCTTATATAGATAGAGAATTGCATCAGCAGTGAGATATCTACTGGATAGATAGAAGGATCCCATCATTTTTCCAGCGGCCTTGGCAACGGATTTAATGTATGTGTTCCACTTAAGATCAGGAGTAAAAGTCAAGCGCAGAAGCTTGTCAAAACATGAGGCCTCTCCAAGACGAGAGCCATTCATTTCAATTGAGCTCAGGTAGAGATCAGAGTACCGGTGATGGAAAGGGAGAAGCTTGGTTTTAGATGCATTAAAATTAACTAGCCACCTTTTGCCCCATTGAACCATGTGCTCAAGGTCAGAAGAGAGAGAGAATAAGAAAGATTTGGGTCATGGTCATCCTTTGAGGCATTGCCATAGGTGATAGTATCGTCTGCATTAATAGCTACAGATGATCTAAGGATGTGATTTGGGAGATCATTGATAAAGATCAGAAAGAGAGTTAGGTCCTGGATAGAACCTTGAAAGACGCCAGCATTGATAATATGAGCTTCTGGTTTCTGCCCGTTGATGGTTACTCTTATAAGCCTATTAGAGAGAAAGGATTTAATATTGAGAGGACATTCCCATAGCTGGAAATTATTTGAAGTACATTTACACTACACCCTATCAAAAGCCTTTGATATGTCACAAGCAATTACTCTAGAAACGAAGCCCCCATCAAGAGATTCACTAATACTGTATTATATTACACTTAGCACATCAGCTGTAGATATAGCAGGACAGAATCCATATTGCATATCATTAAGTAGGCTATGTTTACTGAGGTGGTTGACCACTTCTCTGTTTATCACAGATTCCAACCCAAAATTACAAATATATTTAAAAAATATTTTTATTGTATTGCCACTAGGGACCTAAGGTCGATGTAAGGTTTTCTTTTAGTCATGTTTTTGTTCTGCTGAAAAAAATACTCAAGGGGATGGAGAGGGTCTACAGAAAAAAAAGCAGGACCATTAAAAAACTTACTCTATATTAAATCCAACACTAACCTAAGTTCAGATCACAAAAAAAAAACAAGAAAAAAAAAACTATAAACCAAAATTATTTTAAAATGGTGGCCATTTTGGGAAATACAAAAAAAAAAAAATGTGTGTTTGTCCAGAACTGCCCCCTTGGGAAAACAAACAAACAAACAAACAAACAAACAAACAAACAAACAAACAATAACAAAATAAAGAAAAATCTGTATTATGTCCGTACCTATGGGGGAAAGAAAATATCATACACCAAAAGTCACATAAATTAATCAAGTAGTTTTATTTTTAAATAAGAAAATAAAATTTGAAGGCTAAACAACAAGTGACAATCTTGTAACGCCATCTTAAAACAGGTTGAAAAAACAAGGGGGATAACTCCAACTAATTAAAACCAGCCTTGTACATTTCCATAATTCTGATTAATTGTTTAAAAATGATTTTCTGTATAAAAATAAAACAGCTTGAACAATATTGTGTAAAATTGAATCAACTTTTACATAGCAATTAGGGATGCGTTCTCAATGATCAGTTCGACAGAAGATGGGTTATTATAACATTTCCTCACCCTCCCCTGTCAAACTGAGATATGGCTCTGTTCAGTCTCAAGAGGTCCATCTTCCCAGGCAATGCTTTCTCTTTGAGAGTGGGGTAGTTTATAGCTAATCACTTGACACACTATCAGAGAATGCTGATGTGGCTGCTCAAGCAGTTTTTGTAAGCCAGTGTGCTAATCTTACTGCACCGGCTTTTCCAACCCATACCTGACCTTATGTCTAACCCTATAGGAGGTAAATCTATCTATCTATCTATCTATCTATCTATATATATATATATATATATATATATATATATATATATATATATATATATAAAAGTGAGAATATGTGTGTGGGTGTGAGGATAGCTCTCAACCTATATAATCAACGAATTCTTGATTTACAGATTTGAAATTTGTTATATAAGGTATTCAGACATGCGAAAAACTTTTTAATCAGTTTTCATCTGAAAAAAAAAAAGGGCTGCTCAGGGGTAAAAATTGAAAAATTGGTACTTGTGGCGGGGGGGGGGTCATCGGACAGTTTATCAACTGTTTCACGACCATGCATGTGCGAATCGTTCACATGACAGCTTCCTTATGTTATGAATAAGTAGGTTTGAAAACACTTTTTAAAGATCGTGTCAAACTGGCCTAATAGTTATCGTACTTGACTCGCTACCTTTAGGTTTTGGTTTCGATCTCAGCCCGAGTATTTTGTTTTTTTTTTGATTACAAGAAATAAACTGTTTAGAAAAAACATAATACTTGCGTGTACATGTCTCAGTTTCTCTCCATTTTTTTTTTTACTTCCTTTTTTTTTAAGAAGAATTTAACGTTAGGTTTAATATCGGGCAATGCCAGGTACATCTGCTAGTAAAGTCATGAAGCATAATTGTTGAATTTAGATTTTAATTTTTCAAATCTTTTTTCGCTTCAAATACGGAAATGAGTGAAATTTGTATATATTTTTTTAAATGTTTAATAAATTATTTTATGTATAATCTTATATACAAAGTAAAATAAAATATACAGTTTTATTCAAACATTTTATATAAACTTTATTGGCCATCTTCGTTAAACATGCAATGATAAACAAGGTGTTAGCAACAAAGAATAAGTCTATGAGTTTGTATTATTTAGATTCTTCGAACTACTCTCGAGTGTCATTTTCACAACGTAATATAACCTACAACCTTCTTCAGGTGTATCTTGGTGAACTCAGGAATGTTTCTGTTAAGCTCAGGAATTTGGATGGAATTTTGAACAGAACCCTATTTACTTCACGGCGATAGCATGCTCTCATTCCGTCAGCCATGACTGGAAAAATTCAGAAACGTAATATTCATGAGTTTGGATAAGGAAAATTGTACGAGAGAATTCATAAAAGGCAAAAATAAAAACTGCCGTGGATAAAAAACGTTCCTCATTCCATTTACACACTAGGCCAGAAGAGATAAACAATGGTGCTTATCTTTGAAAGTAGCGCTCCAACCATCAGAGAGACTAATCAGGGTTAGCCATTAGGCCTTGATGAAAAAGGTCCTGGCCCCCTACATCCATCATATGAAGTAACAACACAGAAGAAAAATGAGAGGCTTAAAAGCACGACTATAGTCTGTTACACAAAAGAATGGACTACTGTTTAGCTACTCTATTACAGCACATCAGTTCCCATCAGATCATTGAAGTTACACAACGTTGAACCTAGCATGTTCCAAATGGGTGATCATTTAGGAATTCCAGGTGCTCTATGTGCTCCCTGTTTATCTTGAAATTGTTTCTAGTCAATCTTAGGCCGCTCCTTGCCACTAGACCTAAGCAATGCCAATTCAAAAGAGGTGTGGTTAGAAACTGCGTAACCCTTGCCTCACAATTACATGTGCAGCTACCTTTGCAGAGGTATCCATTGTCTCTTGAGACTGAACAGAGATATCAACTCAAAATTTGAAAAGTTGAGCAAGACATTAAAACGAAATCCTGTCTGAGAAGATCAAAGAAACTTATCTCCCTGAGGTCCTGTTTGTAGGGAATGGAGAAAAGTTCATAATAGAACAAACTTCTTAAAATGTCTGTCCATGCATTGGTTTTAGGTTAAAGGCCGGCCGAATTCATATGTGGTTTGTAAGCGCTTATTAACATGGTATTGAGAAGCAATCAAAGATCAGCAACTCAGTCTACATGCGGTAGGCTGCCATTTTGTATATCAAAGCCTTCTTGCTGATGCTGAGAGCCCATGACTCATGTCGGATTTTAGTTTGCATCCCGAGAGAGGAGTTTTGTAGTTAAACTCAACAGCGTATATATATATATATATATATATATATATATATATATATATATATATATATATATATATATATATATAAACGGAACTCCCCTATACCCCTTCCCCTCACCTTACCTCCAAAACTCCTACTGCTCACATTCACAAAGTATATATCCCAATTTTTTCCAGAATGTCTTGTATAAGTCTGACGAATTCTCACGAGAATGAAACACGGAATATTCTGTGTAGCTTAATTGCCATATATATTTTTATAACTTACTACTACCTAGTTCTACCTATGTATTGAGCACCGTTGAAGTAAAAACTGAAAATTTATGCATAAAATTATATTTTCGTATATTAATTTATGTAATTAAATAAAGTAGTCATATATATATATATATATATATATATATATATATATATATATATATATATATATATATATATGATGATTGCAACGCCTTGTCAGACGAGTGCCACTCTCAGGCACTTCAAGTCCATGAGCCCAAAAATGACTTCCATCGCCACAGGACCATTGTAATAGACAAATGCCTGAGGGAGTATCTGTATACAGATGATGTTACAGAGTCTTAGCTTTGTACAACAGCTAAGTCTCTCTCTTGGTTCAAAATGTTGAGATCCAGCAACAAGCAAGAGCAAGATAGCCAGCAACAAGTTAAACTGCAGATCAGCTTAATACGAGTACTGGTCACCCGCTTTATGGTTTTTTAAAATCAGAGATTTGCTTTTCCTAGAAAGGTGGCCTTCACCACTGCTTACGGGAGCCCTCTACACCCCAACACACACATACATATACACAAACACACACGGTGCTAGTTGGCTGTTGACCCCGAAAAAGGGTTCATTCGTCCTTTAGAAGGTCTTGTTTTTAATCCTTCAGGGAGACTAGCCACCCTCCTCACCAAACAAGTCTGGTGGGGGAATCAGTTTAGTCACCGGTGACCCGACCATGAGGCAGGTAGTACTGGGTTACATGATACCGGTAGCATATAACATGACCTGACATATATGTGTAGCATTAATATAACATGACCTGACATATATGTAGTATATATATGTACCAGTAGCATATAGCATGACCTGACATATATATATATATATATATATATATATATATATATATATATATATATATATATAGTAGTCATAGTATAGTATATCATAGTATAGTATATATATATATATATATATATATATATATATATATATATATATATATACTCTGCATTCCATGTTTAAAAAGGATGTGTCCTCTATAGTATTAGACCTGACTGAATGGTTAATTGTAGGTATTGACCATTTCATACCCTCTAAAAAGTTTCAGCAAAAACCTAACAGCCAGCCATGGTTCTTTCCAGAATGTGCTGCTGCCATTGCGCACAGAAATCACTTTTTCCACTGCTTCAAACGTAATAGATGTATGGAAACTAAAGCCGTTTTCAGGTCTGCCAGCAACCATTGTAAGAAAGTAATAAGGAACGCAAGAGAGTTGTATGCTCAATCTGTTAAGTCCAAAGTAGCTGAGCAGCGGCTTGGTTCCCACCAGTTTTGGCAAATGGCAAACAGAATCCTGAACAGAAGCGTGTGCTCCATCCCAACTATTATCAATGGACCTGAGGTAATCTCGTCAGCATCAGACAAAACCAAACTCTTTGTCAAGAACTTTGCAGCTAATTCTACCCTTTGCGACCAAGGCCGCCAACCCCCAATATTTCCTCCTGTATCAGAAAACACGCTATGTGATATACGTATATCTGTACGTGATGTTGCCAAGCTAATCAAAACCCTTGATTCCAGTAAAGCAACTGGCCCTGACGGTATTCCAATTATAGTAATCAAAAAACTTCAACCTGAACTAGCGCCCATACTTACAAAACTGTTTAAACGTTGTCTTAAGGAGAATAGTTTCCCATCTCCCTGGAAAATCTCATCAGTATGCCCTGTATTTAAGAATTCAGGTGATCGCTCATCCCCCTCTCAGTACAGGCCAATAAGTCTCCTGTGCGTCATGAGTAAGTTGCTAGAATCTGTGTTAAATACAGAAGTAATCAACCATCTCAGCAAAAATAACCTTCTTAGTGACACTCAATATGGTTTCCGTTCTGCCAGATCTACAGCAGATGTGCTTACAGTTATATCGCATAGGATTAGCAAATCTCTCGACGATGGCAATCTTTCTAGGGCAATTGCTCTTGACATATCTAAGGCCTTTGATAGGGTGTGGCATAAAGGTTTACTTCATAAGATCGCTAGCTATAGTATAGCTGGAAATGTCTTCTCAATTATTAAATCATTTCTTTCTGATAGGTTCATAAGAGTAGTAGTTGAGGGGGCAAAAATCAGAAGCTCACAGTATTAATGCCGGTGTCCCTCAGGGGTCCATCCTGGGCCCAACTCTTTTCCTGATCTACATTAATGATCTTCCAAATCACATCCTTACATCATTTGTAGACATTTATGCTGACGACACTACCATTTATGGTAGCACATCTAAGACAGTAAACGACCAAGTTCTCTCCAATTCTCTCTCCTCTGATCTTGAGCACGTAGTACAATGGGGAAAGGAGTGGCTAGTTACTTTTAATGCATCTAAAACCAAGCTTCTCTCTTTACATCATCAACATTCTAATCCACATTTGGCATCAATTGAAATGGATGGCTCTCGTCTTCAGGAGGCCTCAAGTTTTGACAAGCTTCTGGGCTTGACCATTACTCCTGATCTTAAATGGAACACGTACATCAAATCTGTTGCCAAGGCCGCTGGAAAAATGGTGGGATCTTTCTATCGATCCGGTAAATATCTCACTGCTGATGCTATTCTCTATCTATATAAGAGCCAGGTACATCCAAGGATGGAATACTGTTGCCACATCTGGGCAGGAGCTGCTAGAAAGGACTTGTCCTGCCTTGAAAGAGTTCAAAATAGACTTTGTACCCTCGTAGGAGATGTCCTTTTCTCCTCCTTGCAACCTCTATCTCACAGAAGAGATGTTGCGAGTTTGTCTCTGATGTATCGTTATTTTCATGGAAAGTGTTCGACTGAGCTTCAATCTATGGTCCCCCCTCGCCAAACTTTCACAAGAAACACTCGTCTTGCTGTTAACACTATCAATAATTCCCCCCACTCTTTATCCGTGCCTAAACCTAATCGTAGATTCCATGAACAAAGCTTCTTTCTTAGAACTGCACGCCTGTGGAATTGTCTTCCATTTTCCTGCTTTCCGGCTGACTACAATATGGTTGTGTTCAAGTCTAAAGTAAATAAGTTCTTGATGAGCCGTTCCATATAAGTTATCAAATTTACCAAATTTTCATTACTAATGATTACTATATTGTCCAATTTCTACTGTACACTCTTTAACCCTTATCCTTAAGTGGCCTCTGGGCCTTGATAATGTGGTGATGCCTATGTAAAAAAAAATTTAAAAAAATACTATATATATATATATATATATATATATATATACTATATATATATGACTACTATATATATATATATATATATATATACTATATATATATACTATATATATATATGACTACTATATATATATATATATATATATATATATATATATATGATTACTATATATATATATATGACTACAATATATATATATATATATATATATATATATATATATATATATATATATATATATATATATATATATATATACATACAAATATTGACCCAACGGGTCACATGTGTTCTAGTTTAATTTAACATTTGTATTTTATTATAAAATTGTAAATTTAATTTTTAAATGACCATAATTCAATTCATAATTACCACTATCGATTGAAATACGTTTAGAGAAATGTAACATTTACTTCTGGCCTTTCAAATTTTTCTTGTTAGAGTTATCTGCCCTTAATATAATCCAATATGGCCGCTTCCATAGGACTTCTAACAAAAAGCTTGTTTAATCTTAGGTGAGTTGATAAAATATGTTGTCTATAATTTTGCGGAAAGCACCTGGCATTCCTCACAATCGAAAGTAGATTGCGAATGTTTTATACCTTCAATTTGGACTGTAAAAATCATGAATAATGGAGAATAGATTATGTGACCTTCAACGCGAATGTATCGTTTTTTTGTACTTTTGAGTTTTCTATTTACTTTTTCGTTAATCGAATTGCCTTTTTTTTAAATAACTAGTTGTATAATTTTGAATAGATTAAGGAAAATATTGTAATTGTATTATTATTTCTTTTGTTATTAATCTCGATAATATTTTATCACACTCTTGTTTGCCGCCAAGGAGATCCTATTTTTTTATTTTTTTTTTTATTTACTTTTTTTCGTGTTACTACATGTCAACTTTGGTTTGAGTTAGGGGTCACTTTACTATAATAAATCGGTATTTGTACAGTTTAGTCAAGGCATAAAAAAATAAAAATGGGTTTGTATTACTGTACAGTGTACAGTCTGTACACATAGATTCGAAAAAGTTCTAAAAAAACAACAAATACATAACAAATAAATGTTATCAAAGGCAAGATAAGTTACTTTTCTACCAAATTGGATATATTTTTCGTGTTTTTATTCAATGTAACATGTTTATTCAGCTCGAAAAGCATACAGTGTTTACCGATGTATTGGAAAATTCAAAATGGCGCCCGACTCTCTCTTTAACACGGTAAGTTCAGGAAAAGGTGTTAAACTAGACAAAATACTGTTAGAAATTCGCTCAAAATATGTTACCGTGACATAAGTTGACATATATTCGGTGTTTTTTGTAATAGTATTTTGTCTAGTTTATTATTTATAACACCTTTTCCCAAACTTACCATGTTAAAGAGAGAGTCGGGCGCCATTTTGAATTTTCCAATACATCGGTAAACACTGCATGTTTTTCGAGCTGAATAAACATGTTACATTGAATAAAAACACAAAAAATGTATCCAGTTTGGTAGAAAAGTAACATCTTGCCTTTGATAACATTTATTTGTTATATATTTGTTTTTTTTGACAACTTTTTCGAATTTATGTGTACAGTAATACAAACCCATAAAAATATCGAAAAAAGTTTAAATTGTACGTATCTATTAGGAAATGAGGTTTTCCGAAAAAAACATTTCACTTAATTTCATCAAGTAGTTTTTATTTTACAGCGAAAAAACAATTTGTTATGATACCGAGCAAAAAGTTCAATTTTTAGGAAGAAAAGCTACTTATTAAACGTAGGGAGGGAGTGTCGACAATTTAACTGGAGTTATCTCCACATGGTGTTTCTAAAATTCAAACAAAAATTTACAAAAAAATCCAAGATGACTGCCTTCAACACGTTCTCATAAAAACATGTTTTTCCGCTGTAAAAAAAAGCAAAACTACTCGATCAAATTAAATGAAATTTTTTTTCTTTCGATATTTTCATTTTTTAATGTGTTGATTAAACTGTACAAGTACCAATGAATCTAACGTAGAATGATCACTCAGTTCTTGACTACAATTTTTTTTATATACCCAGATGCGTCCTCATTCTGTCCTGCTTTATGCGATGTTTATTATTATTATTGTTATTATTCCGATGACAGCATGAGGGTAAAGTTCTATCCATTAGAAAAAAGATAGGTACTACTACAGTTTATCGCCGAAAATGGAGACGCCATTATTTTTTTTTGGGCACCTGTCGTCAAAATCAGAGGGAGAAATAAGTATTTTAAACTATGGCCGAAGCATGAAATAAATAAAAAAAATTAAATTAAATAATGATTACTTCCGGAAAGAACTAATTACTTGGTGCCCCAGAGCGTAGTATAAACACCATTAACCTCTCCATATTAAGAACAGCTTTCGAGGGTGGGGGAGAGGGTTATTCTAAAAGCCGTTCTTAACATGGGGAGGTAGGTTGGGGGTGTTCATACTATGCTGAGGTACATAGTAATTCATTTAATTAAAAAAAAAAATTATTTCATGCTTCGCTTGCTTCGGTCATAGTTTAAAATACTGATTGCTCCCTCTTATTTTGACGACAGATGCCTGAAAAAAAAAAAAAAAATGGCATCTTTATTTTCGGCAAGAAACTGTAGTAGTACCAAAAGTTATTGGTATTGTTTTACTTTAAGGCCCGTCTCACATTCGTGTATAACAAAATATTTTTTGCGTAGATTTCGGTGTGCTAAAAACGAATCTGCAAACCGTTCCCATCGCAAAAAAAATAGTTTCCATGATATAAAGAAATTACTTTTTCGAAAAGTGGGTGATCACTGTTCCATGTAAATCTAACGTAAAATGAGCACCCACTTTCTGACCACCTGAGAGAGGGGGGCATTTTTTGTGTGTTTATTGGCTAAAAATTTTTTGTTTGATTTCTTTTGCATGGTATTAACCCCTGAACTCTGGGACTCTTTTCCATTTCACAGCCTAGCCTTCGTTTATGCTATGCGCGAGCATAAGTGAAGGCTGTTACATATGCACTCGTGTACCAAACTGCCTTGTCACAGTGTAGTATTGGCAGAAAATTAAAATTAGACGAAAAACAAATATTAAACCATGTAATTCTATATGTTATCACAGGTGGCCATTTTGTACGCGCAAGCGCGCGTCGACCATATGCAAAAAAATTGGTACATGGGGAGGGCTCATCGGATTTTTATCTGTTTGTCAACTGTTTCATCAATGCACATGCGTGAATTGTTCACATGACGGATTACTTATGTTAAGAATAAGTAGGTCTGAAAACACTTTTTAAAGATCATGTCAAGCTGGCTATCGTACTTACTGTAATTTTTGGCTTTGATCTCAGCATGAGTATTTTTTTTTTTACTTACAAGAAGTGAACTGTTTAGGAAAAGCATAATACTTGGTTGAGAGTTGTCTTCACGCACACAGATTTTCACTTTTATAGATGCATAAATTATAATGTCAGTTACGACCAAATGAGCCCTGGAAAATTTTTTTTTTTTTTAAATTCCTTTCCTAACTAGATAGGTATCTTCCTTTATTGATAACACATCAAAGGATGATCTATGCATCCTGAAACACAAACAGAACAAATACAGTGTTAGAAGTGCAGCACTACTAGACATATCTAGTGCGTATCTATCTCCCCCCCCCCCAAGTTTTTGGGGTAACCACAAAACTTAATTGAATAAATACAACAAAAGTCTCCAACTGAACACCAACCAAGTCTGTGGTTAACACACAACATCGGACTAGAGTGGTCGTTGGGGTAGACTGCCCTCACACTCACAGCATTATTCTGGCTGGTCCGAGTCTAACCATATCACGATCACTTGTCACAACGCGGCTTTCGCCGTGTGGAATGTTTCATTTCACTGCGTCCCGCCGCGTTATGTGGTTGTAGACGTGCCAGGGCACGAGGCAGCTTCTTCTCAGGCATGGGAGGCGTTCCGTGGGGAGTAAGAACCGGAGCTGGTTCTATGCCAGCACAGGGTAGAGGGATGCTGTCATGCTCAGACGGGTTGTGGGATGCTGGCTGCGTCTGTGATGGCTGTTGCATGGGTTCCATGGGTGTTGAGGGTGGAGG
The DNA here is from genome assembly GCF_053919585.1 of Euprymna scolopes. Taxonomy (NCBI): domain Eukaryota; kingdom Metazoa; phylum Mollusca; class Cephalopoda; order Sepiida; family Sepiolidae; genus Euprymna; species Euprymna scolopes. Next base: position 63,497,204 of record NC_136508.1, read on the forward strand.
CTCCAAAGATGGGCCTATGGTGTCAGGGTACTGATCGGAAGGTGATGGAGATGTGGTGACAATTGGCCGAGGTTCCAAAGACTTGGTGGGCAGGCCCTGACCTTGGGCAGGGGCATTATGGGGCTGTACCCGTAGAGGTGTCTGCCTCTGCAGAAATGGTATGAATTTTCATAGATGCTGTCTAGTGCGTATCTATCTATTAACTGAAAAGATTTTCGAGCATCTTCTTCTTGAACATTTCTATATATATATAGCAAACCCCATTCTCTCCAATGGTTTACTTCTACTTGTGCAGTTGTCATTGCACAAAGGCAGCATGCATTCCACAGATTTAACCGACATAAGTCCAGTTCAAACAGCCAGAAGTAACTGTAAGAAAGACATAGCGACAGCTAAGAGAGAATTTACTGAAACCACCAAAAAATGCATTGAAGCACAGAAATTAGGAACCCGTGATCTCTAGAAAATCTACAGCAGTATAGTAAATAATGGACAATCAACAATTCCCCCACGATCCAACAATCATAAGGTTGTTTGCTCAGCAACCAAGAAGGCTAACATGCTTGCCAGTCGGTTTGCCTCCAACTCCACACTGGACCCTGCTAACCACCCTCTCCTCGATTTTTCCTTTGTGAACAGACGCCACACTAGACGATCTGAAAATCACCCTGTCTCAGGTGCATGCTATCATAAAAAATCTTGACACTTCAAAAGCATGTGGACCAGATCTCATCCCGGCTGTGCTATTAAAAAAGTGCTCCGCCGAAGTAGCTCTAGTTCTCTCCAAACTTTACAACAAATGCCTTAAGGAATCTTGCTTTCCTGACTGCTGGAAAACTACTCCTGTGGTACCAGTTTTCAAGAATTCCAGCGAAAGAACTGACCCATTAAATTATCGCCCCATTAGCCTCCTCCCACTTTTCACCAAAGTATTTGCGTCCATAATTAACCAAGCTCTAGTTCATCACCTTACAGATGCTAAACTTCTGACCGACCAATAATATGGATTCCACAACAGACATCCTAACTGTAATCTCTGAACGTATATACCATTCACTGGACAAAGCAGGGGAGGGTACATCGGTAGCTCTAGATATATCTAAGGCTTTTGACAGGGGATGGCATGAATGTCTTAAGAAAATCAGATCATACGGTATCACTGGACGAATAATTAAATCCTTCTTAGATAAGAGAAAAATCCAGGTTGTCCTCGACAGTCGAGCATCGAAACAATGATATAAATGCGGAAGTGCCTCAAGGGTCTATCCTTGAATCTCTGTTATGACCTCCCTGACAAAATTGTCTCTGAGATGGGTATATATGCTGATGACACCATGCTCTATAACAGACATGACAGGAAAACAAATGAACACATATCTAAAGAAATGGCAGAAACGCTAGAGGATGACCTCCAATTTGTAGTGGAATGGAGAAAAAAATGGATGGTCACATTCAATGCTGCCAAGACTAAACTTGTTTCCTTCAATAATTGCAAGAAACCTTCTCTACCACCAATAGCAATGGCCAAAAACTCTTTATCTGAAAGTACATCTTTTAAACTCCTTGGCCTAACATTCACAGGAAACATGAGTTGGAACAATTACATTGAGAGCATTGCTAGGACCGCTGCGAAGAAGGTAGGTTCTCTCTACCATGCTAGAAAGCTATTAACGCCTGAAAGTATCCTGTACCTCTATAAGGCCACCATTCGCCCATGTATGGAGTATTGTTGTCATATTTGGGCTGATGCATCTGCTACTAGTCTCTTGCTCATGGACAAGATTCAAAAGAGAGTCGCCAACCTGATAGGTCCTGAACTGTCATCTAAGCTTCAGCCTCTGTCCCATCGACGAAATGTTGCATCCCTCTGCCTGTTCTACAAGTACTTTAACAGTGAATGCTCCGATGAACTGCAAGCACTTGTACCCCCTCGACGTAAATACCCCCGACAAACCCAACAAGCAGCAAAATCCCACCCCTTCACAGTAGAGATCCCTAGATGTAAGAGAGCCTTCTACTCCAGTAGTTTCTTCCCCAGAACTGCTAGACTTTGGAATTCCATTCCGGGTCCCTGCTTCCCCAACTGTACCGACATGCAGAAGTTCAAGTGTAATGTGAACCAACATCTTGCTGCCCAACTCCCTACATAGTACCCTTGTAGCTTATGTCCCTGATAGTAACTCCTACATCAAAGTGGCAATGTGCCTTGTTTGGAGTGAAAATGTCATTAAAAAAAAACCTCACATGTCTCAATTTGTTTCCGGTTTTTTTTTTTTTTTTTACTTCCATTTTTCTTTTTAAAGGAATTTAACGTGAAAAAAAAAACATGATGTCTTTGCTGTTGTGCCCATCGCCAAACCAGAAGTAGCAAAGGTTTAAATTAAGGCTAGTCAATCAAAAAGAGGGGTTGATTTTCGAAAATATCTGAAAAAAGCGACCCCTCCCTGTAGAAAAGTGCCCAGTTGAGGGTGAAGGAATTAATTTTTTTTTTAACCAATTGTTCGATATTTGTTGTCCGAAGTGTTGACCTTCAAAACGATACCGATCTCATGAAAATCCGTTGCTTCTGTCAAAAGTTTTAGGCAGACATACATACGTACATTTAAACAGACAGGTGAGATTTATATTATAAATGGGCATATGACCTTGCCTTATGAGAAAAAATTCAGAAAGAGTGCCGTTTCATGTCCAATCATAGAATTCGTAATCAGATGGGTAACCATTTGGAAATGCTGGGTGCTGTATGTATTCAAATAAGAGGTAACAATACTTTGGAGAGATGAACACCTCTACCTTGCACAATTTCAGGTTGCCCTTGATAAGGTGTAGTAGCACCTGTTAGCCTCCTTCTGATATTCCAAAGGGTTACCCGATAGAGTAGATCTAGATGTTTTTATACATTTAGATAGTTTCTTCGCATTTAGATAGTTTCTTCGCATTTAGATAGTTTCTTTGCATTTAAGTAGTTCATTTACATTTAGATAGATCTTTACATTTAGATAGATCTTTACATTTAGATAGTTTCTTTACATTTAGATAGTTTCTTTACATTTAGATAGTTTCTTTACATTTAGATAGTTTCTTTACATTTAGATAGTTTCTTTACATTTAGATAGATCTTTACATTTAGATAGTTTCTTTACATTTAGATAGATCTTTACATTTAGATAGTTTCTTTACATTTAGATAGTTTCTTTACATTTAGATAGTTTCTTTACATTTAGATAGTTTTTTACATTTAGATAGATCTTTACATTTAGATAGTTTCTTTACATTTAGATAGATCTTTACATTTAGATAGTTTCTTTACATTTAGATAGTTTCTTTACATTTAGATAGTTTCTTTACATTTAGATAGTTTCTTTACATTTAGATAGTTTCTTTACATTTAGATAGTTTCTTTACATTTAGATAGTTTCTTTACATTTAGATAGTTTCTTTACATTTAGATAGTTTCTTAACATTTAGATAGTTTCTTTACATTTAGATAGTTTCTTTACATTTAGATAGTTTCTTTACATTTAGATAGATCTTTACATTTAGATAGTTTCTTTACATTTAGATAGTTTTTTACATTTAGATAGATCTTTACATTTAGATAGTTTCTTTACATTTAGATAGATCTTTACATTTAGATAGATCTTTACATTTAGATAGTTTCTTTACATTTAGATAGTTTCTTTACATTGAGATAGATCTTTACATTTAGATAGTTTCTTTACATTTAGATAGATCTTTACATTTAGATAGTTTCTTTACATTTAGATAGTTTTTTACATTTAGATAGATCTTTACATTTAGATAGTTTCTTTACATTTAGATAGATCTTTACATTTAGATAGTTTCTTTACATTTAGATAGATCTTTACATTTAGATAGTTTCTTTACATTTAGATAGTTTCTTTACATTTAGATAGTTTCTTTACATTTAGATAGTTTTTTACATTTAGATAGATCTTTACATTTAGATAGTTTCTTTACATTTAGATAGTTTCTTTACATTTAGATAGATCTTTACATTTAGATAGTTTCTTTACATTTAGATAGATCTTTACATTTAGATAGTTTCTTTACATTTAGATAGATCTTTACATTTAGATAGTTTCTTTACATTTAGATAGTTTCTTTACATTTAGATAGTTTCTTTACATTTAGATAGTTTCTTTACATTTAGATAGTTTCTTTACATTTAGATAGATCTTTACATTTAGATAGATCTTTACATTTAGATAGTTTCTTTACATTTAGATAGTTTCTTTACATTTAGATAGTTTCTTTACATTTAGATAGATCTTTACATTTAGATAGATCTTTACATTTAGATAGTTTCTTTACATTTAGATAGTTTCTTTACATTTAGATAGTTTCTTTACATTTAGATAGTTTTTTACATTTAGATAGTTTTTTACATTTAGATAGATCTTTACATTTAGATAGTTTCTTTACATTTAGATAGATCTTTACATTTAGATAGTTTCTTTACATTTAGATAGATCTTTACATTTAGATAGTTTCTTTACATTTAGATAGTTTCTTTACATTTAGATAGTTTCTTTACATTTAGATAGTTTCTTTACATTTAGATAGTTTCTTTACATTTAGATAGTTTCTTTACATTTAGATAGATCTTTACATTTAGATAGATCTTTACATTTAGATAGATCTTTACATTTAGATAGTTTCTTTACATTTAGATAGTTTCTTTACATTTAGATAGATCTTTACATTTAGATAGATCTTTACATTTAGATAGTTTCTTTACATTTAGATAGATCTTTACATTTAGATAGTTTCTTTACATTTAGATAGTTTCTTTACATTTAGATAGATCTTTACATTTAGATAGTTTCTTTACATTTAGATAGATCTTTACATTTAGATAGTTTCTTTACATTTAGATAGTTTCTTTACATTTAGATAGTTTTTTACATTTAGATAGATCTTTACATTTAGATAGTTTCTTTACATTTAGATAGATCTTTACATTTAGATAGTTTCTTTACATTTAGATAGATCTTTACATTTAGATAGTTTCTTTATATTTAGATAGTTTCTTTACATTTAGATAGTTTCTTTACATTTAGATAGTTTTTTACATTTAGATAGATCTTTACATTTAGATAGTTTCTTTACATTTAGATAGATCTTTACATTTAGATAGATCTTTACATTTAGATAGTTTCTTTACATTTAGATAGTTTCTTTACATTTAGATAGATCTTTACATTTAGATAGTTTCTTTACATTTAGATAGATCTTTACATTTAGATAGTTTCTTTACATTTAGATAGTTTCTTTACATTTAGATAGTTTCTTTACATTTAGATAGTTTCTTTACATTTAGATAGTGTTTTACATTTAGATAGATCTTTACATTTAGATAGTTTCTTTACATTTAGATAGATCTTTACATTTAGATAGTTTCTTTACATTTAGATAGTTTCTTTACATTTAGATAGTTTCTTTACATTTAGATAGTTTCTTTACATTTAGATAGTTTCTTTACATTTAGATAGTTTCTTTACATTTAGATAGTTTCTTTACATTTAGATAGTTTTTTACATTTAGATAGATCTTTACATTTAGATAGTTTCTTTACATTTAGATAGATCTTTACATTTAGTTCTTTACACTGAGATAAATTTACAAATTTTAATATTCAAATATTTGATACATTTTACTCATACATTCAAAACTTATTATTCAAAATAAACCTAAGTAGAAAGTTTTACTTTATTATTTATGTGGTGCTGCCCACCTTACGGATAACAATGAACTCTTCTGCTTACTATAAATGTTTGAGAGAATATGTCTCCTGACATTATGCACAGATCATGCACACTTGGCAGTCGAACTGACGTATAACCACTTCTTTGTATTTATTGTATTTGTCTTTCCTTTTCAATATATTTTTTTTTTCCACTAAATACCAAGTTGTCTTTCTTCCTCCTGACCATTACCGGTCCACAACAATTAAATTTGTACGCCATAATTATGTTAACACACCAGTTCTTGTTAGATCACTCAAGTTAAGCAACGTTATGCCTGGCCAGTACCAGATGTGTGAGCATTTGGGAATACTAGGCACTGTGTGTATATAGGTAAGCAGGTATGTATAATACCTTAAGAAAATGAATGCCCCTGCCTTGCACAGTTTTAGGTCACCCTTGGGCAAGATATAGCACCTGTTAACCTCCCTCTGATACTCTTGAGGTTTACCATGCAGAGGGTAGATGGAGTTCCTCAGCCGTAATGAAGTCAATACATCTAGTTATGGTAGGTTGTGTTGAAAAAAAACCCCAAAAAAACTAAAGGGAACCTGCTGGCCCTGTGTGATGACGTCCACGGTTGGTATATTTCCATTGTATGGAAAGGTTGTTTTGTTCTCTCGCACTGCAAGAACTTAGAAACCAGGGTCAGAAAGTGGGATTGAGAAGATGGTGTCTCCGAGGACCTACAAAAGTGCCTGGGAAACTCCAACGGCATTCCCGATAAGGGCATCTGAGGCGATTAGCAATAAATTAACCCCTTCTCAAAGAGAGAAGGCAAAACCTGGGAGGATGGACCTCTTAGAACTGCACAGAAATAAACTCCCACCGCAAAATCAACAGGGACTGGATCGTTACAAAAATGGTTTTGGGGGCCGAGGATACAGTGGGCACACAAACCTGGAACCCTTATGAAACAAAAATAATATGATATATGCAAATGTAGGCGCTATTGGTTAGAGAGAAAATAAAAAAAAAGAAAAGGATTGCTGCTGATTAGATAAAAGAAAAAGTGAGCATCTTCATCATGGAAAAAAGAAAGAATACAAAATAATCTGACTTTTTTTTTTTTTTTTTTTTTTTTTCAAGAATTTATGTGACTGAAATAGGAATAAAGTCCCTAAATACATCTTCCGGTCACATAAACTATCTTTTACCCTGTACACCAATCTTTTAATGATGGTGTCCCAAACAAAAACTTTTTTTTTGTTGTTTTTTTTTACTTGGGACTCGCCACTTATTAAGACCCGAAGGCCACTCGAGGACAAGGGTTAATGAATGTACGGTGGTAGTGAAGTAATCGTTAATGATGTAAATTGGGTGGAATTTGATTCTTTATGAGGACGACTTAACAGGAACTTGATTACCTTAGATTTGAAGCTTATGTTGTATTTAGCCGGGAAGCATACCAGCAGAACAGTGTTTCAAAGGCTGGCAGTTCTGGGAAAGTAATTTCAATTTGTCATGGACCAGTACGGAAGTAGTAAGGCTTATAAAACTGTCACAAGAATGCTTATTTATGTAGTGTAACAAGAGACAGTCAAACAACAAAAAATCATTGAACCGGTTTAAATAAGATCCTTTCCTTTTTTTTTTTTTTTTTTTTTTTAAATTTTTAATTTTTTTCAAATTTTGTAATTTTTAAAAAAATTTCCAAGTGATGCTAAAGAAGCAATTAACTACTCCCACAATAATGTTAACTTAAAATCATTATTATTCGTCTTCCATTAATTTTCTGTTTCTTTCCATCAGGTTAACAATACCTTGCCATCGCTTGATTCATACTCAGGGCACACCACTAAATATTCATGCAACAAGTATTCTCTGGTAAGTTAATATTGACTCAGTTTATCTTTTGCCATAATGGTTAGGGTGTTGGACTGAGATACCAGAGTTCAATCATCGGTTGAATCATTCCAAATATTTAAAAACAGGGAACATGAACAACATACATCATAACATCATCCAACATTACAATTCAACAATATTACTGCATAACATCCAAATTACAACATCCAACATTACGATTGAACAAAATATGACCTAAAAAAATCCAACATTAAAATTGAAAAAGATATGACCTAAAGAATATCCAACATTATGATTTAACAAAATATGACCTAAAAACTATCCAACATTACAATTCAACAATATTACAGCATAACATCCAAATTACAACATTAAACATTACAATTGAACAAGATATGGCTTAAAGAACATCCAACATTACCATAAAACAACATAAGAAAACACTATACAGTTTTGTACAGCTTCTTTAAGAAGTTAAAAACAATTTTCAGCCTTGCTTTTTTTCTGGTGATCGTATCACAATATAAACACTGGTTTCTGGTCAACCACTTAACTAATTATTGCTTAGATTATTTATTTAATTATTCATTTTTTTTTTCAATGTCATCTCATATTAGACTCTTGGAGAACTTTTTCTAGGTTGTTTGGAGTCCAGGGGATTTAATGCTGATGGGATTTCGTTCAGGCTTGGTTTATCTTGAAGTGATTCTACCTTCCTCTCCCTTTTTATTATAATGATTAGCGCCTTACATCAAGTGGCTTCATGCTTTGTTTGAAGCAATTTCCATAAAAAAAGTAAATACAAATGCAGCATATTTATATAGTCTACTAGCAGGAAAACTCCATGTTGCTCAGGATTGAATGAAGATCAACAAAAGTTTCACCTTCCCATATTTTATGGTCATCGAAATCTGTGAAATCGGCCATTTTTCAATTAAATCGATAAATTGCCTGCTCTAGTTGGGGACCCACCATGGTGCACTGAGAGGAGGCTTTACATGCCTCTCCACACTCACTTAGTCCACAATACATTGTAGTCCACATTGCACTGCAGAGAACCTGCTATTGATTTTTATAAAATTATTTTTATATAAGAACTTGAATTAAAGTTTAAAATGCAAAATGCTTTAATTGTACTCTAAAAAGAAACATTCACTTCGAACACACCCCTGTTATATCAAAGAACCTACTGTTGATTTTATATAACTGGCCTTTCAACTTGTGTAGTAATTAAGCGTCTCAAATACTTTTGTGATATTAGTCTGCACAAGACGTTAATTTGGTCAAAATCGCCTGTTCTTCTTTCATCGGGTTATTTCGATTATTGATACTTATTGAAGACATTCTGATACAAAACCTATCTTAGAACACTGCTAGGCACATAAAGTACATTTGCTTGAAATTTCATAAAAATTGGCCCACCCATTTAGGAGTCCATAGGGAATGAACTCACACACAAAGTTCCTTTTATATTATACTTGTAGGTGGGTGACTGGAATTGTCCGTGCACTGGACCCCCCCCCTTCCATAAATTTTTTTTCAATTAAAATAACAAGGAGTGCTCCCTGTGTGATTCCCCCCCCCCCCCCCCCCCCGAAAAAAAAAGAAGAGCTGCGGTGGCCGGGCTCGAACATGAAATGTAAAAGAAGGAAAGAAGGCAAAAACTTACGGGCAAACGCTTTTGCCCACATGGCCATGAATGCTTATGACATCATAACATTGCAAAATAAATATTTTAAACAGTGTATGACTTGTGAAAAATGGACCCCCTCCCCCACACACCAATTCCAAATAGCGGTCCAGTTGACCCTCACAAAATGAATCTTTTTTTTCTAATTTTCACATATTATGCATCCGGGGCATTACCCTTTAAGATTGTACCAGTTTCATGCTAATCTGATGTGGATGACAAAAGTTTTTAGCAGACATACAAACACACATCTCTCCTTTATAAAATAGCAGAAGATAGAGATTATTGTCATAGGCAGTCTTATCACTTGACAATATTTTGTGACATCATTGTTGAATTTTACTAGAATAATTTTATAGAATACTCATCACACACAATTGTTTCATTCCTAAAAGAAACCATCACATTAAATACATTGATAAATATTTTACTAGCAGGGTTACCCAGCGTTGCCCAGGTGTGTCGAGGTGGTGTAGTAAGGAACCCTGAGAGGTATTCAAAAAAAAAAAAAAAAAAAAAGTGGTGGCAGGCAGGCAGGCTCGAACCTGTAACGCGAAGGAGAAAAAGAAGATGCATCCATGGTGAAACCGGAAGTCGCAAACATTGGAATTAAGGCTAGTCAATCCAACAGAGATGATGACTTGCGAAAATGTCAACGAAAAAACCGCCCAGTTGAGGGTGTAGAGATTAATGTTTTTGGCCAATTTTTCGGTATCTGTTGTCCGAGATGTCGAGCTTCAAAACGATACCGATCTCGTCAGGATCCGTTGCATGTGTCCAAAGTTTTTGGCAGACATACATTTTGCCTTTTATATTATAGAATGGATGATTGCTTTTATATTTAAGTAGTGTTTACTCTAGGTTGTTGCAAAAGTTTTTTGCCGATTTAAAATTTCGCCTTGAAAATGAAAAACTGTTTTTGAAAAATCTTTATTCATAACAATAACGGCCTTTGCTCTCTATAATTTCATTTCATTTGTCAACAATTTTTTTAAATGACTAGTAGGTTACAGTCAACTAACATACTTCCTAATTTCCAGCATTATGCTACCGGAAGCGGTGATGAGGCAAATCCGTTCTACTGCTTCTTTTTCTTATGCTTATATCTCTGCAGATACTCTTTTTTTCTTTTATTACATTTTTCCTATTGTTCTTTTTTATTTAATAATCGTTGAAAGGTTTTTTGGTCAAGAATTATTTAAATTATTATTATTATTTTTTTTTTTTTGAAAGACTTATTACAAAACTCTTTTAAAAATCTTTTTAAAACTATTTTGAGAATATTATGTATTGGATACGTTTTTTTTTTATGATATTTAAAATTTTGTTATTTTAATTTCAATAATTTAATTTGTTATTTTGATTTCAATAATTTTTATTTTATACTTTCATGAACGTATTTTTATTATATAAATTCAAATAAAAAAAACTTTTATTTTTAAAATTTCAAAAATAAACTTATTTTTATAATTTCATAAACAGATTTCTTATAAAATTGCAAATAAAATGAAGCTTTTATTTTTTAAATTTTGTTATTAAATGTGCAAATAAAGACTAATTGTGTTATTTTTATCTTTTTATAATTTTGTTCATTTTTATTGCATACTTTTCAATAATATCCTTTTCTTATATTTTATTTCAATAAATCGTTCCACAATAGAAATATTGAAGAACAATAAAAGTGAACGAATTGATTTGCCTTGTCACCTCTTTTGGTAGCATAACGCAGGAAGTTAGGAAGTACATTAGCTGACTATAACCAACTTGCTTGTAAAATTCTTTAGATTTAGAAGTGAAATATGAATTTAACTTGTGTTCAATCTCCTCTCGTGATTTTAACCTAAGGCCATCCAAATGTTTTTGTAAGAATATGCGGGATGGGGCAAGATTCCTCAACCAAATTCTCCGGCATCTTTGGTTAGTAGTTCTGTGTAGGGACGAGCATTATCATGATGGCAGATGACCCCCTTTCTGTTGATAAAATGTAGTTTTCAAATCAAAATGAGTGAGAATAATGCAGAAAAATATAAATGATGCTTTAATAATCTGAAAGAAAAAGTTATAAATTAATCATGGTGACATTTTTTTTTTTTAAGTAATTACAATATTCACAAAATAAATTGCAATGATTTAAAAATACCTCTTCTTTTGCACCGACCTGATATATCATATTTTTATTAATATAAATGAATTTACATGGTCACGACATTGGACATGTTAATGTTTTGCACACATAAATGGTCAGTTAAAACCAGAAATCTTCGTCAGACGACTTAATAAATGGTTGCTTTCCACAAAAGAAACCGGTCCTCAGATCTTAAATTATATATTACATATAATACCGAAAAATAATCTTTGCTGTAACAGAAATGTTTGCACCAGAGACAGGCTTGTATTATGTAAATATGTAAATCCTTCAGATTTAAGAAAGGATTCTCTTATATTATTTTTCATTTTTTTTTTTTTTTTTTTTTCTTTAGCGGAACTCCGATGAAGAAGAAGAAACGAGTGGATCCGCAAATGGTTCTTATGAGAGAACAAAAGAAGAAAAGAAAAATTGAGAAACAAATTCGTCGTCTTGAAAAATATGCGCAGAAATTAAAACCAATTGATGAAATTCAGATCAGCCACAAATTACGACAGGAGACAAAGTAAGTTGCTGTCATCTCGTTCACCTAGTCTGTAAGTTAAAAAAAACAAAACAACAAAAAAAAAACACGCAAAAAAATCCAGTGATCAAAATAAAAAGCCAATGTCAGGTTTATTATAAACTGTGGAAAATCTTAGACATTAAAACGCAAAACAAAAAATGGCACACAGTGTAGATTGAATGATACTTCAGTGCTTTTTTTTTTCTTTTTTTTTACATGGAAGCCACTCGGGAATAAGGGTTATTGCATGGACAGTAATCAATGGGACAATATCGCAGTAATTGTTAGTAATGGAGATCTGATAAAGTGTCTTACTTAAGGGGGCGATTCATCAGGAACTAAAAAAAAAAAGTGTTGGAGTTATTTTCCTACTTCTTCCAAATGGCGTGAAGAAATTGTCGCTCCTAGTTTAACCATAAAATTTGACTTTCTTATTTAAAAATAAATCTACTTGATCAATTTTTTTTCTTTTTACATGGAGTTCACGACTTATCAAGGCCCGGAAGCCACTTGGGGATAAGGATTATTGCATGTACTATAATCAATGGGATAGCATCGTAGTAATTGTTAGTATTGGAGTTTTGATAAAGTGTCTTACTTAAGGGGGCGGTTTGTCAGGAATTTATTTACGTTGGACTTGAAGACATCCAAGTTGTAGTCAGGTAGGAAACGGGCAAACGGAAGAGAGTTCCTCAGGCGTGCACTTCTAAGAAAAAAGCTCTGTTCATGGAATCTACGTTTTGATTTAGGCTTGTTAAGATAGTTGACAAATCAATTTGTTAAATATGTCATTTTAAATGAAAACAATATTATGTACTTAATTCTCATATTCCAAATAGTAATCTGTGACTGACGTAAAAAACATTTAAAAATAAAAAACGTTTTATTTCTTGCTGTTAATGGTAGCCAATTGGATACGATCTTTGCTAATCAAAGCTCGTGTTGCCAGGTTCGAATTTATCAACTGGTGTTAATCGTGACACCATGCACTGAAGATTCCTGAAAGGATGAAACACTAGTGTCTGTGGGTATTTAATTATTATGGTAAAAACAATAATGTCAGCCCCTTTAAGAAACTTGTTTCTTATCATTGAGCACTTTCAGTTGAATAAAGTCGGTCAATTTTGTTCTTATGCATAGATCGGTTTATAACGATTAGATCACTGTGATTGACGTAAAAAGAAAACATTTAAAAATAAAAAATATTTAAATTCAATGTTATTTCTCACGGTTAATGGTAGCCGATTGGATACGGTCTTTGCTAATCAAGCCAGAGATAGCTCGTGTTGCCGGGTTAGAATCTATAGACTTGTGTTAATCGTGACACCCTGCACTCAAAATTCCTGAAAGGATGAAACACTAGTATCTGTAGGTATTTAATTATTATACCTATTTACTATGCCTCCCCACGGGACAGAGTTAGACACCAGGGTCGTTTTTTAACGTGGAGAAAAGGTACAAAAATAAAAATTGTCTCAATCATGAAGGATTTCTCCTCCACCGAAAGAGAACAAGAAATAGGTATTTAATTATTATAGTAATATAGTAATGTTTATTTATATTAGTAGGCTATGGTGGGGTGTGTTTTGTTTTTGTATTATAATGAAATAACGGGAAAAATACATTTAACCACCACCTATTAATATTAATTAAAGAAAACATTTTACTTTAAACAGGATGATATTAAAATATGGAGGTAGAATTCATTTAATATGAATATCTGAAATAATGCTTGAAGCAACCTCTGAGTTACTTCCCTTGTTCTCATTTCACTGGCCTTTTATAAAAGTGGTCTCTAATGTGACATGTTCGGCCGTCCATGTTAGTAGGCCATGGTGGGGTGCGTTTTTCGAGGGTCGGATGAATAACAAAACTTTTGGTACTTGTACAGTTTAATCAAGACATTAAAAAATGAAAATATCAAAAAAAGTTTAAATTGTACGTATCCGTTATGGAATGAAGCTCTCCGAAAAAAAAAAAAAAAATTTCACTTAATTTCATCAAATAGTTTTTTTTTACAGCGAAAAAAAACAAGTTGTTATGATACCGAGGAAAAGGTTCGATTTTTAGGAAGGAAAGCTAGTTATTAAAGATGGGGGAGGGAGTGTTGGCGCATTAACTAGAGTTATCTCCCCGTGGTGTTTCTAAATTTCAAACAAAATTTTACAAAAAAATCCAAGATGTCTGCCTTCAATGCGCTCTCATAATAACGTGTTTTTCCGCTGTAAAAAAAAAACCTACTCGATCAAATTAAATGAAATTTTTTTCCGAAGATCTTCAGTTCAAAACGAATAGGTACAATATAACTTTTTTTCAATATTTTCATTTTTTAATGTGTTGATTAAACTGTACAAGTACCAAACTTTTTAATGTTCGAATGTAGAGATCGTGATTTTTGAAATTTTTTTTTTATTTTAATTAAATGAGAATTTTGGATGTTCGCCTTTCCTATCTTCAATGAGTGACGAAGAAATCTTTCTAGACCGAGGTAATTATTTTTGCATCATCGCAGAGATCAGTTTAGAAACTTTTTATTTATTTATTTTTTTTTCTTTAAGTAATATGTATGAGCAAACAAAAGACGGTCAAAAAAATACATAAATTTATTTACAAACCTTTTTATGAATTTTATTTAAAGAAAAAAAAAATCTATTTACTTGCCTCTCTGGAAGGCCAAAGTTCGGCACTATGCAATGCATGGAACCTAGCATACTTAAACTACATTTAAACGAATATTATGCAGAGATATAGTGTCATAGCATTTGAAAAAGATATTCTCTGGGTGTCTTTCATGCCACAGAAATTCCTTCAGATAGGAATCTGAGATCTTCTACAACCGAGCATTGATTTAATAAATTGTTCATGACGATTCCAATAGCTTTCTATTGTCCGTGTATGGACGTGATTTTTTTAAATTTTGTTATTAAAAGTGCAAATAAAAGCTAATTGAGTTATTTTCATCTTTTTATAATTTTGTTAAGTTTTATTGTATATTTTTCAATAATATCCTTTTTACGATTTACAAAATAATGTGATTTTTTTTTTCTCATCTTCACCCCAAACAAGGCATCTTGTCACTTGGACGTAAGGGGCTACTAATTGGGTCCATGCCCAATAAAGATTAAGAAGTTGGTTTATGTTACAGCCTCTTTCATCTCTTAAATTTTCTTATAATAACAGCTTGTAAGGTTTTCCTTGAGCTTAGAGAATAACAAAAAGTCACAGGGAGCAAGGTCTGGACAATAAGGAGGGTGAGGAACTGTCTTGATGCCTATCTTGGGCCTGGCAACGTGTTTCTTTCTGATTTTCTCTGAGCATCTTTAAGACAAACTTTGCACAGATCTTCTGCATCCTCGGGTCCTCGCGAATAATTGCGTGTACAGTTCCCACACTGACATCAAACTGCGCCATAATTGTCTCTATAGACACATCACGCTCCTTATTTATGAAATTCTTTATTTGGCCAATCAACTCTTGTGTTCTTTTTTTTTTTTTTTTACTCACTTTCACCCCAAACAAAGTATATTGTCACTTGGACGTAAGGGGCTTCTAATTGGGATGATGCCCAATAAAGATTAAGAAGTTGGTTTATGTTGCATTTGAACTTCTGCATATCAGTACAATTTGGGAAGCAGGGAGCAGGAAGGGAATTCCAAAGTCTATCTGTTCTAGGGAAGAAACTATTTGAGTAGAAAACTTTCTGACATTTAGGGGCCTCAATAGTGAAGGCGTATGATTTTGTTGCTAAGCAGGTTTGTCGGAGAGATATATGTCGAGGGGCACAAGTGCAATGAGTTCATCAGAGCACATTCCATTAAAATACTCTTAAAACAGATTTTACAGTATAGTAGGACAATCCCAAATCGTTCTCTTTTGTGCTCCCTGCTCATTGCTTGTATCATGAGATTAAATTAAAATTTAATATTTAAAAAAAATTTTTGTCGCTATTTTAAAAAAAAAATTAAAATAAGTATTGAGTTTGTACATCCACAAAACACAAAATATTTTCCCAAAAGGTATCCTTGACCTTTGAACTAGTAGCAAAGTGTAGTATCTGTTCTGATACTACACTTCATCTTTCTTCTTGTTGGTTGTTAAAAAATCGCACCTGACATTAAAAAAATAAATATTTAAAAAATCTTTCTAGACTGAGGTAATTTGATTCTTTTTTTTTTTTTTTTTTTTTTGATCAATCTCTCTCTTTTAAAAACAGAATTGTTTTACATAGTTAAAGCTTGGATCCTGACAGCAACAGATAAGTCTCAACTATCAGGCCTCAAAATGTTCCTTAATTGTGAAACTAAATAAATTCATATTTTTAAATAAAAAGAAAAGATGCTTTGTTTGCTATTTTGTGAAACGTTCAATTTTTTCAGCAGCAGAGGTCACTGCTTGCCATTAATAAGGATGAAAATGCTGCCCGTAAAGACAATACGCATACCAAAGCCGACGCATAGCTGATTATAGCTGATGCAATATTGATCGATCCCTTTGGTGTAAAGGGATGTGCCTATTGTTTGATCATATCTAACACCAGGGGAGCAGGCTGCTGTCCGTGGAACAGAATAAAATTTTAGAAACGTCCCTACGACAAACTCAGTAACTCTCTGCGGCAAATGATTGGATCACATTCTCTTTTCTATTGTTTCCACAGAAACCCATTGCTGACCCTACTGGGATTTATAGGGTGTAGGCAGTCTAGTTGGGGAGTTGTTCAGCAAGATGTTTGTGCACATTGCATTTAAATTTTTACATATTGGTATGCTTGTGGAGAAAAGGAGGGAATCGCAAAAGCAAGCGATTTTTTTTTTTTTTTCTTTATACTAGGGATTCACTTATAAAAACCCAAAGGCTATTCAAGAGTAAAGGTTAATGTGTGTCAGATGTAGGGTTGCGGAGTCAAACTTTCACCATCCGACTCTGTAACTCTGGTCAGATGGCTGATAAGATGACACCATGATAATTGTTAATGAAAATTGGGCAAGAATTTGATTATTTAAGGGGGATGGGTCAATAAGAACTTATTTACATTGGACTTGTTATAGTCAGCTGGGAAGTAGCTCTTTGGTATTGAGGATAAGTTTGAAACCTGTAAATGGCATTTTATTGAAATATTTGCCTCCAAAATCTTATTCCTTTTTTTTGTCCTTTGTTTCTTATTTGTTTTTAGTTTGCGACGCAGACAAAAGCCGGTGATTTCATTCGAAGAAAATGAAGAGCGAGTGAAACTGTGCAAAGAATGGGCACAGTATCAGAACAAGTTGTTCAGTGAAGGGACGAAAACATTAGCTTTGATGGAAGCCTCACAACAAAAAGCTTTGACCGAACTGAGGAATGAATCAGAAGAACTTTACCAAATGGCTATTCAGGTAAGAATCGGATAAAATCCTTCACTTTTTTTGAAAAAAAAAAAAAAAAAAAAATTCATCCCTATATATACATTATCTTATTTATAAACTAGGTGCTTGTCCAGAATTCTTCTTATATTAAAAACAAAAATACAGAAAATATCTTTATGATGTTCATACCTGACATGGATTGAAAAGATCATACACCAAAAATCATGTAAATTGATCAAGTAGTTTTATTTTTATAAAGAATATCAATTTAAAACGATTTTATGTGATTAATGGGAAATCTTATGCATTACTAAGCTGATCTGACACAAGTTTAAATTATTGTTGAGTTATTTGTTTCTACAAAATGGCGACATAAAACTGTCCCTATTATTTGGATTCATTAGACTATTGTTCTTATCTTGAGTGCCATTTTCACAATGTTTTGATTGATGTAATAAGGTGCATGTTGTTGAACTTGGGAATTTCGAGTAGAACCCTTTACTTACTTCATGGGGGTAGCATGCTCTCGTTCCATCAACCATGAATGGATAGAGGTCCTAAGTAATTCGCAATTGTAGTTTTTGGTTGAGAATTGAACCTTCAACCTTCAGGAGAATATCACTTTTACAATTGAGTTTTGCAAGCACTCTAATCACTGCGCCACGTTGTGAAAATCACCCTCAAGATGATGACCAGTAGTCCGATGAATCCAAATAATATGAATAACCAATCTTCATCTCAAAAATTCAGAAATGTAAAACAGTCCCTTCTTGCTTATTCATAAACAGATACCCAGGGGCCCACTTGGTGCCAGATGGTCACATCATACCACAAATATATGAATATACAAATAGGCATTATATAAATCCTTTTACCAAAATTAAATAGAGATGCGGGGGAATAATAAAAGACCAGAACACAAGGTGCATTCAATTAGTTTCCATATTCTTTTGTACAGGCATTTAAAATTGTTGTAAACTCTTGAAAAGTCAGTATGTTATTGCTAAACATCTTATGAGATGACAAATTTTTATGATTTCAGGTTCAAATGAACAGCTACAGCAAGAATTGGAATACATCCTACTAAAGCCTGATTATCACAGCTGGTGGATTTCAAAAATGCAATCTGGATGTGAGGAAATTTTTGAAGAACGATATGCAATAAAAATCTGTTTTAAAACTTGGAAAAAATTACACAGAAATGTATGGACTGCTTCACACTGCTTTTGGACTATCTTGCATGAATCGAGCATCAGTTTTTGAGTGACATAAGAGATTAGAGGAAGGCAAGGAGTCTGTGAGGGATGATGAGAGGTATGGGAAGAGTAAGAAAGTCAGAACATAGGAGTTTGTTGGCCAAATAAAGAATTTCACAGATAAGGGCCGTCGTGTGTCTATAGAGACAACAAGTGCACAGTTTAATGTCACTGTTGGAACTGTACGCACAATTATTCATGAGGAACTGAAGATGCAGAAGATTTGCTTCAAAGTTTGTTCCAAGGGTGTTCAGAGAAGATCATGACTATTTGACCAAAATGGACATTAAGACAGTTCCTTACCTTCCTTATAATCCTGTGACTTTTTTTTATTTTTTTTATTTTTATTTATTTTTTTTTTTTACATTTTCACCCCAAACAAGGCACATTGCCACTTTGGTGTAGGGGGCTACTATCAGGGGAGACAGCTACTGGGGCACTATGTAGGGATTTGGGCAGCAAGATATTGGTTCACGTTGCACTTGAACTTATGCATGTCAGTACAGTTGGGGAAGCAGTGACCTGGAATGGAATTCCAAAGTCTAGCGGTTCTGGGGAAGAAACTACCGGAGTAGAAAGCTCTTTTACATCTAGGGATCTCTACAGTGTGGGGGTGGGATTTTGCAGCTTGTCGGGTCTCTCGAGGGTGTTTACGTCGTGGGGGCCAAGTGCTTGCAGTTCATCAGAGCATTCACCATTAAAATACTTGTAGAACAACATTTGCTTATTCTTTAAGCTCAAGGAAAACATTAGAGGCTGTTGTTATGAGGCCATTGAGGAGATGAAAGAGGCTGTGACAAGGGTTATTAACACAGTCACCCAAGAGGACTTTTTCCAGAAGTTGTGGGAACGGTACAACAAGTGCATTGCAGCTGGAGGAGATTACTTTGAAGGGGGGTTAGAGTTTCATGTGTGTACGATCAATTAAAAGTGTCTGTACGGAAAAAGTCTGGAAACTTATCAAAGGCGCCTCATACTTTCAGTAAAGGTTTTAATTACAAAAGAAATAATAATCAGAGAAGAGGAACTCAAATAGTTTTGGTAAAATAAAAGAAAATCTGACGGATGAGTTCATTCACGGGGAGGAGGGGCTAAGAATATAACTTACAACATTTTTCTTTTCAAGTTTTATAGTGAAAAGGAGTTAATTGTGTCCCGTTTCAGTAATAAAATTCTTGTATTTGCAGGAATTTTTTTTTTACCTTAATACTTTTCCATTTATTTTACTAGCATGCCGCCTAATGTTGTCTGCTAATAAAATATGTTTAAATACGATATTTTAATTTATGCAGATTCTTATATTCATTATTATTATGGAGCCAGTTCTCTATTGATTGTTATGTTGTATCCAATATATAGTCGGTCCTGGATATGACCTAAAACTATATCCAATGGTGAGGCCCCACCTTGCAGGAGTGTGGAGCCATCCTTTAATTGCCATTGCTCCCAGGTTCACTCTGACCCGGAGTGGTAGTACCTGTTAGGGTCCCAACTATGGGTTAAATAGAATCTGACTTAAAAAAAAAATACTCCATTAAAAATCGTTCCTCAAAATAACTAGATTCGGCATTAAATAACCTGAAAAAGGTTGATATGCCGTAAAACAAAAACAACCAACCAACCAACCAATATATAGTAGTGATTTCAAAAGTTAAAAATAAGTGACTTGATTCTTATTAACTAACATCTCCAGCATTATTCATTACCGTCTGGGTTAAGTCCATATGCATATCAAAATTAAAAAAAAATATGAACGTAGTTAAACATATAAATGTATATTTGCACATGTATAGGAGATGCACATTTAGTCAATTTAAGCCTGCCAAATTTCAATTTTTTTCAATTTTGACCCTTTAGCAGCTATTTTTACCAGCTAAAAGCCAAATCAGAATTTGTTCCACATGTCAGAATCCCCTATATATCAAGTTTCAAGTCTGTAGACCAAAAATTGACAGAGTAGTTTGGTAGAGATCGTTCTTCACACAGACAATGCCACTTATATATATATATATATATATATATATAAAATTGTCCCCCTAAAGAAAACAACTCTAGAGATTTATTTTAAACCGTTTTTTTTTTTTTTTTTGAAAGAATCAATTCAGGTAACTTGATTATGTAGTAGAGCTGACATCTATTCACCATAGCTGCTTTCAGCCTCAATCACAGCCTTGATACGGGTTCAGAACTCGGAACATGCCTTTTCCACAAGCGCTGGTGGGAGCTCGGCGAATACTTGGTGGATGGCGGCAATCAGGCTGGCTTTTGTGTTGTGGGAGGTCATGTTGGTGATGTTTTCAATGTATGACCAAATTGAAGTAGTTCAGCAGGTTAAGGTCGGAAGAGGAGTGGGGGAGCAGTGAGAGTAAGGTACAAAGTCGTAGTACTCCTTCTGAAGCCAAGCCTGGGTCTACTTGGACTTGTGGGCTGGTGCCGAGTCCTGCTGCCACACCCAGGGTCTGCCAGCGGCCACCTGATTGCACCAGGGGATCACCACACTCTTCAGCACATCCAGGTACACTTTGGTGTTGACTTTCAAGCCGACTTCAAAGATGTGAGGTGGCATGATGTGGCCCTCACTTGAAACCACACCAAAGACCATAACCGTGGCCAGAAACTTTGTTTTCATCACCTTGGGCATGTCCCTGTTATTCGTGACAATCCAGCAATGCATTTTGAGGATGCTGGCTTTGTATTTATATCAGAAAATTTTGAATTCGTGCAAGATCTTCGTACTGGCTTGGTGGGAACTTCGCTTTCAACTGATTCTCCACAAAGGTCGTTTGCGTCTATTAGTTCAGAAAATTGCATACTTTCCTTTTCACTTGTAGGGCTTTCTCGTTCACTAACAGATTGCATGCATAATATTATCTGGGCTTATAGTCTTATCTCCATTAATTAATTTGGGATCCAAGCTATTACGTTGACGGTAGTTCCAATGCTAGAAAATAGATATACATGAACATAGTGAGGATTGATTTTTAATAAAATCTCTAAAATGAACTTTTAATTGGGCTGGGTCCTGGATATGACCTTAAACTATATCCAGTGGTGAGGCCCCAGCTTGCGGGCTTTGAGGAGTGTGGAGCCATCCTTTAATTGCCATTGCCCCAGGTCCACTCTGACCCGGAGTGGTAGTACCTGTTAGGGTCCCAACTATGGGTTAAATAGAACCGACTTGAAAACAATAAATATATTCTATTAAAAAGTTTTCTTCAAAATCTTTGGATTTGGCATTAAATAACCCGAAAAGGGTTGATATGCCGTAAAACAAAAACAACCGACTTAATTGATCTGAGACTGCTTATTAATTATTTACAGCTGGCTATCTGAAAGTTGTTTCTCAATCCGCCAGCCAGAGATCTAGTTAATAACAGATGGTCACTCACCACCACAAAATAAATGAATATACAAATAGACAACAAATAATTCCTTTTACCAAAATTAAATTTTTGGAATATGACATCTTCGTTCCATGGTTTTTTGGTTGCTTTGTTTTACAGCATATCAACCCTTTTCAGGTTATTTAATGCCGAATCTGGTGATTTTGAAGAACGATTTTTTAATATAGTGTATTTGTTAAGTCGTATTCTATTTAACCCATAGTTGAGACCCTAACAGGTACTACCACTCCGGATCAGAGTGGACCTGGGAGCAAAGGGTGGCTCCACACTCCCTAAGGCCTGCAAGCTGGGGCCTCCCCATCGGATATAGTTTAAGGTCATATCCAGGACCATCTTCGTTCCATGATGAGTATATTAAAGATTTTACGATAAAAATCATTATGGTTTACGTACGTACACCATAATGTATGTTTTTTTCATAATTTATGTATTTTTGTTTTTTCATTAAGTTGAATTCTTAATAAGCACTAATTTTCAAAATTTTCTTTTTTTTTAAGTTTGATTTTCCTTGTATTAAAAACCGACCTTGTATCTACCTCTGCCTTGTGGAGAAAAGCAAACAAGACGGGAATTCAAGAATAACTTTTTGTTTCATTTCAATTCTTTTGTCACATGTAAAATATTTCATTATCTTTTCCAGATTGATGAGCACCTGATTCCATTTAAACACGAAGGCCCACTTAACACAGTTGCAATTCCAGAATATGATGCACCAGATGGAAATTATGAAGACGTTTCTCGAAAGTGGGACTCCTGAGATTAGGTTTAAAGTTTTAATAAATTATTTCGTAATAATAAGAGTTTGTTTTTATATTATCTTTTTTTCTTTCTTTATTTTTAAGTTTATGCAAATTGATTGCCACATCCGTTAGTGCACGTTCTGAGAGCCTGGTGTTTATTTAACCTTCTCGGTCTACATTCATAGATAACATGAATTGGAACAAATACGTAGAAGATACTATCTTTATAAAACTGCTATTTGCTTATGCATGGAGTGTTGTTGTGACATCCAGGCTGGTGCTCCAACCATTAATTTCTCTCATTTGGACAAGGGTGCAAAAAAATTAATTTAATAAAAGATGGGTCATTTGGTGAATTAATTGCAAATTAATACTAATTAAAACAATTAACATGGAAGTTTTTTTTGTTTTTTTTTCAAATATAACTTACTCCCAAAATTGAAGAATATTTTAGCATGTATTTTGTGTGATTAATATTTCTGTATAGATTTAAAAAAGAAAATTATAATTTTTTTTTTCTTGATTTTCATTACACACCTGTCTTTGTTCAAAATTCCCGGAAGGTGATATATTACATTGGCATGGCCATCAAGATAGTTCTATTCAATCATTTTGATCTTTAATTATTTTTTTCAAATTTAAATCCATTCCTTCTTTATGGGCTGCTGGTGTCATGCATGTGTTGACTGAGAATAATCCATTTGGTGTTTGCATTTTTTAAATTTAATTTAAAGCTGAAACAAAAGCCGTCTGACGTGCTTTCTTAATGTAATTTTTCAATTAGTTCAAACAACATGTTCTTATCTCCACTGGACGATCTGTAAAAAGTTAATTATTGAATGCAGCAGCAAGTCCTGGGAACACTAGACCAGAAAGAACTGTTGTTGGATATTTGACAGGTTACTCCAGGAAGAGAGGCATTCGATGGGTTGCACACACGCAGATAGATTCCACTTGAGGAATGCAAGGCTTTCCACCATTGCCTATTGGAATGCATAATTTTACGAGAAATGTGAGAGGATATTGGTCAAATGGTCGAGATAATAGACAATGGAAAATATTAAACATTCCAGGATGAAAGAATATTTATATAAATCGACACAACTGGAGCTGAGACAAAAAGAGCTGATCACAGAGAACAAGCTGACACATTTTTCTTCACTGTCAAAACATCCGCATCACACCTCTGCGTGCCTTCACTGATGTCAACACCTGTCATACTAAATTGAAAAGTGTTGTTATTGGGAATAAACAAAATATTTTTATAAACCAGCTGTGTTGTGCTTTATTTGATGTCAGTCTGTATATATCATAGACTAGTGACAAAAGTCTATTTAGAAATTATATAGACTGACAAGCACATTGAACGATTATATAACAAAACAATCAAGACGAGAATAGTTTAAAGTTTTCCATTTATATAAAAGGCAAAATGGCCGCGCGCGTTTTTGTATGTCCACGAAAGGCTTTTTTTGCCAGGCTTCTCGACGAAGTTACTATTTTGGAGAATTTTCTTTATACTTCCTAGATTATAATATCTACGATTCGAGAACGGACGTCGTCTCTATCTTTATTTTGATTGACTTCTAAAATAATCCCTGGTTCCCTGTGTTTATTCGTCTTGTATAAATAAAGCGAAACTGGTTGAAGCAAATGTGACTGCCTGGCCTTTCGGCCAGGACGCCCAGAACAGCAATCAGCTTTGATCAATGTGAGGGGAAACCCTTCATATCAGACAATTGCTATTCATTTGGACACTGCCAGAGCTCCCCTCTTTTTGGGGGGAGCTGGTTTTCCCCAACATCGTTGGGAAATAAATAAAACGGCAGAAAGCCAGACGTACATGTTTGCGTCTGCGTGAACTCCTTCACTTCTGCAAGTCAACTTTTTGATTGACATCGTTAAATTTGAATGCTTTTCATTTCCTGTCGCGTCATAGCGTTGTGGTAAGATGTCAGGTTTTCTTTCACTTTCTTTTCCGCCTTCGTGTCACGTGTTCGAGCCTGCCTGCCTACTACCATTTCTTTGTGCTCAACACACACCTCCAAACACCCGGGCAATGCCGGGCACCCCCGCTAGTTTTTGATAAAACACATCACATTTGAAAAAACTGTTTCTGTGTTTGATAATGGTGCACATCCTTTTTTATTTTTTTTTAAATCACAATATGTGACACTATCATGGCTTTGATGGAGCTGTGCCGCCACAAAATCCTGGAATATGATAGTAACATCTCTATTTAGAGCAGCAGTCGATCATTGTCTTGGGCAAATGTTGTTTTTAGATTCCCGAAAAATGGTTGATAATTATTCATCAATTCTCTACAAAGAATCAATTATTTGGACTTCAGAAAAGGTATCATTGCAGATGTAAATTTAACACTTGATAAGAAGTAGACACAACATATATCTATAAAAAATAAGCATCATTTGTATCACTTTATTCTGAAAATTGCAAAACTCGAATCATCGACACTGGGTAAAACACATGTTGTCTGTATAGTAGTTTATAACAAGTGTCCTTCTTTCTTCCTGTTACAACAAAAACCGAGAAAGAAAAATTCAAGAAAAAAAAAAAAGGCAGTAAGAATAAAAATAATTAAAAAAAAAAAAAAAGAAAAGTCTTTTCCACCAACCAACATCTTGCTGCCGAGAGTTTTCAGACCACAGATAATGTTACATTTGCACATTTTGCAAGGGAAATAACTCCAAATCCCCCTCCTGTATTTAAAAAAATTTTTTTTTTTAAATCTTTATGATGTACATACCTATGACAAAAAGAAAATATTGTACACCAAAAATTATATAAATTTCACGATAAACACCCGTCTAGCTGAAACCACTGTCAATAATTTCCCCATTCTTTATCTATGCCTAAATCAAAATGTAGATTCCGTGAACAAAGCTTCTTTCTTGGATGTGCACACCTGTGGAACTCTCTTCCGTTTGCCTGTTTCCCACCTGACTACAACTTGGATTTCTTCAAGTCCAACATAAACAAATTCCTGATGAACTGCCCCCTTAAGTAAGACACTTTATCAAAACTCCAATACTAACGATTACTACGATACTATCCCATTGTCGCGTCATAACGTAGTGGTAAGATGTCAGGTTTTCTTTCACTTTCTTTTCCGCCTTCGTGTCACGTGTTCGAGCCTGCTTGCCTACTACCACTTCTTTGTGCTCAACACACACCTCCAAACACCCAGGCAATGCCGGGCATCCCCGCTAGTTTTTGATAAAACACATCACATTTGAAAAAACTGTTTATATATATATATGTGTGTGTATATATATTTGTATATTTTGCCAGCAAGTAATTGTTCAAGCACATCTAATTGAACACGACAGAGTTATTCCTTTTTCCGATTCTGAACAACAACTTTTGGGTGCCATAATATACAATATGCCAGCCGAAATAAAAAAGACCATTTGGTCAAGGACCTAAAAATTCAAAATCAGATTGTATTCGAAATCCAAATAAGATCTCCTCAGAATGACTAACCCTTTTATGATATACCTTTTCGAAGTGATGTTACCTCAAATAACAGCACAAAGCTGGATACTCAACCAGACTAGAGGAATTCTTATCCTAGGATCCAGTAATACCGAAAAATCCACAAAAAATGGTGTGATCCTTCTATCAATCCAGTAGATATCTCACTGCTGATGCTATTCTCTGTCTATATAAGAGCCAGGTACGTCCAAGGATGGAGTACTGTTGCCACATCTGGGCAGGAGCTGCTAGAAAGGACTTGTCCTACCTTGATAGAGTTCAAAATAGACTTCGTAGCCTCATAGGAGATGTCCTTTTCTCTTCCCTGCAATCTCTATCTCACAGAAGAGATGTTGCGAGTTTGTCTCTGCTTTATCGTTATTTTCATGGCAAGTACTCGACTGAACTTCAATTTATGGTCCCCCCCCTAGCCAAACTTTCACAAGAAATGCTCGTCTAGCTGAAAACACTATCAATAATTTCCCCCACTCTTTATCTGTGCCTAAACCTAAATGTAGATTCCATGAACAAAGCTTCCCTCTTAGAACTGCACGCCTGTAGAACTGTCTTCCATTTGCCTGCTTTCCAGCTGACTACAATCTGATTGTCTTCAAGTCCAACATAAACTAGTTCTTGATGAGCCGTTCCATAGCAGTTAACAAATTTACCGAATTTCCGTTACTAACGATTACTATATTGTTCAATTGACTACTGTATACTCTTAGCCCTTATCCTCGAGTGGTCTTTGGGCCTTGATAAGTGGTGATGCCTATGTAAAAAAAAAGTTATACTATAACATATTTAAATGTTCGATTGGAAAATTATGTTCCCGACTTCTTTACTAACTCGATGAAATGTTGAATATATATATATATATATATATATAAAATAAAATTATGCCTCAGCAGTCGTGTGAAAAGCATATCTTATTTTTCTTTTATTAATATTATTGGAATTTTCCTCTTTTCTTTTCTTTGTACATATTTGTGAATTATTCCATGGATTTTGGCCTTTTGGATTATTTTGGCCCATCTTCCAATTACATGATTTCCTTGGATTTTACTTGTGCAAATGGAAACTCAATTAACTTTCTTAGAGTTATATTTTTGGATTTTACCATCATTGGATTATCTACCTTTCACCAGACTATCCATTCACGTGTAATCACCTTTTTCTTCACCATATTCCCTCTGCTTCACTTTTTGTTATCAAGTAAGATCTTTGACTTACTTGTAGTTTCATCAAATACTTTTGTATGCAAAATCCGATCCCGCATTTTGCTAATTCCTACCCTCTGATGAGAAGGAAAGTATTTCTTCAAAACTCCACGGATTAAGGACTATCCACTTATCAAGTGTTTCCTTTTCAGATTAAATATGTTTTAACTCTTTTTCAAAGTGTTTTTTAACATGTTTTATTAACTGTTTGCTCTTATATATATATATATATATATATATATATATATATATATATATATATATATTAGAAAATGTAACTGGCGTTGCCTGGTATTAAGGGCAACGTTAAATTCCTTTAAAAAAAAGGAAGTAAAACCCGACGAGACACTGAGACATATGCATGTGAATATTATGTTCTTTCTAAACAATTCACTTCTTGTAAGTAAAAGAAAATACTCGAGCTGAGATCGAAACCAAAATCTAAAGGCAGTGAGTCAAGTACGATAACCATTAGGCCAACTTGCCATCATCTTTAAAACGTGTTTTCAAACCTTTGAAACAGTTAACAAACAGATAAAAATCCAATGACCACCGAGTACGAATTTTTCAATTTTGACCCCTTAGCAGTCCTTTTTTCTGGATGAAAACCGATTAAAAAGTTTTCCATGTGTCTGAATATCCTATCTACCAAATTTCAAGTCCGTAGATCGAAATTTCGTTGAGTAGATAGGTTGAGAAGTATCCTCATGCACGCACATTTTGACTTACACACACACACACACACACACACACGCATATATTTGTATGATTGATACACTATTGCTTTTTTTTAATACCAATCTAATGTGATTTTTTATCAAACCCTATTTAATCAGTCGTTGAAAACAGCATCAGTCGAATCTATACATCAGACAATTGTATCTTGACTTAGTGTCACTTGAGGAGATTCCTGAATCTCTAAATGGTCTCTCTTTATAACCTTTGAGTCTTGAATGATGTACACTTTTTTCTTTAGGTCTCGTTTCTGACTATTATTACGTTGATGTTTATGTTTAGAATGATGGCGTCGTGAGGCTGGATACAATTTGTCATTCCCCAGAGTCGTCAGACTTTCCGAAGAGGCATAAATGTTTTGGTGAGCAGGAGGGTTTAAGCTATAAGGTGTAGTCCATGACGGTATGTAACTGCTCACATAGGAATATGTATCGGAATCGTCCGATAAATTATACGATTGAGCAATTGAACCAGCAATGTCAGTTTTCTTCATAGTGACCGCATCTTGAACCCAACTATTGTCTTTATGAGCAATATTCATATCTTTTGAGATTGAATCCCTTAACGTTGAGCTCAAGTTGTGAGCCTGGTTCAATTCATTCGCGATTGACTGCCTTAATCGTGATAGTTTGAATTCTGTGGACACTGAACGCAGTGAACTGTGGACACTTTTGGAACTGTTTTTTCGTTTGATCTGTCTAAGCTGGTCGAGATAGAAATAGTTGATGTTGTGACATTTGTAAACGTTTGGGTTTATTGGTTGACTTGAAGAGAGAGGAGGACATGACATCGGGTAGAAATCAGTGCCCTCAATCGAGTTGCTATCAATTCCTTCACAAGCATCTCTCACGACAGCATGGCTGCTGTTGTTGCCATCCGAAGGAGAATAGTTAGATGAGAATTCAACGTGAACGTTTTCGTCTTGTTCGACATCTTCACACGACATTTCCATCAGTTTCTCTTTTGCTCTTGTTAAATGCTGCTGTAAATTCTGAATCAGCTGTTCCTTCTGGAAATAGAAAGAAAATAAAATGAGTCAGACATTGCTTTTTGTTTTTTTAAATTTTTTATTTATTTTTAAATTCTACACGGCATTGCCCGGGAAGCAGTGAAATTATTTTATGAATATTTTTTTTTATTTGTTTGCGCATTCTAAAAACTTACATAAAAAAAAGAGAGCTTATACTATTCAATTTTTTTTAAATGGAAATCGCTACAGACAAGGCGTGAAGCCACTTGGTCTAAGGAACTAACAAGAATTAAATGAAAGAAGATCATTCTTTAGATAGGAGATGCCTTGAATAAAACAGGAGACCCCCCCCCCCACAAAAAAAAAAAACAATCAGGAGAGTACTTTTAATGAAAATAATATCTTCCTCTGTACAGAATTTTTATTAGACACAAAATTCACCTCCCCAGAAAGTTTGGATTAGGAGAGAAAAAAAAATAATTGCTTCAGTCTAGAAGGACTTCTCCTTCTCTAAGAGGGTACGAAAAGATAAAATGTACTATCAGAAGAAGAATGGATGGGTAGGCATGAAAGTTCCGTTTTACAGGCGTTCAAAAATAAATTAGAATTTCGTAGTAAGGTCAAATAAAACGTTTAGCTTTGTTATTATTAGGGTTATGACAACAGCATATTCTTTTCATTGTTTTGACTCTCGAGTATATATCCGAGACGGTTAGACAAAGTTAATCAACCGAAAACCACATCACTCTATATAAAAACATATAAGATATCAGCGGATACACACTTGAGAGTCAAAACAATGAAAAGAATATGCTGTTGTCCTAGCCCTAGTTATTATGTAGAAACCATGACTCAAATTTTATGGCAAACAAGCAAATAAACAAGCATTTGATGTTTTCGTTGAGATTTTCAGGGACAGATTAGGACATACATCTTGAATTTTAGTTTAAATAAATTTTATATAGTTTTATCTGCAAAACACGAGCAGACTTCCTTCTATTTGGATACTAAACAATTATGAGATCGAATGTGAAATAATTTCAAACAGAAATAACTACTCTCATATGTCCATATGCAGTGTAAAACCAATACCTTTGAAGAGTTTTTTTTTTTTAATCTGAACACCAAACTTGAACAAGCTTCCAGTTAGGTTATTTTTCTGATTGAGTGACCTGGTGTGATTGAAGAATCAAACAACTTTGTTTTGTATCTTCTTTGAGTCACCACTGTTGAAACTATGATCTGATTGTGGAGCTGTTAGTTATTGTTCACTCTAGGCGGGGCATGCAAATTGATATACACGTTTGATAGTCAAGCAGATGTCTGATGAAGGGATACCCTCCTAAAATATTACAATACGGATCTTCCAACTGGCTATGCTGACACAAGTAAAAATACACTCTCTCACGAGACTGGCTTTTTGCATCTCATGCATTGCAGTGTCTACTGTGGCTATACAGTCAAAACTGGAGTTGCCTCACCAGATGCAGGCCTGGGAAGATGATAAGGAGACCTAGGTTTGCCCAGTTACCAGAGTCCTCTTCTTGACGTAGCAAAGTCCAATGCAAAGACAAACCAATATGGTAGGAGCCAGCACAGCAGCAGGAGTTGTCGGAAAGGTGTTGTAATGCTTCAATATCCGCCTATCGGAACTCCAAACTCCAACATTTTTTTGTCAGAGTTTACTCCCTTAGCCTTTGTTTTTCCCAAGGCATCCACAAGGCAGTGGGGCTATTTTCCCATAGCTGGAGTGCAAATAAGAATACAATACATGTAAAATATAAAAAAAATATATATACATTGTGTTAAGAAAGTGGTGGAGTGGCACCCCTACAGATTCTGATGATGGATTATTCCTGACGTAATTTCCGCAGGTTTTTTTTTTTTTTTTTTTACAAAGGAGTCACCACTTATCAAGACCCAGAGGTCACTCGAGGATAAGGGTTAATGAGTGTACAGTGATCAAAGGGAACATGTCATCGTTAATAGTGGAAATTTGGTAAATTGGATTACTTAAGGGCGATGGCTCATCAAAAATTTGTTCACGTTGGACTTGAAGACAGCCATATTGTAGTCAGTTGGAATACAGGAAAACGGAAACTGAGTTCCACAGGCATGCAGTTTTAAGGAAGAAACTTTGTTCATGGTTCTGAAGGTTCTGCTTTCCAGTCAGTCTGGATCCAAGACTCGAAGAAGAAGAGTCGTAACATTACTTGCCCTTCAGTCGAGCAGAGTTCCCACTTAACTAACATACTTGTCTGTATTTCTGTTAATATGTCACTGCTTCCGAGTCTTGTCATTATTCCTTTCAACATTTACACTACTACATAAAACTAAGTTTGCATAGTTTATTCCACCATTATATCTTAATTTGTTTCAGTTTGTATATATCCGTTACATCTCTGCACTGTATTGCTTTCTAAACATTCATTAAACAATGCTTCAAAGAAACTCTGCACTGGATTTCAATTTTCTTTTCCAAATTACTATTCATCGGCATTAGAATTGAATAAAATTGCTTTAGTTTAAAAAGTTTTTTTTAACCATGTACCCTGATTTTGTGGACATTTTCAAGATGCCTTTAACAAGTTTCCAGACTTTTTTGGTACGAGCATTTAAAATTGTCGTAGACTCTTGAAAATTCAGTATGTTATTGCTATACATATTATGAGATGACTGAGCAATTTTTATGATTTCAGATTTAAATGAAAAGCTACAGCAGGAATTGGAATACACCCTACTAAAGCTTGATTGTCACAGTTGCTGAATTTCAAAAATGCAATCTGGACGTGAGGACACTTTAGAAGAACGATATGCAATAAAATTCTGTTTCAAACTTGGAAAAAAATGCTACAGAAACGTATGGAATGCTCCAGACTGCTTTTGGACCATCTTGCATAAATCAGGCATCAGTTTTTAAATGGCATAAAAGATTTATGGAAAACGGAGTCTGTAAGGGATGATGAGAGGTGTGGAAGGATTAAGGAAGTCAGAACCTCAGAGTTGATTAGTCAAATAAAGAATTTCATGGATAAGGACCGTCGTGTGTCTATAGAGACAATAAGTGCACAGTTTGATGTCAGTGTGGGAACTGTATACAATATTATTCATGAGGAACTGAAGATGCAGAAGATTTGCATGAATGCAGCAGCCCACAACTCCATCCAGTCTGGATCCAAGACTCAAAGAAGAAGAGTCGTAACATTACTTGCCCTTCAGTGGAGCAGAGTTATATAAAAGTCACAGGGAGCAAAGTCTGGACTATATGGAGGATGAGGAACTGTCTTGATGCCCATCTTCGTCAAATAGTCTGTGACAAGGATATTTTTTTTTTTTTTTTTTTACACAGTGATCACCACTTATCAAGGCCCGGAAGCCACTCAGGGATAAGGGTTATTGCAAGTACATTACGTTAGTGTGGAGATTTATCTATATAAAAGCCAAGTACATCCAAGGATGGAATACTGTTGCCATATCTGGGCAGGAGCTGCTAAAAACAGCCTATCCTGCCTTGACAGAGTACAAAATAGACTTCGTGGCTTAGTGGGGGATGCCCTTTTCTCTACCCTGCAACCCCTCTCCCACAGAAGAGACGTTGCGAGCCTATCCTTGTTTTATCGTTATTTCCATGGCAGGTGCTCATCTGAACTCCAATCTCTGGTCCCCCCTCACCAATCTTTCACGAAAAACACCCGTCTAGCTGAATCCACCGTGAAAAATTTCCCCCACTCTTTATCTGTGCCTAAATCAAAACGTGGATTCCATGAACAAAGCTTCTTTCTTAGAACTGCACGCCTGTGGAACTCTGTTCCATCTGCCTGCTTCCGACCGGACTACAACTTGGATGTGTTCAAGTCCAACGTTAACAAATTCCTAATGAACCGCCCCCTTAAGTAAACACTTCATCAAATCTCCACGCTAACGTAATGTACTTGCAATAACCCTTATCCCTGAGTGGCTTCCGGGCCTTGATAAGTGGTGATCACTGTGTAAAAAAAAAAAAAAATCCTTGTCACAGACTATTTGACGAAGATGGGCATCAAGACAGTTCCTCATCCTCCCTATACTCCAGACTTTGCTCCCTGTGACTTTTAATTATTCCCTAAGCTCAAAGAAAACCTTGGAGGCTGTCATTGTGTCTGCACAAATAATTAACAAGAACACGTGTGTTGTGTCTGCACAAATAATTAACAAGAACACGAAAGTAAAGGTATACAATAATATATTAGGAAGAAAAGTTATATACATATTTACATGTCTTCAGATATAATTCAGTTGGAGATATTCCGACAGGTGGCGTGTTGCATGTCTTACTGGAGGCAGCATAGGCGTCTTGCCTATTTGACAGTCGTTGCTGGACTCTCCCGGTATTGGTGATTGATACCTTTATATATCTCACTCACCCGCCTATGTTAATTAGTGGGCGTCTCCACAACAATAAGAAAATTGAGGAGATGAAAGAGACTGTGACGAGGGTCATCGACAAACTCACACAAGAAGACTTGCATAGGATCTTTCAGAAGTTTTTGGAATGGTATAACAAGTGCATTGCATCTGGAGGAGATTATTTCGAAGGAGACTAGAATTTTATATGTGTTCTATGAATAAAAGTCTGGTTGGTTGTTTTTGTTTTACGGCATATCAACCCTTTTCAGGTTATTTAATGCTGAATCCAGTGATTTTGAAGAACAATTTTTTTAATAGAATATATTTGTTGTTTTGCAAGTCAGTTTCTATTTAACCCATAGCTGGGACCCTAATAGGTACTACCACTCCAGGTCAGAGTGGACCTGGGAGCAATGGCAATTAAAGGGTGGCTCCACACTCCCCAAAGCCTGCAAGCTGGGGCCTCACCATCGGATATAGTTTAAGGTCACATCCAGGACCCCCATTGAGGGACTTTTACCCTCTGCAGGGGGGCAGTCGACGTATTCTAACTCCCGACCGACAGGGAGAAAAAGTCTGGAAACTTATAGAAGGCATCCCATACATTTCTATTTTTTCACAAACTTTTTTCATCTAATAACTAATTATCTTAGAACATAATAACTAATTATCTTAGAACATATATTTTTTATAGAAATTGCTCCAGACAAGGTGTGAAGCCACTTGATGTAAGGAACGAACAAGCGTGAAAAATGATTGTTGCAAAAACAGGAAACGCCCATTGGACTTAGATTTGGAAAACAAATAATAATAATAATAATAATAAACAAGGCTACAGGTAGGTGAACAAAGGCATGCAGAAGAAAGCGAGTTCTACAAGCCTGCAGTTTTATGAAAAAAGCTACTGGAATTACAATATTGTAGCCTTCAAGTCCAATGTAAACAAGTTCTTATTGATCCCCCTAAATAATCCAAATTGTACCCAATCTACACCATTAACGATTACTACACTACCACCTTACATTTATTGATCCTTATCCTTGAATGATCTTCAGGCCTTGATAAGTGGTGACTCCCAAGTAAAAAACAAACAAACAAACAAGCAAAAAAACTGCATAAAAATGAGGTATCAAAACAGTGAATTAATGAAGACCACTAGATAAATGAATCAAACGAACTGGAATAAAGGAAGCGGGGGAATAGATCAGATGATTCTGAAGAACATGCTATAATGGTATTTATAAAAAAGACTAAAACGTTGAGAGGTTGCAAATTACAGATCAAGAACCCTGAAATCGGACAGGGATTCACTAGCCCAAATATTCAATTGGAAATAGAAAGAAAAAAAAAAACATGGGTAGGACATTGTTGTTGTTGTTGTTGTTGTTGTTGCCCAGTGTAGTATTTTTTCATCTGTTTTCACATTTTAAAACTTATACAGAAAAGGAAATAAAAAAGGTAGACAACTCTTTTTACATCATTCAATTAAAAATATAAGTTATACTTTTTGTTGATCTTTATTTTTAGGTGATTATTTAAGAACTTTTTTTTCTTACCTGTGATTCACCACTTATCAAGGCCTGACAGCCACTCGACGATAAGGGTTAATGAATGTAAGGTGGTAGTTTAATAATTTTTCATGGGGTAAATTGGGGAGAATATGATTATTTATGGGGACAGTTCCAAAAGAATTTGTTTATATTGGATTTGAAGAATACTATGTTGTATTCAACTAGGAAGCAGGTCAGTAGAACAGTGTTTCACAGACAGGCAGTTCTGGGAAAGAAATTTGTTCATGCAATCGACATTTAGATTTAAGCACAAATAGAGAGTGGAGGAAATCGTATATAGTGGTTGTAGCCAGTCGAGTGTTTTTTTGTGAAAGTTTGGTTGGAATTCAGTCCAGCACTTTTGATAAAAATAACGATAGAGCAGAGACATGCTTGCAAAATCTCTTCTGTAGGAAAGAGGTTGCAGGGAAAAGAAAAGCGCATCACCTACTAGGTTTCGAAGCTAATCTTGAATTCTGTTAAGCTGGATAGGGCGTGCCGAGCAGCTCCTGCCCAGATGTGGCAGCAGTACTCCATTTTAGGGGGTACCTGTCTCTTATACAGATAGAGTATTTCATCAGCAGTGAGATACCTTCTGGAACGGTAGAGTGATCATATTATCGGTTGTTTTGGCAAAACTAATTTTTTGCAAGTACATTTGAGTGAAATACGTCATTATATAACCAATAACATGGCCCAACAATTGCAAATGTGCGAAAACCTTCAAGAGTTATCATGAAAACTTTCCAATAATCAAGACTCTGAGACATGGTATATTTAAAACACAGGTTTATAGATCATCAACAAAGATAAAATGGAAAAAGAATGTAAACATTGTTTCAGAAAAATGTAAATACAAAATAAAAACAAGGCAGAAACGAGGAGTTTACTAAAAACTTCAAGAGAATCGCAGACTTCAACTTACAGGCTAGAAAACGTTTTGAGCATAAAAAATATTGCTAGAAGGAAACAAAAATACAAATTATGCCAAGTAACAGCCAAATTGCAAGAGGTTAGATGGAGATCATACACATGGAGAAAAGGTAAACAAAGTTTGCTTAAATAAAAGAAATAATACTAAACAATAATACTAGCATTATTCAATTCTGTCCCAAGAGAAAAAGACTATAGTTCTACCGGTGATACTCAAATGTTGTGATACTTAAAGGGATAGAAAACTGTGCCATTATAATCGTGAGGAACGCTGCTAAAAGGGATTAGGGATGGGCACCGGAAGTCTCAGCTGGTGAATAGGTCTGAAGAAAAAAGGGCCTGCAAAGGGAGATAAATAAATAAACAAAGGAAAGTAGAAAGTGGATCTTGGGTTTACTTTTGGAAACTAGCGTTAGGATCAAAGTGTAGTACCTGTTCTGATGCTGCATGTCACTGTTTTCACTTCACTTTTTTGGTCACGGGTAGTAGAGGAGAAACCCTTCATGACTGATACATTTTTTTAATTATTTTTGTTACTAACTAGAGTGCCCTTTTTTGGGGAGCTGCCTCCCTCCACATTAAAAACCTACCTTGTGTCTAACTCTGCCCTCATGGGAAAGCAAGTAAACAAAACAAAAAAATAAATAAAAACTCTTGCTTCTCTTATTTTGTCCTTTAGTCCTCACACTCCAGGAATGATGTTTGCTGTTTTATCGGTCAGAATCTATTCCATTTAACACTTATCGTTTGCAAGCTTGACTTTGAAGTAGTATTTTTATCTCCTTACATCAAGTGGTTTTATGCCTTGTCTGGAGCTATTTCTATAAAAAAAAAAGGATAGAAAACTATGCCATTACAGCCGTGAGGAAGGCAGCTAAAAGGGATCAGGGACAGATATCTGAAGCCTCAGCTGGTGAACAGGTCTGAAGAAAAAAAGGGCCTGCAAAGGGAGATAAATACTAAGAGAACTATTCTTCACTACAAAGAACGGAAGCAAAGTTTGAGTTGTCTATTTTTTTTTTTTTTGCCTTTGTACATGATACAAATATAAAAATTTTTCCTTTGCATTTGCACTGAACTTTCTTTCAGGGATAAAAATAATAAGGACGCCTACAAACACATTCAAAACCGTCCCTTTCTGAGAAAAGGGGGGCGGCTATCTGCAGATTTGGAAGTAGGTGGTGCCACCTTTATCAGGTAGTGGTATGATGTTTTCAAACACAGCCTATAGTAAGAAGCAAAGTAATCTCCTTCTTTTCTTTGCATTTTGACTAAACTTTCTTTCAGGGATCTTTTTAGAGAAGAGAAAAGTCCAGGTTGCCCTCGATAGCTGTATGTTTAAACAACATGATTTTACGTTTCTGGATTGTTATTTGGACTCTTTAGCCTACTGTTCTAATCTTGAATGCCATTTTCATAACGTTTCGGTCGATGTAACCTCTGACCTTCTTCAGGTGTGTCTTGTCGAACTCAGTGTGAGCGACCGAAAAATACAATTGCGAATTACTTAGAACTTCTATCCCGTCGTGCCTGATGGAACGAATGGAACAAAAGCATGCTACCCCTTGTGAAGTAAATGAAGGGTTCTGTTCAAAATTCTGTCCAAATTTCCAAATTTGACAGAAACATCACTGAGTTCAATAAAATCCACCTGAAGACGGTCAGAGGTTATATCGACCGAAACGTTATGAAAATAACACTCAAGATGAGAATAATAGTTCAAATAATCCAAATAATACGAACATGATATTAATGTGGGATCCTTGGATCTTTATTGTTTCTTTATGATAATCCTAAACAGTATGGGTATATTTGTTGATGACACCATGCTCTATACCAGACATATGGGGGAAAAAGATGTGAACATATCCAAGGCAATGTCTAAAGCCTTAGTAAATGACCTCTAGCCTGTAGTGGAATGCAGATGTGAATCGATGATGACATTTGATGCTACTAAGACAAAACTCCTTTCCTTCAACAATTATAAAGAACCTTTCTAGTCATCTGAGTTCATCATTCAAACTCCAGAATCTAACATTCACAGGTAACATGAATTGGAACAAATACATAGAAGACACTGGCAAGTCTGCTGCGAAGAATGCGGGCTTTTTCTACCAGGGTCTAAATAGGGGGCTCCAATTTAATAGGTCCTGCACTATCAACCAAGTTCGAATTTCTGTCCCATCGACGCAATGTTGTATTTCTGTATTTGTTTCACAAGTACTTTAATGGGCAGACCTGTACGGGAATGTTTTTCACCTTTTTTTTTTTTAATTGTTTTTTTCTCGACGATTATTATAGATTGCAGACTTAAATATAATATTAGCAAAAAAAATAAAATAAAATAAATGAAAAAAAAATAAATGAAAAAAAAGTAAATGAAAAAAAAAGATAAATAAATGAAAAAAAATAAATGAAAAAAAATAAATGCAAAAAAAATAAATGAAAAAAACAAAATAAATGCAAAAAAAAAAAATAAATAAAAAAATAAATGGAAAAAAAATAAATGAAAAAAAATAAATGAAAAAAATAAATGAAAAAAAAATAAATGAAAAAAAAAAATAAATGAAAAAAAATAAATGAAAAAATAAATGAAAAAAAAATGAAAAAAATAAATGAAAAAAAATAAATGAAAAAAATAAATAAATGAAAAAAAAAATAAATAAAAAAAAATAAATGAAAAAAAAATAAATGAAAAAAAAATATAATGAATTTTGAGAGGGTTCACTTTCTCGTTACAACTTTCTAATCCCGTGACACATCGGTAAATAAATGGACAGTAAGTCAGGTTGCAATGAAGTAGAACATTATAACAAGAAAGTGAACCTTCTTCTTAAAAGTAATTAAAATTTTTTTTTTTTCAAATTTTTCTTCTAAGTCTTACTTAAGTCTATAATCTATGATAATCGTCGGAAAAACTTTTTAAAAAAGATATAAAACACGCATTTTTAGAGGGTGGGCACTCTCGTACAGGTCCACCCTTTAATGGAATATGCATTTACCGACTCCTAGCACTTGTGT
Source organism: Euprymna scolopes (assembly GCF_053919585.1). Taxonomy (NCBI): domain Eukaryota; kingdom Metazoa; phylum Mollusca; class Cephalopoda; order Sepiida; family Sepiolidae; genus Euprymna; species Euprymna scolopes. Next base: position 63,536,168 of record NC_136508.1, read on the forward strand.
CGCCTCGTTGTAAATGCCCTTGATTAACCCGACAAGCAGCAAAATCCCATGATGTCACAGACTTTGGAATTCGCTCCCTTTATTCTGCCTCCCTAACTGTACTAACGTGCAGGAATTTAAGTGTAATGTAAACCGATGTCTCGCTGCTCAACTCCCTACTTAGAATGCCCCCGTGTAGGGATGGTCCCTAATTCATAGTAGTCCCTTTCAGTCACAATTTGCCTTGTTAGGGGTGAATATGAGTAAAAAAAAAAAATATATATATATATACTCATAATGAGGCTTCCGAAACACATTCGAAACTATTTCTTTTTGAGAAGAGAGGGGGAGGGCAGTTTTCGGGGGGGGGGGGGCAGTAGGTGGCGCCACTATTTTCGTGTAGTGTTATGATGTTTACAAACGCAGGACATACTGAGAAGCAAAGTATTCACCTCTTGCAACGATTTCTTCAGCGCTGAATTTTCCACTACAAGATGTGACATCTCTTCGTAGCTGGAATCATTGCTACTGTACGCAACTTGTTGGGCCACAGCCAACTGAAGACTATCATCTTGATTCTTGTGCCAAAGGAAAACCTAAATAAAAAGAAAAATTGGTGCTTCTTTACAATCACTCCCCCATGAATAAAGCGCCTCATTACTATTTTAGTTAGTGATACTCCTTTACAGTAACCCTACAATTCGTCCAATTTTTAGCAGTTACAGTAGTCATAATATGATGTTAATAATGGTTCACAGTTATCTACTGCTAATTCCTTTTGGAGTTTCTTTGTTATAAGAACGAAATTCGAAAATCAAAATATTGAATTTCAAGGAAAACCGATTGGATCTACTTAATTGTCATGTAGAATTTAGTAACATATCCAAAAATTATGACAAACGATAAGACAGAAAATTAATTATTAATGAAAATAGTTTTCAAAGAAAAATCTCCAGTTTATACAAATAAACAGCATGATCCCAGGGGAGGTAACTCAGTTTGTCATGTCAGAATTAATGGCATATGTCATTGATTCATGAAATCTTCAAAGTACATGTCTTACGTAAGAATGCTGTAATATGTAATTAATTGTGACATAAGAATTGGTTTTAGTTGAAATTAGCACAAAAAATTAGTAGATACCATTGGTTTTTAATAGAAATTCACTTTTTTGATTTCCGCATTTCGTTATTATAATGAAGAAGCGCCTTCATTTTTGCACAAGCAAGGGTTACCTGGTATTACTCGGGAAAAAAGTGTTACACATTTCTAATAAAACTTCTTCTCTGTCTTTCTCTCTTTCCCCTTACCCCCTTGTTTCCCCCTCCCTCTCCCCACCACCGTCTTTCTTCTCTGTCCAGCCCATTCTTCTCTCTGAACATGCACATACACATGCACCTACATACAGATAACTTGTTTTTATAGATTCCTCAAGGAATGAAACGGCATAAGGGAATTAATTCCTTGGTTAAAAAATCAGTTAAGTTAATGCATAATCTGGTTTAAAAAAAAAACGACCCCCCCCCCCACTCTGAAGAAATCTGCATCAGTTTAAGTTCAAAGAATAAATAATTATTTTTTAAATTTTAAATATTATTCATCTGGGGCAACGCCAATCCAGTAAATACGAACTTTGTGGGTATTTTTTTTGTCGTGTTTTTTAGTTTTAGCCGAACACACACACACACACACACACACACACACACACACACACACACACACACACACAGATAATTACTCTTTATATTATAGATAGACCAAAGTTATCTGCCCCTGATTTATTTGATATATATTGGCCAGAGTTAGCCACCCCTAATTAGAGGATAAAAGTTAACTAGTGTACAGTAATGGAAATTAGGTAGAAATTGATTATTTGAGGGGGACGGCTCAACAATAATTGAACTTGAAGATGACCATGTTATAGTCAGCTGAAAAGCAGGTTCTCTCACACAGAAAAGACGTTGCGAGCCTGTCTTTGTTTTATTGTTATTTCAATGGCAAGTGCTCATCCGAGCTCCAATTTCTGCCCCCCCCCCCCTCGCCAATTTTTCATGAAAAACACCCGTCTAGCTGAAACCACTGTCAGTAATTTTTGCCACTCTTTATCTGTGCCAAAATCAAAACGTAGATTCCATGAACAAAGCTTCTTTCTTAGAAGTGCACAACTGTGGAACTCTCTTCCGTTTGCCTGTTTCCCACCTGACTACAACATAAACAAATTCCTGATGAATCGCCCCCTTAAGTAAGACACTTTATCAAATCTCCCATACTAACGATTACTACGATACTATCCCATTGATTACTGTACACGCAATAACCCTTATCCCCGAGTAGCTTCCGGGCCTTGATAAGTGGTGACCTCCATGTAAAAAAAAAAAAGAAAAAAGAGTAGAAGGGCCAAAATTATACAAAATGCAAATATAGAAGAAACTGGCCTAATGAAATTTATATATGAACTGAGAATGAAGGTATAGGATAGTGTAGTAAATAGTAATTAAAAGTAGGTACAACATATAAGGGTAAATTGGAAGGCTAGTATATATGTAGGTAATAGTAAAATATATATATATATATATATATATATATGTATAATTCTGGCCCTTCTCCTCTTCTGATGAGAAGCATTTAACTTCTAAATGCCATGTTTTTTTTCTTATTTTTTCCCTTAACTTTTCCTTATTGTTCTGATGATATAATGTTATATATAAACGGCTATATGTGTCTGTCTGTCTGTCTCATATTTTCAAACTCTATCTCCTCCGAAACTAAAAGTTGCAGAGCGGCGCTAGGGGCCTCAAATGATAGGATTTTTTACGGCCGTTCTTTTATGGGTCTTGAGCCGGTTCAAATAATTTTCAAAGGGTAAAAAATGGGTCCGAATTGAAAAAATCGTTAAACATTTAGTACATTCATTTTAATTTATTTTTAATTTTTAATTCTTAATCGGTTTATATGCATGTCACGTTGGTACAGTGGTGACATCACTAGCTTTGAATGCTACAGTTTCAGTTTCGATTCTAGCTGATGGCACCTAAATACTATTTTTTTTTTTGACTTTTGAAATCACGAGTCTATTATAATATGTAAAAAATATGGACAAATTAAAATATCATATTTAAGTGTATTTTACGCCCGGGTAAAACTGGGCGCCCCACCCCCTAGTAAAGTTATATATAACTTTTATTCCTCATTTTTCATTTAATATTAGTATTATTACTACTAATAATAATTATCAAGATGGGAATATAGATATATTCCCATCTTTATGACATGAATATGCAAAATATTGGATAGATGTAGACTTACCTTTGGTAGAAAAATGGTACATTGAATGATCAATGTACACAACCAAATTGTGATAATGTTGTAGGATTTGACGGCGACGGGCCATTCTTGTATCAGATGAGAAATAGGAACGGCGCTGCTACAAACGATCATGACAGTAAAGATAATGATTATCGTCGGCCTAGCCTCATTCATTGAAGGCAGAGTGATATTACGTATTTCCCAGGCAATATACAGACCATACACCATGATGGTTCCTTTGTAGACGAACAAGCAAGACATCCAAACCGGATAAAAATTACACGTACAAGCAGGAACAAGAATAATTATGTCTGTCACGTTAGCATCACTCGCAGATTTTAAACCCTGAAAGAAAGAAAAGAAGAAAATTTACAATTATTATCGTGGTCTCTATACCAATTTTCCATGAAAGAAAACAGAATCTTCTTTCTTTTGCATTAGTGGCAGGGTCCGCAATAATAGATTCTTATCTTCTCTGCCAAGTCCACTGTTTGCTCTGCTTAAATGCTAAACTATCACAGGGTCGTTAACAATAGGCTTTTATTTCCTTTTGGCCCAATCGTAAGCTTGGTCAGGATTAAGTCCGATTTCGTGGAGACCATTGTGTAGAGCACCTGTCTATCTCATCACTGGCCTTCATCTTGATCGTTTCCCAGCAACTTCTAGTTTAACCCTTTATGACCTGATTGAACTAATTTGTTCAGTCGTAAATAAATGAACATAACGGCATAAATAAAGTGGGAATTGATTCGAACACGCTTTGTCCGTATTAGTTTAGTATCCGGGTAGATGCCAGATACCTCCAGATTGCATAATTCAGATCGTAAAGGGTAAAAAGCGAGTTTCACAACAGTATCGTTGTCAGCTCTCATGTATATAATTTTTTTTTAAGAAATGTAAATCGCCTCAGATAAAGTATGAAGCCACTTGGTACAAAGAGTTTAAAAATGCTACTTTAAAGTCAAAAGCTAGCCAACGATAAGCGTCAGATGAATAGAAAACAGCAATTCTTCCCACTTTGGTAGAAACATCGCTCATGGAATGTCCAGACTAAATGAAAAAAAGTAAGGAAAGCAAGAATTAAGTTTGTCTCTCTCTTGCACTTGGTTCACCGGATATATTCGACCAATAACTTTTGAAATTGTTCCTATGATTGCTGGAATGATGGAAATCTTTCTAAGATTCTAATTTCTTTCCCATGTCGTACATAAAACTGTGATATACACCGCTTTTATGTTCCCCAACGAAGATTCAAATCAAGCATATTAAACCTTGTGTCTGGAATCCTTATTTAAATTTTAATCAAAATCCATTATATGATTTTGATTTTGTAAAATTTAAGCAATTAAAACAAATTTTTTTTTACTTTCTTTCCACCTCAACACTCACCTTTAATATGTCGACTTGATAGGTTTTCAAGTATGCTGAAAACGAATATCACATTTAAATTCGGCACAGTGAAGTAGTTTTCTGGATAGTAATACCTTTATTATACAATGTAATTCATTATGTTTTAACTTTAAAACGACGACGTTTACAGGTTTTTTGTCTACTCTCCTGAAACACTGAACTATGGTAGGGTCGATAACAATGGATTTATGTCTTCATTTAGCCCGATCATAAACTTGATCCAAGTGAAGATCGGTTTTACAGAGATCATTGTGTCATCAGCACATGTCTGACCTCCACTTTGGTTGCTTTCCAGCAACTTCTATTTTCAAAGCAAGTTTTGCGATAATATCGTCGTCAGTTCTCACTACATATCCAAACCATTTGAGTCGCCATTCTTGAGCAAAACAATTCGGATATAATTAGATATAGTCGAGCAGTGTAATTCTGGAGATCTGGGGGACATTTTGTTTTATATAAAGTCGAATCTAGTAAATCTTTGATTTTAGAGGATTCCGATGGTGATGCGATATTTGAGCCATGTCATATTGATGCATGCATTTACTTTGCTGGCGATATTGCTGTCAATGCTGAATATCGAACTGAGATACATTTTAGGGGAAAAGATGGATTACGGATTTCAAATATATGTGTGTGTGTGACTTTATTTCTAAATTCAAAATGGCGTAATGTAAACATATTATAAGGTATTTACAGCTTCTCTTCCAATTTTCGTATTTTTAATCATGTCAAAATGCACTTTATTTCCTTTTGATGGATTGATTGTTGCTATTTCTTCTGATGAGTTAAGGGCAAAATAAATTCACTAATTGATATAATAATTAAGTGATTGATTTTGTGCTACGAAACAGATACTGTCTAGAATTGTAAATGTCAACTGAATTAAAGGAATAAATCGTAAGATGGTCAACATCATGAACTTTGGAATGTAGACTTTGTGGAATATAGACTTCTGTCATTCATTCATTATATATATATATATATATATATATATATATATATATATATATATATATATATAATTATTCACTATAATAATTATTAAATTATTAAATACCAATAGACACTAGTGTTTCATCCTTTCAGGAATCATCAGTGCAGGTTGCCACGATTAACACCAGTCGATAGATTCGAACCTGGCAGCAGAAGCCATCTCTGGCTTCATTAATTTCGTACTTAGAACTAACTTTGAGCATAAATTTGTCTGAGTTTTCTAAATATCTTATTGTAACGTTGTCTGGGAAGCAACACAACAAAGTAGACAAAGGATACAAAAGAACTTCCAGTTCTTGCTTTTTTTTTGTACAACATTTATTTGCTCATTCTCTCGTTACAGCTGTGACGTCCTTCACATGATCGTCATCTCGAACGTTATCCATATCTCTAACATGATCATCCTCTTTCTCCTTTTTTATAGTCTTTTTCTTTACTAGTGACGTCAGTTCGCATGCATTGTTGATACGTGGAAGATCCTGTCTGTCGAATTTGATGGTGCAATATTCTTGTTAATCAGTGGGCAAATACTCTCTCTTGTCATTTAGCCACGAATCAAACTGCGCCAGTCTGTCCTTTCAGAACTGAATTTATTATTACAGGTCGGGTTTATTCTCAGAAGCGATCAGGACATCATTCATGTAGAATAGTTCCAGGATACAGGTATTCAGGTCCTTGATGATTACATCTGTGCCAACTGCAGCGACAAGTGATTCCTATGAAAACTAAAAACCAAATGGCTCTAATTGCTACACTCTTTCTTTCTCCACTTTGTTGGATTCCGCTTTCTTTCTCACTTCCAAAAGCAAGGAAGTTTTCACATCAGCATGCTACTTTTGTTGGGGTTTGCAACGATTTTAATTGGTTGAAAATACTTTGAGTTCACGCGTTCCTGTGAAAACTTCATTGACAATAATGAAGAGCAGCAGTGCATACCAGACCATGCGGTGAAAAGCCTTTTCTGGATAGAATAAGTCAATACGAGCATTTGGCTAAGTTAATTGAAATACAACACGATGGCAGAAATAAATAGTTGTACACAATTTTCCTTTCTTCCTCCATGTACAGAAAATCAAACAGAGCTTTGATGAGCAAAGTTTCTTTTTCAGAAGTCTTCGTCTGTGGAACACAATATTATGGGGTTGCTTTTCAGCTGACTATATTATCGTTATTTTCAAGTTCAATCTTAACAAATTCTTGTTCAGCTGTATTCTTAAATAATCTAATGTCGGACCAGTCTAACCATTGTTACCAATCCACATATCATTTCACTGTCTTCCTGACAAACGCATTAACCCTTATCCTCGATTAGCTTACTGGCCTTGATAAGTGGTGATTCTTTAGTACATAAAATAAGATTTTTTTCCTCCACAATCAAAAAAAAATATATATAAAAACAAAACTATGTGCAATAATAATATGAAAAAAAAAATAATTAGAAAACAATAATAAGGAGTGGTAAATTAATGAGACGTCCTTTTGAAAATGAATATGCAAATTATTTTGCCTCAGTATGTCGATCTTGTGGGCATGTTAGTATTATTAGATATTATTATATAAATTTAAAATACAAGCATTGGGTTGGTCAAAAAGTTTGCTCATTGTATTCAGAAGGGGGAACCCAAGCATCACATTTAGAAACAACACCACATCCTATAACAGGTACGAGAGGAAAACGAATCTGCACATATCCAACGCAATGACGGAAATCCTAGAGGAAGACCTCCAGCTTGTAGTGCAATGTTAGTCCCCTTCTGATACACTGGGAGGTTACCATAAAGGGAGTAGATAGAGTTCTTCGGTTGTGGAAAAAGCATGCTCCCACAGTTCCGGACCCATATCAAGGCGGTGATTGAGGTTACATTGATTAGATGTTATCTAATCAATGTAACCTCATCAAATGGAAATGGAATCACTGCCTTGATATGGGTCTGGAACTGTGGGAGCATGCTTTTTCCACAAGTGCTAGTGGGAGATCGGTGAATACTCGGGGAATGGTGGCGATTAGGCTTGTTTTGGTGTTTGTGAGAGGTCATGTTGGTGATGTTCTCAACATGATCAAGTGAAGTAGTCCAGCAGGTTCAGGTGGGGGGAGGAGGAGAACCAGTGAGAGAAGGGTACAAAATCAGAGTACTCCTTTTGAAGATAAGTCTGGGTCTCTTTGGACTTGTGGACCAGCACCAAAACTTGCTGCCACACCCAGGGTCTGCAAGCGGCCACCTGATTGCACCAGGTGATCCCCATACTCTTCAGCACATCCAGGTACACTTTGGTACTGCCTTTCAAGCCGACTTCGAAGATGTTAGGTGGTAGGATGTGGCCCTCACTGAAACCACACCAAAGACTATAACCATAGATCATCCGATGCATTCATCTGCACCCTCAAGCGATGAACCGTCTGGATTTGACTTTTGAGAGTGCTGGCAATGATCCTGTTGTCTTAACTTGAGTCGGTAGTGAACGTCTCCGATTTTTCTTGCTGAACATTGTGTCACTTTCAGACATGATAGAAGGCTCCTATCACAGTTGAGATTTGTACACAACTGGCCAACTAGTAGATGGTCTGCAACAAGAAAAGAAAACCGGTTTTCATCAAATGGAAATGGAATCATGTCGTCTTTTCTAGGGCGACAATTTTATTGTTCTAACATGTAGTAAACCATTTTTGACACACCTGTTCTGTAACAGCATTCTCCTCTTACACATGCTTATGCAGGTTTCTGTAGCTTTTTTTTTCTGTAACAAAAAAGCATCAAATTTTAGTCTTTTTTTTTCTTTCTTCGTTTGTTGATGCCAACCACACAAATGTAAAGATTGTCACTTAGCTTTTTTTAATGGTGAGTACAAACCCCAATGGAATTGGGAAGTGTAATCTCTTAAATTGAAATGGCATATCCGTTGTAATCATATGACTCCATGGAATGAGGGTATCTTCAATTTTGAAAGGCCCTGTCGATAGTGTTGCTGCTATAATGTTGTTCATAAATTTTATTCACTGCATGCTGCGTGCCATTGCAAAGCTTGGGCTGCAAGCCACGTGCTATTGCAAGGCTTGGACTGTCTAGGAAGACAAAAAAAGAAGTCATGCGTAAGGAAGAGTACAGCCGATCACTACTCAATACCGTCAACACCAGACAGCTAAAGTTCTTCAGTCACTTAATGCGGATGAACAAACGGCTTAGAAAAAAGCTTAATGTTAGGAAAAAATCGCCAGGAAAAAAGAGCAAAGGAAGACAATGAACAAAGTTCACTGACAGTTTCAACAGGGTCACTGGAAACAGGACTATAGATCTTATCAGAAAGACCGAACGCAGAAAGGACTGGACAGCATGATCATTGATGTCAGCAATAACAGACCTGATATCTGAAGAAGATGTTAGTAGTGCTCTGCCTGATTTATTTCAAAGGCCTGAATTACAAGCAAAAATGTAAGAAATCTAATTGGATGCTTTTATATACTGACGTCAACATCCTGGCTATACCATACAGAAAATTTGAAGAATAGGAATATAAAAGGATCTTTCATAGGACAGAAAGATGAAATTAAAAAAAATGAATTTTTTGGCCAACCCAATACTTACTACTGCAGTAAGCGGTTATCCAACATCAGAAAGTGGGGATTGAAAAATAAGCGCATGAGAGTAATGGCTCACTGGCCTACAAAAATGCCTGAACAGCCTCATGAGCATTGCAATAAATTACCCGTTTCTCCAACAGGGAAGGTAAGGCTTGCAAGGATTTTAATGTTACTGTAAGTGCAATAAACAGACGGACTTTATAAATGGAGATAATCACAAGAAAAAGCAGCAAGTGGTATTTTGAAAAGAACTAAAAAAAAAGTTGACGTTTTACTCACCTGTGGAATAAGAGGAATTAATGCGTGTCGTAAAGGATCGACTGTCTGCCATAGAATCATCCAAGTGATATCGATCATTACATTAATTCCAATCAATGTAAGCAATCGATGATCTTTTATGACCTGCAGATATAAAAAAAACAAACAAACAAACAAAAACAAACAAACAAAAGACATGTAAGGAATTTCTGAAATGAATATTGTAGCAGAAGTACAAGTGAGAGCTGTAGAGATGATGGTGGCTCAGTGGTTGACAACTTGTGTGTGCTAAGTCCGAATCCAGTTTGTTCCACAGAAACATTTTCATATAGAAACGTTGATAATCTTCATGTGGTGTCTCCCATAAGTATGTGATATCATTCTAGAAAGAATTCTTGATAGAATGATAAGATGGACATGAATGCCAACAAAAAATCATCATCATGATTTGTGCTTGACAAACACGCAAACAAGCCAACAAACAAGCAAGCAAAAAAGAAAACAAACAAGCAAACAAACAAGCAAGCCAACAAACAAATAAGCAAACAAACAAGCAAATAAGCAAGCAAACACACAAACAAACAAATAAGACAAAAAAGTAATGAAACAAAAAACAAGCAAACAAACAAGCCAACAAACAAACAAGCAAGCCAACAAATAAACAAGCAAGCCAACAAACAAGCCAACAAACAAACAGACAAACAAGCCAGCCAACAAACACACAAGGAAACAAACAAGCAACCAACCCAACAAACAAACAAGCAAATAAGCAAGCCAACAAACAAGCAAACAAACAAGCCAAAAAACAAAGAAGCAAACAAACAAGCAAGCAAACAAGAAAACAAACAAACAAACAAACAAACAAGCAAGGAAACAAGCAAACAAATAAGCAAGCAAACAAGCAAGCAAACAAGCAAACAAACAAACAAACATACAAACAAGCAAACAAACAAGAAAACAAACAAACAAGCAAACAAGAAAACAAACAAACAAACAAATAAGCAAGCAAACAAGCAAGCAAACAAGCAAACAAACAAACAAACATACAAACAAGCAAACAAACAAGAAAACAAACAAGAAAATAAACAAACAAACAAACAAACAAACAAGGAAACAAGCAAACAAACAATAACAATAGAAGCAACACCGTTACCATCAACAATTTTGAATCTATGCTTTTAATTTCTAAGCTTGATGCAGATTGGTGCAAGCATTTGATTTTGCTTTTGGCTTGCCCAATTAGAAGCCACCTCTCAGGCGAACTGATTACACAACAAGAGATGATAGTCAGGAGATCACACAGTGAGCTGACCCGTCCATAGCGCTTCTTTAAAACCCTTCCAAACATTTCTCTAGAGACACATACTCTCCCCTTGAACTGTCTGGCCCTGTGGTTCGATAATAAGTGTTATATCCCGTTTTGACGGTATATAATAACATGACAAAATACGCCGAGTGGAATGCGTAACAAAAAGGTTTATTCGTACTTCGAAATAATACACAATACAAAATGGCTGCTCGCCTTGAAGTTGATATACGCGTAAATGAAGGTAAAGGAAAAAGGTAACTTAACGCGTGTGAGCGGAACGCTCGTCCTGGGAGCTTGGTTAATCATGACTACACTTGGAGAGTGTAAGACGCGAGACGGTCGGGCTAGTGCGTACCACTGAACTGACTCCAAGACAATGCAAGACGCTCTTTTATACACCGTTTCGTATCCGGTGCTATCCGTAATTATGTCCCTTATAACACCTCCCCCTGAAGCTGAAATCTTCCCGATTTTAGCTTTAATATCGCTTCCGTTTAGGATCAGGACTTAAACGCCTGACGACTTTCCTTTTACGTGTGATCTTCCTTTTGGTCAGAGTTTCCTTTGGTAAAGAATTCTGTTCAGCCCGTGCGGTATGTTCAGGAGATACATTCATGGGTCCATGTATACCCACCGGTTTTGGAATGTCAAATGTGTCGCACAACGTTTCCATTGGAATTTTCTCTGTATTTTCCGAAATTCTGGAACGGATTTGATTAACATGTCTTTTACAGACAAAACTGGGACCTTGAATAGTATAGACCATGTTCCCAATTCTTTTCTTAACAATACCGTCCACCCAATGATTTTTTCCATTCTGAAAATTTTTAAAATAAACTTTATCTCCTGGGGAATAGCACTTTACATTAAAGTTTTCTTTTCTGGTAACTTTCTTTTTATTCGGTAGAAGTCTATCGAAAATGGATCTAATTTTTCTGGCGAACATAAGTTCTGCAGGGGATGAATTTACATCATTGTTTGGATTTGGGGTTACTCTGTAGATCGCTAGAAATGTTTGTATTGTCTGCTCATCTGTGTCAATGTTCATGTTTTTCCTTAATGCCCGCTTAAACGTGTCCACAAAGTTTTCTGCCAACCCATTCGACCTAGGATGGTAAATAGGCGTCGTGATGTGCTGTATATCCAGTGAGTCGCAGAATTCTCTAAATTCGTAACCTGTGAATGCTGTACCATTGTCACTCACTATGGTCTTTGGTACACCAAACCGACTGAAAATTTCGTCAAGTGCATTACAGTGTTCCTTGCTGTTGGATGTCTGATCTTGAATATCTCCGGCCATTTGGAGAAAGAGTCCACTACAATTAAGTAAAAAAAACCTTTTAGGGGTCCGGCATAATTAATATGCAGTCGTGACCAGGGCAAGTCCGTCTTCGGCCACGGGGTCGTTTTTACAGGCGGACCTCGGGCTGCTAACTGACATCCTTTGCACGCTTTGACACAGTTTTCCACCTCTTTATCCATACCAGGCCGATACACGTAACCTCTAATTAGGGATTTCATCCTTGAAATGCCAGGATGACCTGTGTGAAATTCGTTTAGCATTCTTTTTCGTAATACCTGTGGAATTAGGATTCTATCGGCATACATAAGCACATCTTCGCAAATGGAAAAAGGTGTAATTTCTCTTGCCATCTTATTTTTTTCCATCCGTCCTACTTGATTTTTCATTTGCTTTATAAAAACGTCTTTTGCAGCTTCTCTTTTAATCTCTTCTAGAGTTACCGGGAGTTCACGGATCATATTGCATATTGAATTTGAGCATTCGCTTTCATCTTTAAGAGCTGCAATTACCGTCTCTTCGAAACTTTCATTTCTTGTGGTTAAATACAATGACTCCACAACTCAATCTTCACTCTTCAATCCTGCAGTCCAATGCACTTCTGACAGCAATTGCTTCTGCCAAACAAAAAAGACACCCTCTCTCCCAAATACAGGCTTTTTATAGGACAAAACCGTCCAAAGTTATTTGCATACTCTTCCCATGATCTCTAGTCTATAAATAGACGCAGTGGCCATTCTCTTCTTCTTCTTTCACTCTCTGAAGCGGGCGTTGCCAGTGGTAAAAGGTTTGCACTATTTTTTTTTTTTTTTTTTTTTTTACTATACGCCCCCATGATCATTAAAGATCATTCACATCTCATAATCCCGTGTCCAGATCGGCGCATTGCGTTCTCTTTGCGGTCTCTGCATCGGCACCGGTTCATCTTCATCACTCCCTGGCTCAGTACCACCATCCTCATCACCTAAATGGACGACACGCCTTAAATCTAAAACATGTCGTGGCATTCCATTGACACTTAAGTTGTTTGGGGATTGCACTCCTGTTATCACTCCTCTTCCCCACTGCGTTGTGCATCGGGCATTAGGCGGTTTCACCCAAACTTCTTCTCCTATTTGGATTCTGGCTGGTCCTTGATCATTAATTTCCGGTGACATGTCTCTAGGATGTCTCCATTCGTAATTAAAGATTGCTCTATGTGGCACTGTGTCATCTCTTTGCCCGACCTTAGGGGACATGTTGTACCAAAATGTGGCCTCTTCAGGCGATATTCTTCCTCTCTCAGCTATTGCTTTCACGGTCCGATGATGTCGCTCCACAATGCCATTTCCTCCAGGTCTGTAGGCTGCCCTGTAATAACTTTTAATCTTCCATTTTTTTAGCATCGTCTGAAAGATTTCTGAGCGAAAAACAGTGCCGTTGTCCATTATCACCTCCCTTACTAGACCTCGTTCAAGCATCACCTTTTCTAATTCAGTTGCAACTGCAGATGCGGCTTCCACTCGCAGTTCCTTCCATATCGCCAGTCTACTTGGCCCACAATCAATTATTGATAAGTACGCCCCCCCTCGGTAGTGTGCTATGTCAATAGCTAGTCTCGTCCAGTTCGTTAAAACTCCAATTTCCCCAGGATTATGTATATTTGGGGCAGGATCGATCGATTGACACCGAACACAGTTCTTTACTATCATCTGAATTTCTTCCCGTTTTACATTCGGATCCACTTGCCTCACCAAATATAATGTTCTCTCCACTCCCATGTGATGCATGTCATGCAACTCTTTAATTTCTCCAATTCCAAGACAGCATATCGGCGCCTCCTCTTTCTCAATTATTCATCTCAAGATAGAGAGCGAGTGCATCTCCCTGCAAAAAAAGTGGAATAAAACTGGCAAGGTCTGGCACATGTTGAAGCTTAGCCACCAGTTTTACTTTCTTTATCCAATCTCAACATCCCAGATTCCATGATCTGTTCTTGGCCGAAATAGCTTGTGGTTAAATGCAATGACTCCACAACTCAATCTTCACTCTTCAATCCTGCAGTCCAATGCACTTCTGACAGCAATTGCTTCTGCCAAACAAAAAAGACACCCTCTCTCCCAAATACAGGCTTTTTATAGGACAAAACCGTCCAAAGTTATTTGCATACTCTTCCCATGATCTCTAGTCTATAAATAGACGCAGTGGCCATTCTCTTCTTCTTCTTTCACTCTCTGAAGCGGGCGTTGCCAGTGGTAAAAGGTTTGCACGATTTTTTTTTTTTTTTTTTTTTTTTTTTTTACTACATTGGAATCAACCTTGACAGTGCATCCGCGTGTCCTAACGTTTTTGATGACACATGCTCCATCTTAAACTGATAGTTTAAGAGAGTTACAGCCCATCGCTGTAGTCGATTTGCAGTATGCGTAGGGATGCCTTTCTTCGATCCAAATATCGTGATTAGTGGTTTATGATCCGTCTGTAATATGAAGTTTCGTCCATGGAGAAAACGGTTAAACTTTTTGACTCCAAATATTATTGAGAGAGCCTCCTTTTCAATCTGGCTGTAGTTTTTCTCAGCTGCAATCAAAGTTCTTGACGCGTGAGAGATTGCTTTTGTTGTTCCATCCTCATACTTGTGGAGTAATGCAGCACCAACTCCGTAATCACTGGCGTCCGTTGCTAGTACAATCTCTTTCTCTGGATCGAAATGTGCTAATGCCAGATCTGATAGTAAACATTTCTTAATTTTCTGGAAAGCAGATTCACATTCCTTTGTCCAATTCCATCTACTGCCTTTTTTTAGTAGCTCGTTAAGAGGAGCTCTCAAATTATGTACATTAGGGATGTATATCGCATAGTATTGTACCAATCCCAGAAATGACTGTAGTTTTGATACTGAGTCTGGGGCAGGCATCTTATCAATTGCTTCGGTCCGTTGTGGATCTGGCCTTCGTCCATCTTCGTCAATTATTTGACCCAGGTATTTGATCCTTTTCATGAAGAAATCGCATTTCTCCGGACTCAATCTGAAACCAAACCCCTCTATTCTCTTAAGTACTTCTCTCACGTGCTTCTTGTGCTCTTGCAAATTACTGCTCTTTATCAAGATATCGTCAAGGTATGCCATCGCAAATTCCAACCCTGCGAGCATCGTATCCATTATCTGTTGAAACAAAGCAGGGGCGACCTTTAAGCCAAAAGGAAGCCTCTTTAGCTTGAAGATACCCTTGTGCGTATTAATACACAGGTACTTTGAACATTCATCATTGACCTTGATTTGCAAGTAGGCGTCTGAGAGGTCTATCTTGGAAAAAATTTTTCCTCCGTTTAGTTTTGAGAATAGATCTTCTGCCGACGGAAGGGGATAATTGTGGTCCTTTAAACAGTCATTCAGGCCTGTCGGGAAGTCCGCACAGACCCTGATTCTGTTATTTTTTTTCTTCACATATACCGTCGGGCTGGCTCAATCCGTATGGTCAACTTTTTCAATAACCTCTAACTGTTGAAGTCTTTCCAACTCCTTCTCGATTGCGTCCATCGATGAAAACGGTACATTTCTTTTCGGTTTGAACACTGGGGTGGCATCTTTCTTCACTTCAAATTTGGCTTCTACTTTCACACAATGTCCAAGTCCTTCAGCAAAAACCCTTGGAAATTCTGCTTTTACATCGTCCAGAAAACCTTCCACTTGGTTTGCTTTCTCTGTGTTCAGCCTATTACAAAAAGAATTAACTGGTCGCTCCCATAAGTTAAACAGGACAAACCAATCCACTCCAAACAGACTTTTGTTCCTTCCTGGAACCACGTACACTTTGGACGTGCGTGTCTGACCATCAAATGTCACGTTGCACCTCAGTTCTCCTTTAAATTCCAACTTTTTGCCGCACACACTCCTCGACATCTTGCTGGTTTCCATTAGTTCGGGTCGACCGATCCTTCTCCAGATATCTTCATCTATGATGCTGATGTCCGAACCACTATCCAGGAGTAATTTTACAGGATGTCCATTTATGTGAACACTGACATACTTACGCCTTTCGCAACTTTTCTCTTTCCTTGTGCGAAGTGCATTCACTTTGTCAGTCTTTCGTTTTTTCTTCTGGTCACAGTACGTTACCTTGTGGCCTTTGAACCCACATTCGTAACATATCTTATTCCTGAACCAGCAGGTCTTTTTGGTGTGTCTCGTACTTCCGCAACATTCACAATTTTGGTACTTGTGCATTCTAGGGGTCCTTTGTTCTTGGGTCTTGTAAGTTCTAGGGGTCCTTTGCCTTTTTACATGTTGTACCTTGTAAACGCTTTTTTCTTCAATGCGGGTGTTGTCTCTCTTGATATTAATGAGACGTTGACATTCCTCGGTAACTTTTTGTAAAGTTATATTTGGGCCCGACTCCATAATTATCAGGATCCGGGATCTGATATCTTTGTCCCTTGGTTCTGTGAGTCCCTGTACAAAGATTAAACATTTAAATAAATCCGCAGAAATTTCATTTAATTTAAATGATTCACATAAGCAATTTACAATACAAGCATACTCTAAATAGTCTTCAGATTCCGATTTCTGTAAATTCAAACATTTATATCGAGAGTGGAAAAGGCTATCTCTTTTATCAAATATTCTAGACAACGTATTAATTGTCTCTTCAAAGGTCACTTCCTCCGGTTTTTTGGGTAAAATTAAGTTAGCGTACTTAGTGTTTTCGTCAGTACCCAGTTTTTGGAGCAACAGCGTGACTTTTTCTTCGTCGGTCCAATCCGAACACCTCTTTGTAAAAACTGTTTCATACCTTCTATAGTATGCTGGAAATGTAACGCCAGTATCGGGAGAGTAGTGAAATTCCGACAAAGAATTTGAAATACCTTCTGCAGAAAAATTCGTTTTTTTCTCAGTTGTCGAGGTTTGAATTAATTTTTCCAAATTCTTTTGTTGAGTCGACATTTGGCGTTGAAGTATTTTTGTTTGTTCTTGTTGTGCCTCTAAGTTCTTTTTTTTTCTTCCAAAAACGTAATCCAAAAGGTACCGGGTTCGAATTCCGCCTGCGTTCCTCACATATTTTTTTTCTTCAAAAAATATAAATAAAGTTCACTTTACCTTGTCAATATCATTCAAGTACAATTTTATTACCTTTCTGAGAGTTCATATCGGAGAAATCCGTACTTTATGTAAGACAATTTCGAATAGTTCTTTGCCGTACGTGTTCAGTAACGAAATCCTTGTAAATTTGAATAGTACACAGTCCTATTAGTACGGTAATTTATTTCTGTTAAGAGATAAGAATCATCCTTGTCGCCAACTGTTATATCCCGTTTTGACGGTATATAATAACATGACAAAATACGCCGAGTGGAATGCGTAACAAAAAGGTTTATTCGTACTTCGAAATAATACACAATACAAAATGGCTGCTCGCCTTGAAGTTGATATACGCGTAAATGAAAGTAAAGGAAAAAGGTAACTTAACGTGTGTGAGCGGAACGCTCGTCCTGGGAGCTTGGTTAATCATGACTACACTTGGAGAGTGTAAGACGCGAGACGGTCGGGCTAGCGCGTACCACTGAACTGACTCCAAGACAATGCAAGACGCTCTTTTATACACCGTTTCGTATCCGGTGCTATCCGTAATTATGTCCCTTATAACAATAAGTTCCAACTATTGCACATGGCTTCAACTGTCGCACATGAAATAAATAATGTTATACTCACACATGCCTATGGATCCACCCATTTCTACATACACACACATGCCTACATATACACATATGCCTACATACACAACATGCTTACATACACATACATGCCGATATAGACACACATACCTATAAACACGCACCTGTCTACATACAGCCATATATATATATATATATATATATATATATATATATATATACATACATACATACATATACATCATGCCTACATAGATATACATGCCTACATACATGCACATACCTATGAGCACACATATACCTATACATAGACATACCTATATACACATATGCCTATACACACACAGCTTGACTTCACAGGTATATACAAAAACATTCTCACATATGAAAATTTTCCTTCCCTTATAAACATGACACTTATCTTTGTTCTTGTTCCCCCCCCAAAAAAAAACAGATGGACGAGGGAGGAGAGTAGCAATATTAGGTGTTGGGTGTGTGTAAAAATCAGATGGAAAATGGAAAATTCCATATAAGATTAGTTAAGCAAAAAAATGGAAATTTTCATTAGAAATTAAGTTAGAGTTAGACGTATTTCTCCGGATATGACATCATGGTCATGAATCCGAAATGAAACACGGTGAAAAAGAAAGAAAGTTTTCCTGTTTGGACTGAGTTTGGATGCTTATTTTAAACTTTAATGTGTAAAAAGAATAAAGCAAAATAAATACATAAATAAATAAATAAACAAAAAAAATGATGCCATTGAGCAAAAATTTTTTTTGATATTTTTCTTTTTTGTTGTTATATTATTTATATTTATTTATTTATTCACACACACATACACATACACACACATACCTATATATAGTATAAATGATAAAAGAAAACTATATTCCAAAATTCATGGTGTTGACCATCTTATAATTTATCCCTTTAATTCAGTTGAATTTTACAACTCTTGACAGTAATCCGTTTCATGGTGCAAAATCAATCACTTAATTATTATATCAATCAGTGAATCTATTATGCCCTTAACTCATCAGAAGAAATAGCAACAATTAATCCGTCAAAAGGAAGTGTGGTTTGACATGATTAAAATCCAAAAATTGGAAGAGAAGTTGCAAATACCTTTAATATGTTTCCATTACGCCATTTTGAAGTTTATCAAACAAAGTCACTAAACCCAACTATTCGTACTAATTTATGAATCTTCTACCAAAATGTTCTATTTAATAATTAGTAAATTTATTAATTCTGATTTGTGTATACATACTTATGAAAATAATATCAATAAATTATAAACTATTATACATGTTTGCGTATACAAAACTAAACTAAACTAAATTACAAAAAACAAAAAACAAAAAAAAAAACAAAACAAAACAAAACAAAACAAGAAACGATTGATCTATACGGTTATCATAAATAATCAATTGATTCGAATTGAAAACCATACATAATTCAGTTCCGTTGACTATTATAATCAAGCTTATTATTATTATTATTATTATTATTATTATTATTATTATTATTATTATTATTATAGTTATATTTCTTAGAATCATTCAATTAAAAACCTATAATTACGTTTGGTTAAGTTTAAAAATTTGCTGAAAACTCCTTTGTTTATCGTAATTGTAAATAGTTCAAATTAATTTAATTTAAATTGAGATAGAGTTACCTCTCTTGGATCAAATCTATCGATATCTAAACTTTCCTTATAATAAATTATTTATTTTATTTGTTTTTGTTTTTTTTACCATTCATGCTATAAACATTCCAATCCCATAGTAATCCATATTAGACTAATAAGTAATTTTAATAATGTTCTAATGTCTTTCACTTAATGTTATTAAAAGATTAAATCAATTTATATTATAAATTACTTCACTAATCCGTCCATTACACAAATTAGCATCAAAATTATTTTAATCGATAGTCATAAGTTATTAAGTTATACTTCGTTTCTACTAACGTTGAATTGTAAATTAATTGGTTACATACATTTACTTTAATTTTAATTTATTTATATTATTTTTTATCAATATCACCACCATCATTATTATTTATTTTGAAAATAATATTTTTAATTTTTACATTTCACATACCAGTTCAACATTCGACAATCTAGTATTAATAAACAATTTACGAACTTGTTGCTTATTTAAGTATAATTTTAATTTATATATATATATTGTTTTTAAAATATAATTATCCAGTGACACGTGTTTCGTCGTCTACGACTCATCAGAGTTGCTGAATCTAGCGAGATTCGAAATTGGGACCCTGCGGTATTCCGATTTCGAATCTCGCTAGATTCAGCCACTCTGATGAGTCGTAGACGACGAAACACGTGTCACTGGATAATTATATTTTAAAAACAATATATATGCTGCTCCTCATGTGGGGGTACCAAGTTGGTTAAAGGGAAAATTATTCCCAACTCGCATTTAGGTATAAATGCACTTTCGTAAATATTTGAATTCATTCAAAAACGTATCGTAAAAACAAAAATAAATAACACACACACACACACACACACACACACACACACACACACACACACACACACACACACACACACACACACACACACATATATATATATTGCAAAGTTTTGTTGAAAATTCAAAAACTCACGTTTTCTTTTTTATAACCTTCGTTTATTTCCTGGATTTTTCCACTACAGCTGTTTCATTAATGAGTGGCAATTTTAAGATTTATGTTTCCGTAAAAATATCCTGTCCCCCACCAACTTCTTCAGATGTTTATCCATTAGATTTTTACAACAAATGGTATATTTTTAACATGCTGGACATCGTATTCGGGTAAAAAGATTTCCACAACCATGCTTCCTCACTTCCTCCATCTTTTGGTGTTATGTAAAAATAGTTTTCCGTTTTAACCCGTACTTTCGTATTTTTATTTTTTATTTATTAATTATTTATTTTTGTTTTAATTTTCCCTGTTTTTCCTATTTGTTTTTTCCCAATTATCATATAATTTTATATAATTTTATTCCTATATTTATGCGTGTTTATTTTAATAGTTTTTTTTTTTTGCTTAGTGTTTGAATTCGTATTATATTACCCGATGCAGGGGAGGTCACTCTCGTGGTATCATTTTTTATCTAGGATTACCTTCTTTGCATTTTTTTCTAATCCGCTCTAGTGCGTGAAATTAAATATTTGTTTCTGTGCAAACATCCGTGGATTACATCTAGTCTTCTGTTTAATAATTTTTCTTTTAATATATGGTAAGATTCTTATATACATAGGTTGCATATTTTCGATTTGCTGGGTTTATATTTTTCCCCTTTATCAATTATTGACCATCTTAATTTATATTCAGTTTTATTTTCCTTTTATTCCTTAATCCATACTGCTAAAGTGGTTGAGTTTTTCTTAGTTTTTTTTTTCGGTTGTTTTCGTTATTATTATTGGTTCTGTTTCTATTTTCGTTATAGTAATTGTAATTGCCACTATTGTTATGCTCCTTTTTATTGTTGTTTTCATTTTTATCCACATTGTTGTTGTTTTCGTTATTTGTGGTGTTCTTTTCTTTCTCAGTTTCATTTTTAAACGATGCTAGGTGATTACGATATCTGTCCTTAAAGCAAGTTCCAGTGCTCCCCAGATATACTTTAGTCTCATTATTTGTTATAACTTCACATTTGTAAACTGCGTTTGAAGTTAAACAGTTCACTCTCATTGGACATTCATTAGCGTCCCGGCAGTTACATTCTTTTACATTATTAGATTCATTTTCTGTCCTATTTCTGTTTTTCAAAAATTTGTTTAATTTTGTGTTATTTGATACATACATATATATATATATATATATATATATATATATATATATATATATATATATATATATATATATATATATATATATATATATGAAGACTCGTTCCTTCTGTGGAAAGCAACCATTAAGTCGCCTGACAAGGATTTCTGATTTTAACCGACCATTTGTCCAAAACATTAGTATGTCCAGTGTCACAAACATGTAAATTTGTTTATATTAATGAAAATATATCTTGATCCATTATTCTCATTCTATCAGCCAGAATACTGACGAGAAGGAGAGTAGCAAGATTTGATGTTGGACATGTGTAAAGATTAAATTAAAAATGAAAAATTCCACATAACGTTAGAATAAGCAAGAAAATAGAATTTTCCAGTAGAAATTAAGTTAGAATTAAGTCAGTAACTGAATCAGCGACAAAGCCCGTCTTCTAAAGAGATATGTATTCCAACAGGGGAGACAAGTAGAGCAATAATCCCTGCTATGCAGGACTTTGTCAACATCTTTGATCTATTAATCACGTGTTACGAGCGATTCTTAAATATTTGGATCAAAAGACACATCTCAAATAACATCGTGTTTGAAAAAGCATTTTCATAAATTTTTTAATTTCATTCATATTTTTGTCAAATGTTGAACTATGTATTTATTGAATAAAATTCAAATTATTAAAAAAACCAAAAACCAAAAAAAAAAAACAAAAAAAAAACTGACAATGAAATTTGGATCAATTAGCAAACTGAAAGAGACGACTGCGGGTCTATACTGGTTTCTTTCTTAAAGCATACACAACCTGAAAAAAAAAAAGAAAAAGAATCTTCCGTATGGACTAATTGTGCTATATAGAGCATAGTATAACAAGGTACCATATATTAAATATATTGATGCATAATGGAAGGTATCTTGTGGGCTGACCAGTGGAGATAGTGCAAGCAGGGGCTTTCTGCTTGATCCCCAAACGTAATAACTGATAAATAACTTAAGGGAAGAAAAATACTTAAATAAGGATGCGGTCTGACCTGTTTCTTAGCCCAACAGAGTGTGGGAAATCTAGGGATCTAAGTATCGTTACCAAGGAAAATAGGATAAGGAGGCGTAGATAAAAAAAATGTACGAACATTTTAGTAAAATGTCATACATTTTTTTTTTTTGTAAAAATGGCAGATGGAGGAGTGTTATATAGAGCACTGCGCATGCAACTCCAAGTAACCTGAACGATTATTATTATTATTATTATTATTATTATTATTATTATTATTATTATTATTATTATTATTGTTGTTGATGTTTGGAAAATAGAATTTAAAAAACATGTATCAAAATGAATTAGGTATTTTACAGATAAAATATTTATGGTAAAATATTAACGTTGGAATGGTAGAACAAGCAGGAATGTTAGCTAAATAAAGATGGATCAGTTGATTTGTGTCTTTGGTTACATAACTTGATGACGTAATGAGATAATTTATAAATGCACGACAGTTTTACAGTGAAGTTAGAATTGGACAAGTTAGCACGGAAGGTATCGTCTGCACGTTTGGAAGTTGGGAGAAACGCGACCTTAACATGATGTAGAACTTACAACACTTTGCAGCTCCGATGGAAAGTCGAGAATAAAGATTAAAAAAAAAAGAAGCTTTTTCAAATCTACTTATTCTGAACATAATTACTCTGTGATGTGAACGATTCACGCACGTACATTCGTGAAACAGTTGACAAACAGATAAAAATCCAATGACTCGTGCCACGTAGCATTTTTTTGATTTTGACCTCTTAGTAGCCATTTTTCCCGGATGAAAACCGATTAAAAAGTTTTCCACGTGTCTGAATACCCTATATATCAAATTTCAAGAATGTAGATAAAAATTTGTTGAGTATATAGGTTGAGAAGTGTCCTCATACACACATATTCTCACTTTTATAGATATATTAGATTATACGAGCGACTGTCAGCAATAACTGGATATGGGCCAAAACTTTTGATTAAAATATTTTAGATATATTACTCAGGCCAAGTAGAAAGCGAAATTTGTAATTCTTGTTTCCCCTATTTTGTCCTTTAGTCCTCACATTCTATGAGTGATGTTTCTAACAAAGGAGGAAGAATTGATGTTTTCTAGTCGGTATTGATGTTTCTGGTCGGTATCTGTGTCTTTCCTTCTTGCAATTATCTTGATGGCTAGTTAAGCTATAAATACCGGCTGGTAGAGCCATTTGGAAGAGACGTCAGGAAATTATGCAAGCCTCCCACTAGGAATACCCGTTTCGAGTACTACACTCGTTCTGTATGGCGACTTATCATACTTATCATACTCAAACTGAAGCAAGATTGCTCGACTAATTCAAACGATAAACACCCTTTTCTCAGAATCATGTTAAGTATTAAACACTTATCGGTGACTAGTTGTTGGCCTGAAGTAATTTTTTTAGCTTCTTAAACAAGATGGCATCATGCCCTATCTGGAGTGATTTCCATCTATAACATAAATCTTTTTTGTTTATATTTCTTTCTGCCGCCTGTCTGTCTGTCTGTCTGTCTGTCTGTCTGTATGTATGTATGTATGTCTGCCTAAAACTATCGACAAAGGCGGCGGATTTTCACAAGATCCGTATCGTTTTGAATCGTTTTGAAGCTCGACCCTTCGAGCGACACATATCGAAAAATTTGCTAAAAATATTAATTCCTTCACCCTCAACTGGGCACTGCTCTACAAGAAGGTGTCGCCTTTTTCGCCGATATTTTCGAAAGTCATCGCCTCTTTTCGATTGACTAGCCTTAATTTAAACCTTCACCACTTCCTGTGTGGCGATGGATGCAACAGCTAAGACATCAGGGTTTTTTTTCACGTTTTTTTCTACCTTCGCGGTATGGGTTCGAGCCTGCTGCCTACTACCACATTTTTTTCTTAACACACTATGGCTTATGACCTTCACCTTCACCGAGGTGCACGATTTATATGATCTTCACCGAGGTGCGCGACTTGACACACACAAAAAACGGCCTCTTAATCACCTGCTAACACACACGTCACTGTAACGTCCAATGACAACAACAACAACCTTCTCACTCGACCTGCCTTTTATACCACTATCTCAATCCCTTCTCTTGCGCATGCGCCTGTAGATTCCTGACAACCTCGAGACTTCCGCTTATAAAAACCCAAGTTTTGTTGTCGCGCATGCCTATACAAGGCACAAACACGTGGGCGTTTGTTGTGTTGGTAAGTACTACACTCCCCCCCTGATCTGATGATCACATAGAGTGCACTCCGGGGGTGGCCTCTTTGTTCGTTGGCTGCTGTGAAGGGTGGTATTTACACTCTCGGATTCAGGTTCTGGTTCTGGTTCTGGTTCTGGGTGTGGTTCTGGTTCTGGTTCTGATCCTGCCTGATCAGACGAACTACAACTACCACTCTCTTGCTCGGTGACCTCACTCATCAGCAGCTCATCATCTGATGATTCATCGCTCTCTGTAGTTGTGGGATGTACTTCACTAGCTGGGCGAAGATCGCGCACATGGCGTGGGGTTCCATTAACAAGGACCGACTGCTGGCTGACCACTCCAGATATTCGTCCTCGCTTGAACTTGGTGGTGCACCGGTTTCCAGGGGGTCTAACCCAAACTGGATCCCCTACTTTGTATTTGTTATGACTCTCCTCGTCGATTGGTTGGACAGTGTCAATGCCCTTTATCCTAACACGGTATTTGTGTATGGCATTGACCGGTGCTGTTGTTAGTGTCTTCCCATCCTTTGGTGTGATATTATACCAATACGTGGCCTCCGTAATGGTGCATTGCTTTCTGGCAGCAATTCTCTTGATGCTGCGATGGCTCCTCTCAGCAATGCTATTCCCTGATGGCACATGAGCACATCACAGTCGTAGTCGGACACCCCACTCATTCAACAACTGCCGAACTTGGTGGCTACAAAAAGCAGCATCGTTGTCCGTCAATATCTCTTCCAGCGCACCTTGCTCGGAAAAGATAGATGACAGTTGGCAGACAACATTCGCTGAGTCCTGCCTGGTCATTTGCCGCCACACCGCAAAACGAGTGGGTCCACAGTCGATAAGGGTTAGAAAGGGCTTACCACTGTAATGGGTAATATCCATCGCTAATCATTGCCACACATGCTCATCTTCCAATCGCCCCTTCTGCCATTGCTCAGGTGCAGGATCGATAGACTGGCATGCCTCACAGTGCTTGATCATCTGCCTGACATCCGCCCTTGTCACTGCCGGGTCCACACGCCTCGCAAAATACAAAGTTCTTTTGATACCTGGATGTCCACTCTGCACATGAATTCTTTGTATTTGGCATGAGCTAATTGCGCCAACTGCGCAAGATCGAGCAGCGAACTCCATGCCTGTCTTCACAGCTTCATACCATTTGTGAGGCACACGGGTTAGCTGGTCTGCACGATTACAGTGTGATGCCACGAGCGTTACACTCACCGACAGGTCATACTCTGATACCAGACTCTTCAGGGTGTTTAGCCTCCGCCGGATTAACATCTCACTGGCTGCCTTAGTGCGGACTCTTGTTTGTCCCGAAAGATGTCGGACACCCAGTGGTAGACGCAGAGAGAATCCATGTACAAGTGTAACTTCTTCGACTGCTATTGCAGTGCCAGATTTAAACCTTTCACAACAGCATCTAATTCCGCCAGGTTGATGTGTTGAGCATCATTCACGGGTCGCAGCCAGCACGCATCTTCAATTACTACATTTCCACGTTGCTCCAATAACACTCCCAATGCCAAAGAACTAGCATCAACCCACACATTCACAGTGTCCCCATCGACACACCATTCTCCACGGGCAGGGTCCTCCTTGTTAACTCTCTCTAGGGTTTCTGTCGTCATCAGAGTTAGAAGAGCATCATCAGATACATCATCCCAACCTGTAGTTACTAAACTTACCCTGCGTTTGATGACGCCCACAGCTGCTCGGAGCCAGCCACACGCTGGTAAGTGACCAATAAGTTTCCCACACAAGGAAAAAATAGTCCGCCGCGTAATAACATCAGGGATGTTTGGAATCTCACTGCCACGCCTCCATCGTAAGGTACCGTCTTTCCCGCAAACGTCCAATCCTAATACCCGTGCTCCATCCCTCAGACGTTCAGGATCCTTGCACTCCAACCCGAATTGAGCTAACTTTTCTCTGACGTGCGACGCAGATTGTACGTCTTCATTGACGTACACATCATCAATATAGGCTGATGTTGCGTCCTCAGTGGTCTTTTCCTGGGACAACACTGCATTTACGATGGTCTTCATGATTTGCGGTGCCACATTCAGCCCAAAGCCAAGCCGAGTAAGGCAGTATCTCTGACCCCGGAACCACACTGTCTGGAACAGCCTCAAATAAGCTGCAAATAAGCCTTCCGCAAGTCTACTATAGACACATTGGAGCCCTTCTGGCGCCATTCTCTCAGCTTGCTGGCGCACACGTCAGCATCGGCAGTGTACGTCTCAATGCATCTATTGAGTTCATGATAGTCCAGCACCGGACGAACTTTTGATTTGTTATGCTGGACTACCGCCATTAAGGGAATCAGACCCTTGGGTGGTCCCAGCTTGTTGGGGTAGGGGATCAGCCATCCATCCTGGATCCATGCCTCAAGTTCCTTCTCGTATTCATTACGGGCCTTGTCGGGTATCGAGTACTCTGCAATGCTATTCTTGAGTTCGATTGGCGCCCTTCCTTCTGTCCACTTCCACGATGCAGTCCATGCTTTTTGGTGAGGGTCGTAGTCCACCTTAAAATCAGGCCGATCAATGTGAACTGCAGCACACACTGGGGTTTCCAAAAATCGCACAGTCCCATCTCTTCCGATAACCACTCCCCCCAGTGCCTTAATAGCATCATATCCCAACAGTACATCGAATCCCAGCAAATCCCCTCGCATCACCAGCACATTAATGTCTGCGGTCACACCAGAGTCTGTGTGGACTTTGACAGTTCCGGCTCCACAGCAAGCTTGCGTATTGCCACCTATTGTGGTTACTTTGATGTTCTGCTTTATCCAGTTTTGACACAACTTGGCACTCATGATGGTGTGTGAACACCCGGAGTTGAGAATAGCTGAACAAGGCACTTGGTCCACGTACACATTTATTGTCGGTTGCGCCTCAATTAAATCTTGTCCGGGGAACAGGGCGGCGCTGACGTCCTGCCCCCTGATGCATTTCCCGCACAATTTTGGGATAAATGTCCATAACTACCACATTGGAAACAGCGCAGGCGCCTCCGCCCCTTGTTAGTACAATTTCTTGCGATATGGCCTCGCTGGCCACAGCAGAAACATCTCCCATTGGTCGTGGGTCTCAAACTGGGACTCTTTTCAGCATTAGTCTTGGCTGCCTGCGCCATCATTACAACCGGTTCCCTCAGGTCCTCCTCATCTCTGATAATGGCTCGAGCGCGTTCTAACAAATGTTCCATGGGCGTTACAGATACGCTGGGGGAAGCCCTCAACAGTTGCTTAACATGGGTGGGAAGGCCGGCCACAAATGCATACGCCAGTGTTTGCTCTGACACTCCATTGCCAAATAGAACTGCAAGTTTCTTCAGCTCCGCGAAGAAGACGTCCACGGTTTCTCCTGGCATGAGCTTCCTAGTGGCAAATGTTTCGTAGGCCGTGCAGGGATCCATGGCAAATGCCTTGTATAAAGCATTTTTTATACAGGTAATATCAGCCTTCTCCACAGCACTCAGTTGCTGATATACACTTAGGGCGCCTCCAGCCAATCTCAGGGGAATCACGGTATGCACCCCCTTTACTTCACAGAGGTTGCAGGTCAGCTCAACCCTTTCGACCCAGTCGACAACAGAAGTGGATCTGTCGAATTCGGGTATCAGTTTTAAATCAAACTTTGCCCCAGCCATAGTTGTCCAGGAAAAGAGAAAAAACGAAATAGCCGAAATAGCTTATGACCTTCACCTTCACCGAGGTGCACGATTTATATGATCTTCACCGAGGTGCGCGACTTGACACACACAAAAAAAACAGCCTCTTAATCACCTGCTAACGCACGCGTCACTGTAACGTCCAATGACAACAACAACAACAACCTTCTCACTTGACCTGCCTTTTATACCACTATCTCAATCCCTTCTCTTGCACATGCGCCTGTAGATTCCTGACAACCTCGAGACTTACGCTTATAAAAACCCAAGTTTTGTTGTCGCGCATGCCTATACAAGGCACAAACACGTGGGCGTTTGTTGTGTTGGTAAGTGCTGCACACACACCTCCAAACATCCGGGAAACGCCGGGCTCCAGGCTAGTTTACAATAATGGGAAAAAGTAAAAACAAAACAAAACAAAAGAGATTACTTACCACTCTTTTGAACGCTGCTTTCTTGAATATTTGGTTGACTCTCCAAGATTTGGCCACTATAGGAGTAAACACCAAAGTAGATGCACAGACCAACAACCATACTCTTATCTATGAGATAAAAATGTGATATTTTCAATAA
>NC_136508.1:63570249-63610249 GCF_053919585.1 Euprymna scolopes
CAGCAGGGTCTTTTGACTTCACCCGGGCACACCAATGATAATTAAAGAATTAAAAAAAAAAGTTAATATCTGCCCGGCTTCAGTATTTTGGGAGTTTTGACCTCCCCCTCTCCCCTGGGGAGCTTAACCGTTCCCTGGGACGGTCACGTCACAAATTTAGAATAAGTATCAGGATCCGTTGAAATGAGAAGACCAAGGAAAACATGGTAGGAAGTGATTAGAATGGACTTGAAAGAAAAAGGGATAAATAAGACCTCATCAGAAGATTAAATCTGGATAGTATGCAGAACAGGAAACTTTGTTGAGTTGATCACGTTGAAAGAATAAGCGAGAGTGCTTGGATTAGTTTCAGGGTTAGAAGGGTAGAACAGTTTAAGTAACATGATCAGTTGGCAGGGAAAAGCAAAGAAAAACAAGGAAGGATTTAAGAGAAAGAAGGATAAACCTGGCCAGACATACATTAGTTTCGAAGTCAATTTCTTAAAGCTTTACAACACATGCCAGCTTGTAAAATGGATCTTAAACCGATGACGACGATGATGATGATTATTCAATCAAAAATGTTTTAGCAAGTAGTCTCTATACCCCCCCCCATATATATATATATATATATATATATATATATATATATATATATATATATATATATAGTAATTAATATATATGGCGATTAAGCTACACTGAATATTCGGCGTTTCATCCACTCTAGGATTCCTCAGGCTTATGCGCGAATTCTGTGGTTGTTTATCGTTTTTATATGGTCCTCTTCTATTGATGATTTAGTTAGCCAATCAGCTTTCTAGTATCTAGAAAACGATAAATAACCACAGAATTCGCGCATAAGCCTGAAGAATCCTAGAGTGGATGAAACGCGGAATATTCAGTGTAGCTTAATCGCCATATATATTTTATAAATTACTAACTAGCTCTACCTACGTATTGAGCACTTTTGAAGTAAACACTTAAAGTTTACGCATAAATCTATAATTTCGTATATTAATTTTATGTGAGTAAATGAAGTAGTTATATATATATATATATATATATATATATATATATATATATATATATATATATATATATATTTATTTATTTTTAAATAGACATTCCGACGAGTTATTTACGGGCGTCGATTCCATGGTCGAGTGGGCGAACTGCCGACTGTCAACACGACGGTTCTAGGTTCAATCCTTGGCTTGGGAGAGATGCTAGTCTAGCGGCACTGATGAGTTGTGATACAACGAAACAGGACGATGACTACAAATATATATATATATATATATATATATATATACTAGCAGGGGTGCCCGGCGTTGCTCGGGTGTTTGGAGGTGTATGCTGTGCAAAAAGAAAATGGTTAATTTTTTAAAACTTTGACCCCTATTATGACCCCTTAAAATTTATTGTTTCGGGCTCAAATCACTTTATTAAGTTAGATCCATGTTCAAGGACCCTATATCTAAAATTTCAAGTGTCTAGACCCAAAATTGTCGGAAGAGTTTGGTAGAGTTCTTAAAGGTCAAATCGTTGAAATTTGACCCCTTAACAGCCAAATTTCTGGCTGACACCCGTCACATCGATTTTCCCAAATCTCAGTACCCGGTATTTCAAATTTCGAATCTATAGACTAAAAATTGACAGAGTTATTGCGTAGGGAAATGTACACAGACAGACAGACACACAGACAGACAGACAGACAGACAGACACGTTCACTTTTATATATATATATATATATATATATATATATATATATATATATATGTGTGTGTGTGTGTGTGTGTATGTGTGTTTGTACTATAAATGAATGCTCTATTTTATGAGGTCACGTAAATTGATGATGACAATGATAATGTAATTTTCATCAAATATGATATTGTGTAACAGAGAGTGGACACGCGTATGACCCGTGTGCGAGGTGACGTCATGGCAAGAAAGAAGGAAAAAATTATAAAAAGTAGAACGTGTGTGCAGACCGATGATCATACTAGAGAGAGAACAGAGATATATGTGTCACACACAGGGGCCGTGAGCGACAGGTTTGAACAAGAGACAAGGAGTTATTCTAGAAAGTACCTGGAAATAAATGTCTGTTGTTTCAATGAGAAAAAGTGAGTCGAGTGTTTCCTTACAATTGTTTCTTTGCGACGAACTCTACATGGAAACGTGTACAACGTTACAATTGTATTCACAAAAGATGTTTTTAATAATAAATTAAGAAAATAAAACAAAAAAACAAACAAACAGATTAAGTGTCCGACTATAGTCGAGGGCGACCCAAAGACTCCTTTTTTATTAGTTGCTACACGGAGGTATAGGGAAGAACGCCACCCCATTTCCAGGATTACTCCACTAATCCTTGATCATCCCCTTTATAATGTTGATCGTTTAGCAAGGGGAGCATCAACTACCATGTTTAAGCCTTTTGTATGATTTGGCCGAGGATTGAACCACAGTCTCCTGGTCCATTAGCGAACACTCTTACGATTAACCCTTCATTTTTTTTTAAAGAAACAAAATGTTGGCGCTAATAGGTTATTAATAGAAAAAAATTCACCTGTGCTTTCTGTAGATGATGTTGAAGATGAGGAAATACAAGGAGATGGCACAGCCGATGATGGTTAACACAGTTGCAGCCCAGAAGAGTTCTTCTGCGAGGAATTGGCCCATGTTAATTTATGCAATGATTACCTAGGTGTGAAATAAAAAATAAAAATATAAAAGAAAAAACTTTTTTATATCAACTATTTTTTTTATATCAACTATTTTTTTATATAAACTATTTTTTTTATATCAACTTTTTTTTATATCAACTATTATATCAACTATTCGGTGATCCCCGTTGATCCCCATTGTTTATATAACACTAACTATTCGGTGATCCCCATTCAATCGCAAGCAACGTCGGGTCTCCCCGCTAGTATATATATATATATATATATATATATATATATATATATATATATATATATATATATATATATATATATACTAGCGGGGGAGGGGGCGTCCCGCTTTGCCCGGGCGTAAAATACGCTTAAATATGATATTTCAATTTGTCCAGATATCATATATATTATTATAGAGTCGTAATTTCAAAAGTTAAAAAAAAAATGAAGTATTTAGGTGCCGTTAGGCAGAATAAAAACTGAAGCATTCAAAGCTGGCGACGTTACCACTGTACCAACCTGACACGCATATAAACCGATAAAAAATTAAAAATAAATGAAAATTAATGTACAAAATGTTTAACGATTTTTTTTCAATTTGGATCCCTTAAAAACAATTTTAATCAGCTAAAGATCCATAAAAGAACGGCTCGTAAAAAATCCAATCATTTGAGGCCCCTAGCGCCGCTCTGCGACTTTTAGTTTCGGAGGAGATAGAGTTTGAAAATATGAAGACAGACAGACATATAACCGTTTATATATTAGATATATTAGTTATGCGACCATTCCAATATTTTTACCGATTCCGATTCCGATTTCAACTTCAAAAACATAAACCAATTTTTATCGCCTGTACATATTTTTTAATCTCAATTTGTTCCCAATGCTACTTGCCACGATTACCGTGAAATTTTGAGACAGTCATATGATCAACATGTTTTTTTTTTCTCTGTTTATAATGATTTTTTTCAGTTCGTCGGTCCGTTACGCTTCAACATGAACAAACTAACAAACATCTTGAAAATATCTATTCTTAATTTCAACTAACTAACATTTTGAAAATATCTATTATTAATTTATTTATATGAGAGCAATAAATTAATTTCATATGCAATGCTGAATAGATTTAATCTTAAAAAAAAAAAAAAATGGAAAACGTAACACCATTTTTATCGGCTTTACACAATTTGTCCATCGCACTCCGTTAAGACTGCTAAACTGCAGTGTTACCAGTTTCTCTACATCCCCGTGAGACACAACGATAAGGGCCCTTTCTTGAGAAGCTGGACCCCCCCCCCATATTTGAGGGCTTTATATCATCGACCTTCCTTGTCCTTTTGAGAAGACAAGTAAAATTGAAAAAGGTGTTATGAAACATTGTTCAAGACAGCAATCACTCACTCGATTCAGGTCGACAGATTCTTGATCGTTGTTGGGTCAAAAAGGTCAGATCAATATGACTGACACTGACTTCGCTAAAAGTTAAAATCCAATAGACTTCTTGGCTTTCGGGCCCAGATCAAAATGTAGTCAATGAAATAAAATTAAACAAACGACTTTTTATAAAATTTTATGTTTACAAATTTATTTTATAGCTTCTAAAAAATAAATAAATATAAATAAAATAAAATAAAATAAAAACACACACACACGATATGATTTGGACATCTTAGGTAGGACGACCTCCGGTGTGCTTGAGGTATTATGGTGAATGAGATCTTTAGCTAGGATCAAACATAGCCTACCAAAGGTACAGTGATGAGGATGACCATAGACAACCCCCTCCCCAATTTTTGAATGGCCTTGTGCCTAATTTTTTGTTTATTTCTGTGTTACTTGTAAACTTTTCAGAGTGAATAAAAAATATATAACTCAAAGTATAGTATCTATTCTTCAGATGCTGCATTTTCTTGTTCTCTGTCAGTGGAGGAGAAATCCTTCATGACTGAGACAATTTTAATTTTTGTTCCTTTCTCCACGTTAAAAAACGACCCTGGTGTCTAACTCTGTCCCGTGGGGAGGCAAACTGTATGGGAACAATATCTCTGTCTCTTTCTCTTTAATATGTACTCATTATTCTCTCTCTCTCTCTCTCTCTCTCTCTCTCTCTCTCAGTTTGTGTCATCACGAGAAAAGATTTATTTTACAGTTGGAAGTGTAATACCGTTTCTCGAGTTCTTGGCATCACTAATTCTCCCCAGCTCGTCCGAATTTCGAGTTAAAAATGCTCCTTCTTCAAATGAAATAAATATTTTATATTTTTATAAAAGAAACATGCGTTCTCACTCATTTTATACAGCAGCCATTTTCTAACACCATGGCTACTGCTCAGATAATAAATTCTCTGGAGAGAATTAATGATGCCAAGAACTTTACAAAAGACAACACATCACCCCCTGATTTCAAGAGGATGTGCCCATTGTTTATCGTGGTATTATCCTGGGGAGCTAATGTGCCATGCACAGGACATAACAGTTCTCCCAAAACGGCCCCATAGTGCGAACAAACCAAGATATTCTTTCCGGCAAGTGATAGTAACACACCCGGGCAACCCCAAGCATTCTGCTAATTTTATATAAAGATAAAAGTTAGGCGAATTCATTGATAGGCCATGAAAGAGCAGGCGACACAGTTACATTTAGTTAGCAGCCATTAACGACACAAGCTGAAATACCAGGAGGTCCCGCCAATCTCTTATATAAAGAACAGTTTAGGGAACCGAACAAAACACGAGAAAAGTTGTGTACAGGCGATAAAAATAGTTTTATGCTTTTTTTTTTTTTTTTTTTAAAGATTATGACATGATGAAAGATTTGGAGTTATAATCAATTTAGTATTACGCATAAAATTTGAAGAAACACAATTTTTAAATGTGTAAAAATTAGTTATCTGGTGTTCGAGCTATGATCAAAGTGAAATATCTGTTCTGATACTTAAGTTAATTTGTCCTTGGTCAATGTAGGGGAAACCCTTCTATACTAAGGCAATTTTATTTTTGCCTACCGCCAGAGTGCCTCTTTTTAGGAGCTGGTTTTGCGCCATATTAAAATATAACCTGGTGTCACATTTTGCTCTCGTACGGAAGCAAATAAATAAAAATAAATATTGACATAATAGTGGATGGGGTATGGCTTGTTTCTGACTGTTCTTTCAAGTATATGTTTGCTGGATTTGCTGCTGCGTTCAATGTTCAACTTCTTACAGATCGTCCAGTGTAGATATTTACACACTCCATTGTGTCACGTTGTATAATAGCTGCCCGTTGGCAGAACCTTACAGTTGGATGTCAGGTGGCTCACACTCTCTACTTCCATTTACCTACATTTGTTGTCATTGCTGAGACCACTTTCAGTTTCTCTTTTTTTTTAAATTTTCTTATCATTTTGTTCAAGTTAGGGATGGAGCATCTTACCAGATGCCGCCATCTTGAAAATGCTAGTATATTTATTCATACGCTAAACTAAAATTTTACCGGGCAATTGTTATCATCCATGCTTTCAGGCAACGCCAGGCACCGTGCTAGTCTCTATATTAATAAAATAGACTTGTTTTCCCGTCTGGAAAAAAAAAAAAACATTTTTTTTTTTTTACTGATTCTGTTCTGGCTTTGCGCCAGATTTCGACCGGGCAACGCCGGTACACGGTTTTATATAAAGATAAAAGTTAAAGAAACCATTGATAGACCACCAAAAGAGCAGGTGTCGTAGGTACGTTTAGTTGGCAGTCATTAACGACTGAAGCTGCGATACCTGGATGATGATGCTCCTCATCACGGAAAAGAATCAGAAAGTGTTGGCGCGTAGTAAGTGGGGAGATACGTCCATAAAAAGAAGAGGAAAAAAATGAATAAATAAATACATAAAATAATATTTGTGTGTGGAACAGTAAAAGGAAGATTTGCGCCTGCGCACAATGGAATAAGAGCCGAGCTCGTCAGGGCTTGTCATTTATACCCTCTTCCTTCCGATGAATGATTAATGGAGAATGCATTCATCAGCAGGTGCAAACGAGTTGCTGAACGGACAATTTGAAAGCAATCATTTTTGGCAATTAGAATTCAACGGATCAAGCAGGCTTTAATATAACTTTCAAATAATGAAAAAAAAAAAAAAAGGATTATTTTATTTCAAAAGGAAATAACTCCTTTCACTACCCCGATCCGGATCCCTAACAAGATAGGTGTTCGAGTAATAAAAAAAATATATCAGCACAAGAATATATCTTTAATAAAAGGCTATCCACTCTTTCAGATATACTAGCAGGGACGTCCGGCGTTTCCCGGTCGTAAAATACGCTTAAATAGGATATTTTATTTTACGCAGATTTCATATTTATTATTATAGAGTCAATTATTTCATATTATATTGTACCCAATATATAGTCATTATTTCAAAAGTAAAAGAAAAAAAAAAGAAAAATGATTTGAGTGCCATCAGCTAGAATCGAAACCGAAACTAAAACATAATTTCAATCATGAAACTTATGCCTACAAGTTAAGCAAAGACTGGAGTTTATTTGTACTCAATATGGTTGGACTGTGGAAAGGAGTGTGAATTTTATTAAAGATATTTCATATTATATGGTACCCAATATTTAGTCATGCTTTCAAAAGTAAAGAAAATTGAATTTGCTCGGCGTTGTTACTATCGCTTGCCGGAGATCAGATTGGTTTGTTCGCACTATGGGACCGAAAAAAAAAAAGAAAAGAAAAAGAAATATGATTTGAGTGCGATCAGCTAGAATCGAAACCGAAACCTTTTTGGAAGGGCTGTTATGTCCTGTGCATGGCACACTTACTCCTCAGATGTAAACCACGATAAACAATAGGCACATCCTCTTTAAATCAGGGGGTGATATGTTGTCTGCTTGACGGGTCTTTTTGTCGAGTTCTTTGCATCAGTAATTCTCTCCAGAGAATTAATTATCTAGGCAATGACCATGGTGCTAGAAAATGTATACTGTATAAAATGAGTGATAACATGTTTTTATAAAAATATAAATTATTTACTTCATTTAGAGAAGGGACTTTTTAAACTCGAAATTCGGGCGATTTGGAGAGAATTATGATGCCAGGAACTCAACAAACGGTATCACACTACCAACTGTGAACAAATCTTTTCTGATAGTGCAAATTTTCAACCTAGCATGCCATGAGCTAGAATCAAAACGGAAATCAAAATATAACAAAACATAGTTTCATAATTAAAACTATGTCTACAAGTGAAGTTTATTTGAACCCAATATGGTTGGACTGTGGAAAAGAGTGTGAATGTTATGAAATATAAGCTAGTTTCGATTATGACAATGTTTTTGATAGACAATATGCAAGCAAGGGCGGTCGTACGGTCCACAGAGTTTTATTATCATACTAGCAGGCCGCCCAGCGTTGCACGGTCGTAAGATATGATATTTTAATTCACGCATATTACATATTTATTATTATAGAGACAATTCTCTATCGATTATTATATTGAACCTAATATATAGTAGTGAAATCAAAGCTAATATATATATATATATATATATATATATATATATATATATATATATATATATATATATATATATATATTTATATATTTAAAAGAGTGTAGCCATCAACAATTGTGGGTTTTTTTTCAGACTTTTATCATTTTTTATTTTAAAATAAAAATATGATAAAAGGCTGAAAACCCCACAATTGTTGATGGCTACACTCTTTTAAATATACATTTTTTCTCTCGTTGGAACTACACAATCATCACTTATATATATATATATATATATATATATATATATATATATATATATATATATGATGAAAATAATGGAAATAGTATTCCGACAAAATAGAGAAAATAAAAAGGAACAAACCGTATTATGTGTTCATCAAAGTTTCGTCTTTATTTCGATATATATATATATATATATATATATATATATATATATATATATATATATATATATATATATACACGCACACACACACACACACTATATATATATATATATATATATATATATATATATATATATATAATTCACCTATCATCACTTTTTTAAAAGATTGAATCGGCCAATTGCCTTTTTTATTTTATTTATTAAAAAAAACAACTTTGTTATATATGGGTCGGGGAATTGCATTAATCTGCAAAAGATCGAGCTAATTTGCATTTCTTTTAAAAATTCATTTTAATTAATTTATTATTTTTCTTATGGGATGACCATCTTTAATAAACTATTACGTAAAATTATATTCATGCAGATATTTGTACTTGCGTAATATTTGCGTAAAAACCTCTTTCTATATATATATATATATATATATATATATATATATATATATATATATATATATATATACTAGCAGTTAAGCCCGGAATTGCTCGGGTCCTATGTACTGTTCATGACTTTATGTGCATATGTATATATATATATATATATATATATATATATATATATATATATATATATATATATATATATATATATATTAAAAAGTTTGACTCATGTTGATGTAACCTACATCTAAAATTTCAAGTGTTTAGACCCAAAATTGGCGGAGGAGTTCGGTAGAGTCTGCAAAGGTCAACTCTTTCAACTTTGACCTTTTGGCAGCCAAATTTTCGCCCAAAAACTTATTAAAAGCTTGCTGCATGTTTGAATACCCTTTATGTAAAATTTCAAATTTTTAGACCCAAAATTGGGTGAATAGTTTGCTAGAGACCGCAAAGGTCAAATCTTTTCCACTTTGACCCCTTGGCAGCCAAATTTTCTGCAAAACCGATTAAAAAGCTTTCTCTATATTTGAATACACTTTATATAAAATTTCAAATGTTTAGACCAAAAATTAGCTGAATAATTTGGCAGAGACCGCAGAGATCAAATTTTTTAAAACTTTAACCCCAATT
Source organism: Euprymna scolopes (assembly GCF_053919585.1). Taxonomy (NCBI): domain Eukaryota; kingdom Metazoa; phylum Mollusca; class Cephalopoda; order Sepiida; family Sepiolidae; genus Euprymna; species Euprymna scolopes. The sequence continues at coordinate 63,579,807 of NC_136508.1, forward strand.
TTGATCCTTTAACATTTATTGTTTTGGGCTCAAATCAAATTAAAAAATTTGACCCATGTCCAAGTAACCTACATCTAAAATTTCAAGTGTTTAGACCCAAAATTGGCGAAGGAGTTTGCTGAGTTTTCAATGGTCAAATCATTGAACTTTGACCCCTTGACAGCCAAATTTCTGACCGAAAATTGATTAAAAAGATTTTCCAAAATCTCAATACTCCTTATGTCAAATCTCGAATCTGTAGACTGAAAATTTACTGAGTAGTTTGGCAGGGAAATGTACACACACAGACACACACAGACAATTTCACTTTTATAAATATATAGATGTAGGCATATATATATATTTGTTTAAAAAATTCTTCCTACCAAACTCCTCTATTAGTTTTTGACCTACAGAAATGAGAATTCATATAAAGGCTATTTGAACCCATGCGATGCTTTATATTTGGCTTTTAGCCGGGGAAAATCGGTGCAGATTTGTGAAAATTTAAAAAAAAATGGAAATTGTCCAGGTAAAGGTCGAACGACGGCATGATGAATATGCATGCGTATGTTTTAATTTATAGCCTTGCAGCAAACATTTCTTCATAGGTTAAGGCATTAACGTCAAAGAAAAAAATAAATCGTAAGCTAAACGTTTTGGTTTCGATTCTCAGTGGTGGCGCACAAGTTATTTTATTTTTTTATTATTTTTTTTAACCTTTTAGTTCATTACTATATATTGGATACACTATAATACAATAAATACGAAATCTGCATTAATCAAAATATCATATTTAAGCGTATTTTACGACCGGGCAATGCCGGGCGGTCTGTTAGTTATATAGATAGATATAAAAAAAAAGAAAACACCCCTCGCCGAATAAAATGATATACATTGAATTAATTATTTACAACGAAAAGGTAGAACAGTGATCTGACATCCTGTGATTAAGCGATGTCACACAAACTTGCACAGAGATGACATTAATTATGCAAAGTAATGTTTCATTTAAATTGTTTGTATCAGTATAATATAGCCCATCGATATCTCATAGCACTCTTTTTTCGCCTTCGAAATCTAGTGGGTAATTTGGATTATTATTTTTTTATTTATTTATTTTTTTTTTTTTTATTACATTTTCACCCCAAACAAGGCAAATTGCCACTTTGGTGTAGGGGGCTACTATCAGGGGCAACAACTACTGGGGTACTATGTAGGGATTTGGACAGCTTAGCAAGATTGGATGAATTAAAATAGTGTTAATGACGTTTTTTTTTTTTTTTTTTTTTTTTTACATTAGGTTAGATTAATCAGAGAAAAACGGAAATTTCCATAAAAAGTTTAAGATTAGAAACAGAACTACACGTAACGTTACACGTTAACATCTACACTCCGTCGCAAGGAAACAGAAAGGAAAAAAAAAAAAAAAAAAAAAAAAGGAAAGAAATTCAATTCGCTGTTCAGTTTTGTTTGAGTTAAAAATTTCAGTACACAAAGTTAAGACGCCGGAAGTGGATTCTGTTTAGCTAAAATATGGAACGGAACGGAACGGAAGTCACTAAACACGAAACGAAATAAGAAGCCATATGGAAATAATTTATTAAAAAAATTATTTTAGTTTTAACACTTCTTGTGCTTTCATGAAACAATAAAATAAATAATAAATTTCGATTTCGGTTTTATAAATCAACTGAAGGCAGCTACGTTGTTTTATGATACATTATATGCGACAAATTATGTAATAAATTTTGTGAAAGACATTTTATCTAAGAATCAAAAAATATATTTTAAAGAAAACTTAATGTCAAAAATTAATTTTTTAAAAATTATTTCCGCATAAATATATTTTAAATATTAAAAAAATATTTATAGAAGTGTAAGATATAAAAGTGTATTAGTTTTTTGTTTCATAATAAAACAAGAAGTGTTTCCGTATGGTCTCGTATTTCGTTTCATGCTTAGTGACTTCCGTTCCATATTTAGCTAAACCTAATCCACTTCCGGCGTCTTAACTTTGTGTACTGAATTTTTGGATTTAGCCTCAGTTTTTAACAAAAGACCTTTGTTCCTGCTCCCCCAACATCATGTGACTTCTCGTCTCTGCCGTGACGCCACCCACGTATCCCAAACACGCGCTTCCCTGAACACCCTTGCCCGTTTGTGTGTCTTTTTTGTATCTGCTTTGACATCACATCGCGCAACCGGCTTGGTCATTTGCGTGTGTTAGCTGCTGCTACTACCAGCGTCAGCGGCTCTGTAACATACATATAGCAGACAAGAAGTCTCCAGTGGCATATAGATTGTAACCTGATAAAATCTTTCTCTTGTATGTAAATCGCAAAAGGAGTAACTGTGTTTTGGGAGAATCGCTCCTTCCCTTTTTAGAGGACAAGTCGAGAGAAAACCCACCGTGTATTATGTATATGTACTATATACTGTACAAGCAAAAGGAAAGTCCAAAAAGAATTAGTATTCCTTGGATTATTTGGATTACGATCTCGCCTTGAGTGTTATTCTCACGATATTTCAGCCAATGTAAACTTCGACCTTCTTCAGGTGTTTATCTTGTCGAATTTAGGAATCTTTCTGTTGAACGGTATGGAATTTTGAACGTTTCAGACAATGTAATTTCCGATTTTTTTTTTCAGGTCTTTCCTATCGAGATTATGTTATAGGTTATATTCCTCTACAATTCGAAGGTTCAATCCTCACTGTGGACAGCACTCCAAATATAATTGCGAATTACTTAGGACTTGAGTTGTTTTGTGTTAGACTAATGAGTCACTACTTATCAAGAACCAAAGGCTACTCGAGGATAAGCTTTAATGATGTTTTGGAAATTTTGAAATGAGGATTGATAATTCGTATTATTTGGATTCTTTGGACTACTGTTCTCATCTTGAGTTTTCACAATGTTTCAGTCGGTGCAGCCTCCAGCCTTCTTCATGTGTATTCTGTCAAACTCCGGGATCTTGGAACCCTTTATTTAATCTACGAGAGTAGAATGTTCTCATTCCATCAGTCTTGATCGGGTTGAAGTAATTTGAAACTGTATTCTTTGTATCATCTATACTGAAGATTGGACCTTCAACCTTCACTTAGAACTGAATGTTACTTATTACTTTATCCGTTACGTCAGTAACCTGAATAATCCGTATAATCCAAATTATCAATACTCATCTAAAAAATTCAGAAACTAATTTGATCTTTTCCACAGCCAATACAAACGGAACATTATTAAAAACAAAAACAAAGCTGGAATTTTATCAAAAAGATTCATTTGTTGATAAAATTCGCATGCATTTATATACGCGTATCCGTGCTGTTACAATTCCACCTCCCTCTCCTTTTTTTTGGTTATTATACATCTTAATAATCGTCCGTTATTTTCATAAAAGTGCTTTATGTCAGTAGTGACTTCCATAGAAAAAAAATAGTTGCATAAAAGTAGTTACATAAACAGATTCTTTAATTCCCATTCAATAAATGGATCGGTGTTCATATTTCTGATTCACTGACGGAAGAGGTGTGTTCCCTCGCCCCTCTTTTTGGGTTGAATATAACACCCCCACCAGAAAGATGTTTATTCGATCCCCAAAAGAAACTGGTTGTAAGATGCATTTCATTGAACTGTTGTTGAAGGTGTCTATATAACAGAGCGTAGACACGCGTATGACGGCAGTATACAAATGCCGAGCCGTGTGCGAAGTGACGTCACGGTAAGGAAAAGGACAAAGACTATAAAAAGAACGTGTGCACAGACCGACAAAGATGATTTAGAGGATCACAGTCACATTTTATTTAGGAAAGTACTCGGAAATAAATATCGTTATTTCAACGGAAAAAGTGAGCCATTACTTGTCTTTTGTTCCTTGCGACGTACTCTACTACAACGTGTTGGGGCCAGTGTGTCTACATGTCAAGGCATATATAAACGTGTATTACGTTACGTCTGTATCTGTTTATTATATGTGTTATACATACTTATAAATATATGTGCACACACACTAGACGATTACAGAGACACTGTTATAGATATGTATGCATTAGAGAATCACAAACTCGTATATATACATGTATATATATATATACATATACATATATATACACATATACACATATATATACATATACACATATATATACATATACACATATATATACATATATATACATATACATATATATATATACATATATATACATATATATACATATATATATACATATATACATATACATATATATACATATATATATATATATATATATATATATATATATATACTTCGGAATAGTTTTTATTTAACAATCAGTGGTTATGTAAACGTGAGATTGTAGGTTTACAAAATATTACTGGCAGTAATATTCTATAAGTTATCCCATCTAAACAAGAATTGCTCGATATGCAAGATATTGAATTACAATTTAATATATACACATATATATATATACATATATATATACATATATATATACATATATATATATACATATATATACATATATGTACATATATATACATATATATATACATATATATATACATATATATACATACATATATATACATATATATACATATATATATACATATATATATACATATATATACATATATATATATACATATATATATACATATATATATATACATATATATACACATATATATATACATATATATACATATATATATACATATATATATATACATATATATACATATATATATACATATATATACATATATATACATAAATATATACATATATATACATATATACATATATATATACATATATATACATATATATACATATATATATATACATATATATATATATACATATATATATATACATATATATATATATATATATATATATATATATATATATATATATATATACGATCACGAACGGCAGAAACGAACACAGACACGTACATATATACACATACATGGACGCCTATATAACATGTACACGTTTTTTGTCATCATTTACACTTTCGCTATATACCCCGGCTACATAACACATACGGTATAATCACGTTGACACCGACTTTCGTTAGATCACCGAAGTTAAGTAACGTTCAGCCTGGTCAGTACCAGATGGGTGATCAATTTGGGAATTACAGGTGCTGTATGTAGGAGGACGTCGACACCTCTCTGCAAGAGTTGCAAAAACCTAACTCGTCATCTCCCCTGACGGGGATATACATACGACTGGGGACCGCTTGTGAATTTCATATTCCCATGGAACTTCCTCTTTGGAGGAAGCCGGTTAAACCCGCATAGAGTTAGTGCTGTTTCCATTCCATATAAAAATATTGCTGATTAGCGAACTATTATGCTAAATTAGGGTGGATACCACGGAGAGTCTCGGAAAAAAATATAAAAAAATAATTTTCATTTTTTTTTTTTTTTGTGATAAAAAGTAAAAAAAAAAACAACAAAAAAAAACAGCATTTTTCGGTTTTCCAGAGTTTTCATTTTAATCTTTCGGAATAATGCTTTCAAAGGATTTGGTTTACTCATATGCAAATTTATGCGTTGACCACGTGATGCACATCAGTCAACTATCACTTTAATGCAACCGTCAACAAGATCGGAATCGCTTGCGGACTTAACATCACCATAAAAATAAATGAATAAATGATAATAAAAAAATAAATAAATAATAAAAAAATAAATAAAATAAACACATATTACCAAATATCCTATGATTAAGGTGAATTCCACCGAAAGTATCAGAAACAAATTAAAAAAAATAATTTTCATTTAATAATAATAATAATAAATTGCAGCATTATTCGATTGTCCAATGTTACCATTTCAACATACTTTCAAAGGATTCATTTTTTTTTCATATACATGATGGGGCAAAAAAACAAAAACAAACAAAACTCCCACCTTTTAAATTCTTACTTTGGCAATGCTATTGCAGTTATTCACTTACTTTAAGTAAATTCATGTTTTGCAGAATAACTGGCGAAATATTGAACATTCTGATGCCTTAGATATGGATTTGACAAGTAAACCCCGTGCATTTATTGTGGAAAATTTTCGTAACAACTGAGAATCTGTAACTCTAACCTTAAAAAATTTCAGAAACCATTTCTGAGAAGACGCAACCCTGTTCCTGATCAAAAAACTGTGTTGCTTTGGGTCAAAAACATTGGAGGTACCAGCTCAGCAGTCAGCACCCTAGCGAAAACTTCACGGAAGACCAAGAAATGCTCGATACCCAAAGAACATGAATATTGCTAAAGAGTCCATTTTGCGATCTCTCAAAGCGTTCAGCTCCTAAGCATTCTGTTGCATTGAGTCTTTCTGACCTTTCAGCTTATGGTTATTTTCTGTGGAGTTATGTTAAGAGTGAGGTGTTTAAGCATGACCAACAACTATTGATGGACTGAAAGCGGCCATTTGCAAAACGATAAGTGAAATTCCAGGAGAAATGACCCAGAGGGCGATGTAAAACTTTAGAATACGCTTACAGCAGTGTATTGCAGTTGAAGGGGGCCATCTTGAAGACGTTACTTAAAAAAATAGTTTACACAAAATGGCAACTATATAGCATTGTTATGTATGTAATAAAATTTTCATAAAGGCTTTTCTCGTCTATTTTTTCGAAATGTGAAATGTAGGAGTTTTTTTTTTTTGCCCTACCCTGCATTATCTATATATTTATAAAAGTGAGAATGTGTGTGTGAGGACACTTCTCAACTTATATACTCAACGGATTTTTTATCTACAAGACTTGAAACTTGGTACATAGGGTATTCGGACACGTAGAAAACTTGTAATCCGTTTTCATCCGGAAAAAAAAGTGCTGCTAAGGTGTCAAAATTGAAAAATTGATACGTGATAGGTCAACGGATTTTTATCTGTTCGTCAACTGTTTCACGACTGTGCATGCGCGGTCGTGAAATATGACAGATTCCTTATATTAAGTATGAGTTGGTTTGAATAGACTATTTGCAAGTCATGTCAAGCTGGTCTAATAGTTATCGGTCTTGACTCACTATCTTTAGGTTTTGGTTTCGACCTCAGCTCGAGTATTTTTTTCTACAAAAAGTGAACTGCTTAGAAAAAATATAATACTCGTTTTCAGTTCATGATAAACAATAAGTCTGCATTAATCAAAATGTAATAATTATGCGTATTTTACGACCCGGCAACGCCGGGCGGTCTGTTAGTTATCTAATAAAATCAGTTTCTTTCTAAAGTTTTGTCATCGATAGCTTTCTTCATACAAAGCCAATATCTAATTCTTGTTCATCAGTTCTTTTTGGTGGGTTGTTGTGTTGTATACTGGGGAGGGGAGGTCTGTATGACATAGGGGGGTGTATAGCGAATGTATATAAACAGGTATATACAAACGAGAGTATCAAACCGTGTACATGCTATATAGTCGTCTATGTAATATTCGTTGCGCGCGCGGGTGTGTACATTTTAAAAACATAATCAACATATATATATATATATATATATATATATATGTGTATGTATATATATAAATATTCCTTCAACAATAGTTCAACAAACGGGACAAATAGAACCATTGTCTGCTTGCCTAGCAGGTAAGGTAAGGACATACCCTTTTGATCGGAACCATCCTGAAAATTTAAATCATTTTTTTACCTCGATAACTCAGTTAACGAAATCGTTTTTCCACATTTTCATTTATTCTTGTTACGACTTTTTTCAGGGGTTGCATATTACTGTCTTTCTCGCTGAATGCTTCCATAGTTGAATGCTTCCATAGCTGAATGCTTCCATAGCTGAATGCTTCCATAGCTGAATGCTTTCATAGCTGAATGCTTCCATAGCTGAATGCTTTCATAGCTCAATGCTTCCATAGCTGAATGCTTCCATAGCTGAATGCTTTCATAGTTGAATGCTTCCATAGCTGAATGCTTTCATAGCTCAATGCTTCCATAGCTGAATGCTTCCATAGCTGAATGCTTTCATAGCTGAATGCTTCCATAGCTGAATGCTTTCATAGCTGAATGCTTCCATAGATGAATGCTTCCATAGATGAATGCTTTCATAGCTGAATGCTTCCATAGCTCAATGATTCTCAACCAGCTGAGAACTTGCCTGTCTCGCCTTCTCCAACTCGTTCGCTGAAAACCCCTGACTAACTCCTAACTCTGATTACGTAACAACTACTAAACTAACCAAACTATCTCGTTACATCATTAACTCTATATGACCAAAGACATAAATCGAATGATTTACCTTCGTCGCGTATTTTGTTTATGTTCTAACATTCTTTTCTATTAAAACATATTTGTTTTTATTTATCTATACCCCCTTCTTGTTATTGTTTATAGAATCTCGTCAAGTTAAATTCCTAAAACGTCATTTAACCATATTTGTTCTTGAATTACATTTTTCTTTTTAAAACAAATCTACTTCAGTCTGCACGGTAATAATAGTAATCTCCTGGCTCAGATAATTCGGCAATATCCTGCTAATAGTCAACAGCTAAATAACAACAAAAATAGATCAATAGTTTCTTTCTTGTATGCATTCAATGTTATATAAGGAATGTGAGTTCTTCACTGTGTAGTTGAAATTTGTATTTTTATCAAGAAAAAAAAGCGGATTTTCACTTAAAACGATAGACCTTCGCATGGCTTGATCCATATTTTTTAAAAATAAGAAAAGCTTGATTTTTGCTAAATAGCTAGGGCTTTACCTCCTTATTTTTTATCACTATTTGGCTGAATTTTACTTTCCTTTTTTCACTTTCTTTCTTTTCCTTTTACTATTTTTTCTCTCTTCCTTTTCAGTTGCAGAATGTTGTTAAGAACAATAAAATGTAATTCTATTCAGTTCCTTTCAGAAAATACTTTGACTGAACCGGGATTATTTTTATACAGATCTCATCGCATATAAAGCGATATAACTCTGTATTTGATGACACAGAGTTGCTTTCCTTTGTTTAAAAAATAATATATATATAAAAAAAAAACAAGACCAAAACAGAAAAATATAAATTGCAAATAAACACACTGCCGGGCAATGCCAGGTAGATAGAGTTAGTTTAATATTAATGACATTTTGATATTTCATTTAATAATTTTGACAATGAAAAATACGATAGAACATATATTGTAATAAATATAACAAGGTACTTTTTAGAGGTTGAAGCTCACTCAGGTTTTTTCAAAATTTATCCCTACTTATATATAAACGGCAATTTATTGTATGTGTGTGGGGGGTGCGTGTGTGTATGTGTGTAGGTGTGTGTGTGTGTGTGTGTGAGAGAGAGAGAGAGAGAGAGAGAGAGAGAGAGAGAGAGAGAGAGAGAGAGACACACACACACACTCCGAAACAGCTAGACCGATTTTTTCAAATATCACACAAATGTACTTTATATGTCTGGGAATGTTTTTAGATAGGTTTTATAAGAGAATGCTCTCGCTCGATAAGTATCGAAAATCGATAATCAAAAGAAATCCGATTGAGGAAGGAGCAATCTGATTTTGACTAAAGTTAACACCCTTATACAACCTAACATCACAAATTCATTTGAGAAGTTTTATCACTACAGAAGCAGAACAATCCGGCGTATAAAACCAACAGTGAGTTCTTTGATAAGACAGTGGCGCGTTTAAAATGAATGTTTCTGTTTGGAGCTCAATTGATATTATATTTATTTCAAGATCTTTCTCCAAAATGTCTTCGAAACAAAGGCTATATCTATTAACACCCATAGACACAAGGTCATTTGTTTACACAGGCGACAAAGTTACCGCATCGATAGATTCCATGATTCTGGGATTTCTATTCCGTAATTCTGGCTGCTTTATAATCACACGTTTTGAGAAATCGCATTCGGTATAAACGAATGCACTCGACCAAAATTAAGTGTTAGTTTTAGGATGTAATGTCGGTTTACTTTCATTTGTATCTTGTAGAAACATTTATTTAAAAAAAAAAACTACATCTATGGAATCTACACACTCTATTCTAAAACCAAATATAGTTTATTTTTTATAGTTAAATCATTCTTTTATATTACATCCCGAGCAGCGCCAGGGCATGGATCCTGCTAGTTAACATATTATCCTCGCACAGCCTTTTGGCTTTGATAAGTGGTAGCTCATTAATCCGAAAAAAAAAAAAAAAAAAAAAAGGAAAGAAAAAAAAATGTCCTCGTTACCAAAAAAGTAAAATGCATTTTGTGACTTACCAAATCCCAGAGAACTCTTCTATCATGAAGACTCGAAATGTCGTCTGATCCTGATTCAAAACACTCTGTCAATGTTATTTTTTGGGGACTGGTCACTTTTAATATTTTTGGTTTCTGTCGTTTTTTTTTTTTTTTTTTTTTTTTTTTTTTTTTTTTCTCGAGACATTTTATTTGGCCAAGTAATGCAGAAACCGTTATTCTTTATTGACATTTATAAAATGAAAACAAAAAAGTTTTTTTCTAACACCGGTTTCTGTGATTAAAACGAGAGTTCCATAAAAAAGTTTCCCCACAAACCAGTTCATTCCAGTTGATAAATTTAAAGAAACTCACACACACACACGCACGCACACACACACACACACACACACACACACACACACACACACACAAATAATATGAAGGTACTCACTGACCTAACCAAAAATTGTTCTTTCATCACGTAATTCCTGTCCTTAAATTCAATCCATTAAGTTTGTTATGATAAGTTATATTCCTGAATTTTGGGGGAGGTGACAGTAATTCAATGGTTATCGACACGAACTGACAACCTAGATGTCCCAATTCAATTCGGGCCACAAAAACTCGCTTTCACTTCGGATGTTGGCAATCTATATATTAATTACAATAGAGTGTGTTATTTTCTGTGTAACGCTTACTTCCAAGTCGTTTAATTGTTATAGACTTCCATTTCTTGTAACAAACAATCTTCCCAAGAATTCTTCATAAGTTTTGGTTTCGGTTTCGATTATAGCTGGTGGCACTCCAGTAATCAATTATTTGTTTTTTGATAAATAATTTTATCAAGATGGCTGAAGGAATATAAGTTCTCACTTTTTATCGTATTCCTTGTTTTGTATAAAATATTGTGAATTTATTTCTACAATATCGTGACGTCTATTATAAATATATATATATATATATATATATATATATATATATATATATATATATATATATATATATACACGTGTTTACTGTTTCGCCGTCCACGACCCACCAGAGTGGCTGCATCCAGCCACTCTGGTGGGTTGTGGACGGCGAAACAGTAGATAATTACATTTTGGAAATAATATATATATACCGCTCCCCATGTGGGGGGACCAAATTGGTTAAGAGAGAGGATTGTTCCCAGCTGGCATTTGGGTAAAAATGCACTTTCGTAAATAATTGAATTCATTCAAAAGATATCGTTAAAACCAAAACAAAACAACATCTAAGTAAATCGCGATATATCCTGACAGTCGGCGAGATGGTCCAGGGGTAAGGGTTTAGGCTCATTACCGTTGGGTCCCGATTTCGAGTCTCGCTGGATGCAGCTACTCTGGTGGGTCGTGGACGGCGAAACACGTGTCAGTGGATAATTACATTTTGGAAAAATTCGTATTCCTGTCTGTTTGTTTGTTCACAATTTGATTAATATATATATATACAAAAGGTTCCTTACGTTCTTTCATTTATTTCTATATATAGTTTCATTCTTGCACACTAGATGCAAGTAAGAGATCACGTCATTTGTATATGACATTAAGAAAAATCGATTTATTAAATAGCAGTATCATAATTAATGTTTCTAGCGAGAGAATTGCTTTAAGTGTTCTATTTAAAATTGTCATTTAATAAATGTTAAACAGTAATTATATTGATAACGTATTTAATTTATTTGGAATTATTATTCCAACATGGAATTAAAAAAAGATTTTTAGAGTTATTTGCCCCTTAGAATCTTCAGAACATTCCGTTTGTTTGTTGTCATTATTCCTTAAACAGCTATACAGAAATCGGTAAATTTTTACGATGTGACCTACTGACCCAGCGTCGTTTTATACAAAATGAATAAATAAATAAATAAAGATCTAATGCCCGCCCCTCTCAATTCCACAATTTACACTTTTCTTTCTTTTTTCACGTTAATCTCATCGATTACAAACTTAAATTTCTAATTACAAAAGGTAATTTTTTACGACGTGACCCAGCGTCGTTTAACCCCTAAAAAAATTAGGACCTACTTTTTTGGGTCCTAATAAGTTTAAACAGCCTTTATAAATAATATGAAAAAAAAGAAGAAAATTAGCATTTTAACATAATATGAATATATATTTAATGTAAAATTTAACGTAAAATGAGCACCCACTTTTTGGCCACAAAGCGTTCAACGAGACATATCATTTGTAGCATTTTTTCAAGTTTGGCGATCGAGTGGGGTGGGAAAAAACATGACAAATACAGTTTTTTTTTTGTGGTGGGGGCGGGAATTTATTTTCAAACATAAAATAATGATAAATTCAATTAATTTTTATGACACCATTCTGTACTTTCACCTAACAATTTTATAAACAAAATGAACCCCAAAATATGACAAATTCAATTTTTTTATTTTAGGGGGGGGGGGGGGAGAGTTACATTAGAAACAAAAAATGGCGAAAAATTTAATTGTTTTTGGAATTAATTTTAGTAGATCTTCATTGTTTTAGGGGTTTTATCTACTTGGCTATTTTTTTTTTTTTTTTGCGATCGCACGGGCATTCGCTGCTATGAAAATGATTAGTATAGCAGGTGTGTTCCAAACAGAACTTCATGTCAACCCAGGCAACGCTGGGAACCCATGCTAGTATATATATATATATATATATATATATATATATATATATATATATACATATATATATATATATATATATAAATAGAAGTCACGCAGTTAGCTGCGAGGCAGTGTTTGGGTTTGTTTACCCAAATTTGACTGTTTTTTTCCCAACAGATGTTGGGGAGGGGGATACCAGCTCCCAATTGTCCAGATTGAATAGCAATTGTCTGATATACAACATTGATCAAAGCTGATTGCTTCTGGACGTTTCCCGGCGTAGATGAAATGCGGAATATTCTGTGTAGCTTAATTGCCGTATATATTTTTATAACTTACTACCTAGCTCTACCTATGTATTGAGCACTGTTGAAGTAAATACTTAAAGTTTACGCATAAAATAATACTTTCGTATGCACCCAAGTCATATGGATATATATTTTTTTATTCTTGAAATCGCAACTTTATAATATATAAAAATCGACGGAACATTAACTCTATAATAATATATACGAAATCTGCAAGGATTAAAATATTATATTTAAGCGTACTTTACGACCAGGCTACGCCGGGCGTCACTACTAGCGTGGATAAATGCTTTTGTAGTTTTAACAAAAGAGCTACAACAATACCAGAGCATCTCCATTTACACTGAACATCTACAGAATGCCAACAGCAATTTATTACATATGAATGAGTCACCCTGTGGAATTTCCACAGGTACCGCTAGTATTAAATTTATAGAATAACATCGAATAATAGAATAGAATCGAATTAACATATAGACTCATCCCCATACACAGACATACATAAATAAAAAAAATTATTTTAATTCTATTTGCTGTTCGTGACATTGATATTTACTGCGGGATAGCCATAAAATGACATTACTAGTCCACTAGTGCACTAGTGGTTAATAATACAGACTGGTAACCTTGGTGTCCCAAGTTTGAATCCAGTTCGTTCTACAAATATCACTTTCACTTAGGATGTTGGCAACCTTCACGTAATCCCTCCCTTAACCTCTGATGTTTTTCTAGAAAAAATTCTGAATAGAAAAATATCAGGGAAACCAATGCCAACAACAGAATCTTCGGATTCATACGAGACGATGATCTGAAATTTTTTTGGGATGACGATTCATGATTTGTGTCATTCGGATTCTTCGGACTACCCTTCTCAAATAAAATATTATTTTCACAACGTTTTAGCTGCTGTAACTTCCGACATTCTTCAGGTGTATTTTGTCAAACTCGAGAATCTTCCTGTTAAACTCGGGAATATTTCTGCACGGAATTCAGAATATAATCCTTTATTTAATCCACGGGAGTAGTATGCTCTCGTTCTGTCGGCCATGATCGTGTAGAAGTCTTAAATAATTCGTCACTCTCGTCACCATTGCGAAATTTCTTGAACCAACGCTATGCCACATGTTCACTAGTAGTTCCTGGGCCAAAAGCATCATTGATATCACGAGCTGTCTCGGCAGCTTTTCGGCCTAGTTTGAACTGAAATAGAAAAATCGTACAGATTTGAATGTGTTCATGCTGTCGAAAAGCCGGCAAAAAGAATGAATGAAGAGATCGAGAAAGGTAACGAATAACACGATTCAGTAGAGCGAAAAACGAGCTTCAAAATGATATATAACATGGCTATACATACATATATATATATATATATATATATATCAATCAATTCAGAAATCATATATGAAAGTAACATATGTGAGAAAACGATATTGTTTTTGCACCAACCTAATATTAACCTTCTTATGTGTTATGTTTCATTTGTCCTCATGTGTGTTTGTTTTCACCATTAATGTGTATAACCAAGCAACCGTGAGTCATTATCTTTATTGTTTCTAATTTTCCATGTGTTATTTCCTCCATCGTATGCTACATACACGCACGCGAAAGCTGGACAACCTGCGGTCAGGCCAAAAGTATGACATATTTCTATTAACATTTCTATCGCTTTCTCTATTTTCTCCTTCCCCAGTTTTCACGCCCTCTCTATCTCTCTCTCTCTCTTTTCCGCCCAGCCCATTCCTCTCTCTGGGCACAAGCACACAGACAACTCGTTTTTATAGATTTCTACAGGAATGCGTCGGCATGAGAGAATTAACTCTTTGATAAATAAAAAAAAATCATCAAGAAATAAAATAGGTTTAAGGCTCCTAAAATTCGTACTACAATTGCCCGTGGTGCAGTGGTTAGAGTACTTGGAGACACAACAGCCCCCCCCCCCAACATTCACAATCCTGGGCGATTCGCTCCAGCTCCCACCATGAGTAGTCGGTCTGCTTGGCAGCCGCCTCCAGGTCTCTCCTTCAGGTGTTCCGGCACTGAAGCGTCCGTTCGGCTTTGACCATAGCACGTCATACTTTCTGCAGGTGCAGAACCTTCCTCTCCCAGAACCGGAGCTTCTCAGGTTTTGTAGATGCTTTTGTAGCGAGGCGTTCTTTTTTCGAGGTGAGGGTGCTGGCCTCACACACAACCTTCCCAGGAGGGAGGTGGAGTGACTTTTATCTGGCCTCTACCCGTCAATCTGTCCAGCATCAGTGAGTCTATCAGGAGATGAATCTCCCGCCGGATTAGCTCTTGGAGACACTGAGACACGCAAACTTCCCAACCAACGCCAAGGTTGCACTCCCTTTGGGAAGGATCAATCTGAATAACACATCAAATCAGCGCATTGCTTGAACAGTATTTTTTCCCATCAGAAAGCAATGCTTTATCAACAGACAAAATGCATATTTTTCCATTGTTCCGAAACTTTGCAACAGTAACAACACTTAAATAACTGTAATTTGTAAACTAATAATCCAATTGCACTAACAGAGCGTTATCACTGTTGTCCAAGAGAAGAATCTATCAGGCATGTGTACAAAGTGTGCTGATGTATGGAAGTGAAACCTGGCAAATAAGGATTGAGGACATGCGTTGCATGGAAAAAATATGCGAATGACACAATGAATGTCTAATGCGAGTCTTAAAACAAGCTTAAATCTGATGATCTCAGAGGAAGATTAAATCTAGACAGGAGACGTGGGCAGAACAGGAGACTTTGATAGTAGGGTCGCCTTGAAACAAAAATAGCTGGAAGTTGTTGGATTAGTAGGTGCAGAACAATTGAGGTAAGAGGGGAAACACGCAGGGGCAGGTAAAGGAAAACATGGGAAGGGATAAAGAGGGATAAAATAAAGACAAGGTCAGTTTGAAAGTCAGTTTCTAAAAGTCGTCCAACATATGGCAGCATGTAAAATCGGACGTTAAGCTGCTGCTGCTGCTACTGCTGCTGCTACTGATGATGATGATGATGATGATGATGATCTTAAGGTTGATATTGCACTCTAATCATTAAACGGACAGATTAGAATGGATGGCATAATCATGTTTGACACCGGTTCCTGTCAGATCACCGAAGTTAAGCAACGATAAGCCTGGCCAGTACCAGATGGGTAACCATTTTGGGACTCCCAGGTGCTGTATGTGCTCTCCGCTTATTATCCCGGCATTGTTTCCAGTCGTCCTGGACTTCTCCTTGCCACTGGACTCAAGCATTGTTAATGCAAGGGAGGTGCGGTAAGAGATTGCGCAACCCTTGCCTCACAATTACATGCGCAGCTGCCTCTACTGGGGATATCCTTTGTCTTTCGAGACTGAACGGTGGCATCGAGACGTTACAAATAAATTCGTTCTAGTATCGCTAAAACCCCGTGAAACACATGAACACAAGGAATTTGAAAATTATTCATTGTAGTTAGTAATGTTGGTTATCTCCTTTGTAGACCAGTCTAGTTCTTACACTGTAACAGAGCGCGGACGCGTGTATGCAAATACCGAGCCGTGTGTAAAATGATGCCACGGTAAGGAAAAAGAAAGATTATAAAAAGGAGAAAGAGAAAAAGAAAGATTATACAAAGGAGAAAGAGAAAAAGAAAGATTATGAAAAGGAGAAAGAGAAAAAGAAAGATTATAAAAAGGAGAAAGAGAAAAAGAAAGATTATAAAAAGGAAAAAGAGAAAAAGAAAGATTATAAAAAGGAGAAAGAGAAAAAGAAAGATTATGAAAAGTAGAAAAAGAAAAAGAAAGATTATAAAAAGGAAAAAGAGAAAAAGAAAGATTATAAAAAGGAGAAAGAGAAAAAGAAAGATTATGAAAAGGAAAAAGAGAAAAAGAAAGATTATAAAAAGGAGAAAGAGAAAAAGAAAGATTATAAAAAGGAGAAAGAGAAAAAGAAATATTCTAAAAAGGAAAAAGAGAAAAAGAAAGATTATAAAAAGGAGAAAGAGAAAAAGAAAGATTATGAAAAGGAAAAAGAGAAAAAGAAAGATTATAAAAAGGAAAAAGAGAAAAAGAAAGATTATAAAAAGGAAAAAGAGAAAAAGAAATATTCTAAAAAGGAAAAAGAGAAAAAGAAAGATTATAAAAAGGAGAAAAAGAAAAAGAAATATTCTAAAAAGGAAAAAGAGAAAAAGAAAGATTCTAAAAAGGAAAAAGAGAAAAAGAAATATTCTAAAAAGGAAAAAGAGAAAAAGAAAGATTATAAAAAGGAGAAAGAGAAAAAGAAATATTCTAAAAAGGAAAAAGAGAAAAAGAAAGATTCTAAAAAGGAAAAAGAGAAAAAGAAAGATTATGAAAAGGAGAAAGAGAAAAAGAAAGATTATGAAAAGTAGAAAAAGAAAAAGAAAGATTATAAAAAGAAAAAAGAGAAAAAGAAAGATTCTAAAAAGGAAAAAGAGAAAAAGAAAGATTATGAAAAGGAGAAAGAGAAAAAGAAAGATTATGAAAAGTAGAAAAAGAAAAAGAAATATTCTAAAAAGGAAAAAGAGAAAAAGAAAGATTATAAAAAGGAAAAAGAGAAAAAGAAAGATTATAAAAAGGAAAAAGAGAAAAAGAAAGATTCTAAAAAGTAGAAAGAGAAAAAGAAAGATTATAAAAAGGAAAAAGAGAAAAAGAAATATTCTAAAAAGGAAAAAGAGAAAAAGAAAGATTATGAAAAGTAGAAAAAGAAAAAGAAAGATTATAAAAAGGAAAAAGAGAAAAAGAAAGATTATAAAAAGGAGAAAGAGAAAAAGAAAGATTCTAAAAAGGAAAAAGAGAAAAAGAAAGATTATAAAAAGGAAAAAGAGAAAAAGAAAGATTCTAAAAAGGAGAAAGAGAAAAAGAAAGATTATAAAAAGGAGAAAGAGAAAAAGAAAGATTATAAAAAGGAGAAAGAGAAAAAGAAAGATTATGAAAAGGAGAAAGAGAAAAAGAAAGATTATAAAAAGGAGAAAGAGAAAAAGAAAGATTATAAAAAGGAAAAAGAGAAAAAGAAAGATTATAAAAAGGAGAAAGAGAAAAAGTAAGATTATGAAAAGTAGAAAAAGAAAAAGAAAGATTATAAAAAGGAAAAAGAGAAAAAGAAAGATTATAAAAAGGAGAAAGAGAAAAAGAAAGATTATGAAAAGGAAAAAGAGAAAAAGAAAGATTATAAAATGGAGAAAGGGAAAAAGAAAGATTATAAAAAGGAGAAAGAGAAAAAGAAATATTCTAAAAAGGAAAAAGAGAAAAAGAAAGATTATAAAAAGGAAAAAGAGAAAAAGAAAGATTATGAAAAGGAAAAAGAGAAAAAGAAAGATTATAAAAAGGAAAAAGAGAAAAAGAAAGATTATAAAAAGGAAAAAGAGAAAAAGAAATATTCTAAAAAGGAAAAAGAGAAAAAGAAAGATTATAAAAAGGAGAAAGAGAAAAAGAAAGATTATAAAAAGGAAAAAGAGAAAAAGAAAGATTATAAAAAGGAGAAAAAGAAAAAGAAATATTCTAAAAAGGAAAAAGAGAAAAAGAAAGATTCTAAAAAGGAAAAAGAGAAAAAGAAATATTCTAAAAAGGAAAAAGAGAAAAAGAAAGATTATAAAAAGGAGAAAGAGAAAAAGAAATATTCTAAAAAGGAAAAAGAGAAAAAGAAAGATTCTAAAAAGGAAAAAGAGAAAAAGAAAGATTATGAAAAGGAGAAAAAGAAAAAGAAAGATTATGAAAAGTAGAAAAAGAAAAAGAAAGATTATAAAAAGGAAAAAGAGAAAAAGAAAGATTATAAAAAGGAAAAAGAGAAAAAGAAAGATTATGAAAAGGAGAAAGAGAAAAAGAAAGATTATGAAAAGTAGAAACAGAAAAAGAAATATTCTAAAAAGGAAAAAGAGAAAAAGAAATATTCTAAAAAGGAAAAAGAGAAAAAGAAAGATTATAAAAAGGAAAAAGAGAAAAAGAAAGATTCTAAAAAGGAAAAAGAGAAAAAGAAAGATTCTAAAAAGGAAAAAGAGAAAAAGAAAGATTCTAAAAAGGAAAAAGAGAAAAAGAAAGATTATAAAAAGGAGAAAGAGAAAAAGAAAGATTATAAAAAGGAGAAAGAGAAAAAGAAAGATTATAAAAAGGAGAAAGAGAAAAAGAAAGACTTTAAAAAGGAAAAAGAGAAAAAGAAAGATTATAAAAAGGAGAAAGAGAAAAAGAAAGATTATAAAAAGGAAAAAGAGAAAAAGAAAGATTATAAAAAGGAGAAAGAGAAAAAGAAAGATTATAAAAAGGAGAAAGAGAAAAAGAAATATTCTAAAAAGGAAAAAGAGAAAAAGAAAGATTATAAAAAGGAGAAAGAGAAAAAGAAAGATTATGAAAAGGAAAAAGAGAAAAAGAAAGATTATAAAAAGGAAAAAGAGAAAAAGAAAGATTATAAAAAGGAAAAAGAGAAAAAGAAATATTCTAAAAAGGAAAAAGAGAAAAAGAAAGATTATAAAAAGGAGAAAGAGGAAAAGAAAGATTATAAAAAGGAAAAAGAGAAAAAGAAAGATTATAAAAAGGAGAAAAAGAAAAAGAAATATTCTAAAAAGGAAAAAGAGAAAAAGAAAGATTCTAAAAAGGAAAAAGAGAAAAAGAAATATTCTAAAAAGGAAAAAGAGAAAAAGAAAGATTATAAAAAGGAGAAAGAGAAAAAGAAAGATTATAAAAAGGAAAAAGAGAAAAAGAAAGATTCTAAAAAGGAAAAAGAGAAAAAGAAAGATTATGAAAAGGAGAAAGAGAAAAAGAAAGATTATGAAAAGTAGAAAAAGAAAAAGAAAGATTATAAAAAGGAAAAAGAGAAAAAGAAAGATTCTAAAAAGGAAAAAGAGAAAAAGAAAGATTATGAAAAGGAGAAAGAGAAAAAGAAAGATTATGAAAAGTAGAAAAAGAAAAAGAAATATTCTAAAAAGGAAAAAGAGAAAAAGAAAGATTCTAAAAAGGAAAAAGAGAAAAAGAAAGATTATAAAAAGGAGAAAGAGAAAAAGAAAGATTATAAAAAGGAGAAAAAGAAAAAGAAATATTCTAAAAAGGAAAAAGAGAAAAAGAAAGATTATAAAAAGGAAAAAGAGAAAAAGAAAGATTATAAAAAGGAAAAAGAGAAAAAGAAAGATTCTAAAAAGGAGAAAGAGAAAAAGAAAGATTATAAAAAGGAAAAAGAGAAAAAGAAAGATTATAAAAAGGAAAAAGAGAAAAAGAAAGATTATGAAAAGTAGAAAAAGAAAAAGAAAGATTATAAAAAGGAAAAAGAGAAAAAGAAAGATTATAAAAAGGAGAAAGAGAAAAATAAAGATTCTAAAAAGGAAAAAGAGAAAAAGAAAGATTATAAAAAGGAAAAAGAGAAAAAGAAAGATTCTAAAAAGGAAAAAGAGAAAAAGAAAGATTATAAAAAGGAGAAAGAGAAAAAGAAAGATTATAAAAAGGAGAAAGAGAAAAAGAAAGATTATGAAAAGGAGAAAGAGAAAAAGAAAGATTATAAAAAGGAGAAAGAGAAAAAGAAAGATTATAAAAAGGAAAAAGAGAAAAAGAAAGATTATAAAAAGGAGAAAGAGAAAAAGAAAGATTATGAAAAGTAGAAAAAGAAAAAGAAAGATTATAAAAAGGAAAAAGAGAAAAAGAAAGATTCTAAAAAGGAAAAAGAGAAAAAGAAAGATTATAAAAAGGAGAAAGAGAAAAAGAAAGATTATAAAAAGGAGAAAGAGAAAAAGAAAGATTATGAAAAGGAGAAAGAGAAAAAGAAAGATTATAAAAAGGAAAAAGAGAAAAAGAAAGATTATGAAAAGGAAAAAGAGAAAAAGAAAGATTATAAAAAGGAAAAAGAGAAAAAGAAAGATTATAAAAAGGAAAAAGAGAAAAAGAAATATTCTAAAAAGGAAAAAGAGAAAAAGAAAGATTATAAAAAGGAGAAAGAGAAAAAGAAAGATTATGAAAAGGAAAAAGAGAAAAAGAAAGATTATAAAAAGGAAAAAGAGAAAAAGAAAGATTATAAAAAGGAGAAAAAGAAAAAGAAATATTCTAAAAAGGAAAAAGAGAAAAAGAAAGATTATAAAAAGGAAAAAGAGAAAAAGAAATATTCTAAAAAGGAAAAAGAGAAAAAGAAATATTCTAAAAAGGAAAAAGAGAAAAAGAAAGATTATAAAAAGGAGAAAGAGAAAAAGAAATATTCTAAAAAGGAAAAAGAGAAAAAGAAAGATTCTAAAAAGGAAAAAGAGAAAAAGAAAGATTATGAAAAGGAGAAAGAGAAAAAGAAAGATTATGAAAAGTAGAAAAAGAAAAAGAAAGATTCTAAAAAGGAAAAAGAGAAAAAGAAATATTCTAAAAAGGAAAAAGAGAAAAAGAAAGATTATAAAAAGGAGAAAGAGAAAAAGAAAGATTATGAAAAGGAAAAAGAGAAAAAGAAAGATTATAAAAAGGAAAAAGAGAAAAAGAAAGATTATAAAAAGGAGAAAAAGAAAAAGAAATATTCTAAAAAGGAAAAAGAGAAAAAGAAAGATTCTAAAAAGGAAAAAGAGAAAAAGAAATATTCTAAAAAGGAAAAAGAGAAAAAGAAAGATTATAAAAAGGAGAAAGAGAAAAAGAAATATTCTAAAAAGGAAAAAGAGAAAAAGAAAGATTCTAAAAAGGAAAAAGAGAAAAAGAAAGATTATGAAAAGGAGAAAGAGAAAAAGAAAGATTATGAAAAGTAGAAAAAGAAAAAGAAAGATTCTAAAAAGGAAAAAGAGAAAAAGAAAGATTATAAAAAGGAAAAAGAGAAAAAGAAAGATTATGAAAAGGAGAAAGAGAAAAAGAAAGATTATGAAAAGTAGAAAAAGAAAAAGAAATATTCTAAAAAGGAAAAAGAGAAAAAGAAAGATTATAAAAAGGAAAAAGAGAAAAAGAAAGATTATAAAAAGGAGAAAGAGAAAAAGAAAGATTATAAAAAGGAAAAAGAGAAAAAGAAAGATTATAAAAAGGAGAAAAAGAAAAAGAAATATTCTAAAAAGGAAAAAGAGAAAAAGAAAGATTCTAAAAAGGAAAAAGAGAAAAAGAAATATTCTAAAAAGGAAAAAGAGAAAAAGAAAGATTATAAAAAGGAGAAAGAGAAAAAGAAATATTCTAAAAAGGAAAAAGAGAAAAAGAAAGATTCTAAAAAGGAAAAAGAGAAAAAGAAAGATTATGAAAAGGAGAAAGAGAAAAAGAAAGATTATGAAAAGTAGAAAAAGAAAAAGAAAGATTATAAAAAGGAAAAAGAGAAAAAGAAAGATTATAAAAAGGAAAAAGAGAAAAAGAAAGATTATGAAAAGGAGAAAGAGAAAAAGAAAGATTATGAAAAGTAGAAACAGAAAAAGAAATATTCTAAAAAGGAAAAAGAGAAAAAGAAATATTCTAAAAAGGAAAAAGAGAAAAAGAAAGATTATAAAAAGGAAAAAGAGAAAAAGAAAGATTCTAAAAAGGAAAAAGAGAAAAAGAAAGATTCTAAAAAGGAAAAAGAGAAAAAGAAAGATTCTAAAAAGGAAAAAGAGAAAAAGAAAGATTATAAAAAGGAGAAAGAGAAAAAGAAAGATTATAAAAAGGAGAAAGAGAAAAAGAAAGATTATAAAAAGGAGAAAGAGAAAAAGAAAGACTTTAAAAAGGAAAAAGAGAAAAAGAAAGATTATAAAAAGGAGAAAGAGAAAAAGAAAGATTATAAAAAGGAAAAAGAGAAAAAGAAAGATTATAAAAAGGAGAAAGAGAAAAAGAAAGATTATAAAAAGGAGAAAGAGAAAAAGAAATATTCTAAAAAGGAAAAAGAGAAAAAGAAAGATTATAAAAAGGAAAAAGAGAAAAAGAAAGATTATAAAAAGGAAAAAGAGAAAAAGAAATATTCTAAAAAGGAAAAAGAGAAAAAGAAAGATTATAAAAAGGAGAAAGAGGAAAAGAAAGATTATAAAAAGGAAAAAGAGAAAAAGAAAGATTATAAAAAGGAGAAAAAGAAAAAGAAATATTCTAAAAAGGAAAAAGAGAAAAAGAAAGATTCTAAAAAGGAAAAAGAGAAAAAGAAATATTCTAAAAAGGAAAAAGAGAAAAAGAAAGATTATAAAAAGGAGAAAGAGAAAAAGAAAGATTATAAAAAGGAAAAAGAGAAAAAGAAAGATTCTAAAAAGGAAAAAGAGAAAAAGAAAGATTATGAAAAGGAGAAAGAGAAAAAGAAAGATTATGAAAAGTAGAAAAAGAAAAAGAAAGATTATAAAAAGGAAAAAGAGAAAAAGAAAGATTCTAAAAAGGAAAAAGAGAAAAAGAAAGATTATGGAAAGGAGAAAGAGAAAAAGAAAGATTATGAAAAGTAGAAAAAGAAAAAGAAATATTCTAAAAAGGAAAAAGAGAAAAAGAAAGATTCTAAAAAGGAAAAAGAGAAAAAGAAAGATTATAAAAAGGAGAAAGAGAAAAAGAAAGATTATAAAAAGGAGAAAAAGAAAAAGAAATATTCTAAAAAGGAAAAAGAGAAAAAGAAAGATTATAAAAAGGAAAAAGAGAAAAAGAAAGATTATAAAAAGGAAAAAGAGAAAAAGAAAGATTCTAAAAAGGAGAAAGAGAAAAAGAAAGATTATAAAAAGGAAAAAGAGAAAAAGAAAGAGTATAAAAAGGAAAAAGAGAAAAAGAAAGATTATGAAAAGTAGAAAAAGAAAAAGAAAGATTATAAAAAGGAAAAAGAGAAAAAGAAAGATTATAAAAAGGAGAAAGAGAAAAATAAAGATTCTAAAAAGGAAAAAGAGAAAAAGAAAGATTATAAAAAGGAAAAAGAGAAAAAGAAAGATTCTAAAAAGGAAAAAGAGAAAAAGAAAGATTATAAAAAGGAGAAAGAGAAAAAGAAAGATTATAAAAAGGAGAAAGAGAAAAAGAAAGATTATGAAAAGGAGAAAGAGAAAAAGAAAGATTATAAAAAGGAGAAAGAGAAAAAGAAAGATTATAAAAAGGAAAAAGAGAAAAAGAAAGATTATAAAAAGGAGAAAGAGAAAAAGAAAGATTATGAAAAGTAGAAAAAGAAAAAGAAAGATTATAAAAAGGAAAAAGAGAAAAAGAAAGATTCTAAAAAGGAAAAAGAGAAAAAGAAAGATTATAAAAAGGAGAAAGAGAAAAAGAAAGATTATAAAAAGGAGAAAGAGAAAAAGAAAGATTATGAAAAGGAGAAAGAGAAAAAGAAAGATTATAAAAAGGAAAAAGAGAAAAAGAAAGATTATGAAAAGGAAAAAGAGAAAAAGAAAGATTATAAAAAGGAAAAAGAGAAAAAGAAAGATTATAAAAAGGAAAAAGAGAAAAAGAAATATTCTAAAAAGGAAAAAGAGAAAAAGAAAGATTATAAAAAGGAGAAAGAGAAAAAGAAAGATTATGAAAAGGAAAAAGAGAAAAAGAAAGATTATAAAAAGGAAAAAGAGAAAAAGAAAGATTATAAAAAGGAGAAAAAGAAAAAGAAATATTCTAAAAAGGAAAAAGAGAAAAAGAAAGATTATAAAAAGGAAAAAGAGAAAAAGAAATATTCTAAAAAGGAAAAAGAGAAAAAGAAATATTCTAAAAAGGAAAAAGAGAAAAAGAAAGATTATAAAAAGGAGAAAGAGAAAAAGAAATATTCTAAAAAGGAAAAAGAGAAAAAGAAAGATTCTAAAAAGGAAAAAGAGAAAAAGAAAGATTATGAAAAGGAGAAAGAGAAAAAGAAAGATTATGAAAAGTAGAAAAAGAAAAAGAAAGATTCTAAAAAGGAAAAAGAGAAAAAGAAATATTCTAAAAAGGAAAAAGAGAAAAAGAAAGATTATAAAAAGGAGAAAGAGAAAAAGAAAGATTATGAAAAGGAAAAAGAGAAAAAGAAAGATTATAAAAAGGAAAAAGAGAAAAAGAAAGATTATAAAAAGGAGAAAAAGAAAAAGAAATATTCTAAAAAGGAAAAAGAGAAAAAGAAAGATTCTAAAAAGGAAAAAGAGAAAAAGAAATATTCTAAAAAGGAAAAAGAGAAAAAGAAAGATTATAAAAAGGAGAAAGAGAAAAAGAAATATTCTAAAAAGGAAAAAGAGAAAAAGAAAGATTCTAAAAAGGAAAAAGAGAAAAAGAAAGATTATGAAAAGGAGAAAGAGAAAAAGAAAGATTATGAAAAGTAGAAAAAGAAAAAGAAAGATTCTAAAAAGGAAAAAGAGAAAAAGAAAGATTATAAAAAGGAAAAAGAGAAAAAGAAAGATTATGAAAAGGAGAAAGAGAAAAAGAAAGATTATGAAAAGTAGAAAAAGAAAAAGAAATATTCTAAAAAGGAAAAAGAGAAAAAGAAAGATTATAAAAAGGAAAAAGAGAAAAAGAAAGATTATAAAAAGGAGAAAGAGAAAAAGAAAGATTATAAAAAGGAAAAAGAGAAAAAGAAAGATTATAAAAAGGAAAAAGAGAAAAAGAAAGATTATGAAAAGTAGAAAAAGAAAAAGAAAGATTATAAAAAGGAAAAAGAGAAAAAGAAAGATTATAAAAAGGAGAAAGAGAAAAAGAAAGATTCTAAAAAGGAAAAAGAGAAAAAGAAAGATTATAAAAAGGAGAAAGAGAAAAAGAAAGATTCTAAAAAGGAAAAAGAGAAAAAGAAAGATTATAAAAAGGAGAAAGAGAAAAAGAAAGATTATAAAAAGGAGAAAGAGAAAAAGAAAGATTATAAAAAGGAAAAAGAGAAAAAGAAAGATTATAAAAAGGAAAAAGAGAAAAAGAAAGATTCTAAAAAGGAAAAAGAGAAAAAGAAAGATTCTAAAAAGGAAAAAGAGAAAAAGAAAGATTATAAAAAGGAGAAAGAGAAAAAGAAAGATTATAAAAAGGAGAAAGAGAAAAAGAAAGATTATAAAAAGGAGAAAGAGAAAAAGAAAGATTATAAAAAGGAAAAAGAGAAAAAGAAAGATTATAAAAAGGAGAAAGAGAAAAAGAAAGATTATAAAAAGGAAAAAGAGAAAAAGAAAGATTATAAAAAGGAAAAAGAGAAAAAGAAAGATTCTAAAAAGGAAAAAGAGAAAAAGAAAGATTATAAAAAGGAGAAAGAGAAAAAGAAAGATTATAAAAAGGAGAAAGAGAAAAAGAAAGATTATAAAAAGGAGAAAGAGAAAAAGAAAGATTATAAAAAGGAGAAAGAGAAAAAGAAAGATTATAAAAAGGAGAAAGAGAAAAAGAAAGATTATAAAAAGGAGAAAGAGAGCACATCAGAAAAGACGATCACATTAGAAACGTGGGTGGTGTCACATGCGTAACGAGAAGTCACACGTAGCCGGTGAATGAAGAAATAAATGTTGTTACAAAAAAAAAAAAATAAATAAAAAAGGAGTCGAGTTATTACTTGTCCTATGTTCCTTGCGACGTAGATTGCATACATGTGGGTCCTATGTGTAACTGTGTACTACATTACAACACCATTATGTCGGCTGTTGCATGCCAGTTGGCGAGAAAATTCACGTTGCCAAGTTCCCATTCATATATGGCATAACACAAATTTACTCATAAATTAAAGAACGAGATAAACGAACGAGGCGAACCTGATACTCAAAGCAGCTGTTATTTTAAAACATTGATTACGTCAATCCAAACAGTTGGATATGATTCCAAGTTAATCAATTTTGAAGAAAGTCTAATCACTATTTAATAAAGAAAAGTGTTCCCGCGAAGTGAGTGGCAGTGGGAGTAGATGCAGGTGTGAGAGTAAAATAATATACATGATAGAAAGATCAAACAGATATATATATATATATATATATATATATATATATATATATATATATATATATATATATATATATATCAGCCCATTTAAGAAACTTATTTCTTATCGTTGAGCACTTTCAGTTGAATTAAAGTCGGTCAATTTAGCTCTTATGCCAAATCATCATATAATGATTAGATCACTCTGACAGACGCTAAAAAGCATTTAAAAAATAAATGTTTAAATTCAAGAGCAATTCTCACGGTTAACGGTAGCCAAATGGATTAGGTCTCGCTAATGAAGCCATGGATGGCTTCTGTCGCCGGGTTCGAATTTATCGACCGGTGTTAATTGCGACACCCTGCACTGATGATTCCCTAAAGGATGAAACACTAGTGTCTGTAGGTATGTAATAATTAATATAGTGCATAATTATTATATATATATATATATATATATATATATATATATATATATATATATATATATTACTTGTTTATTGTTATATAAACATGCTCACATCCCGCTGCTACAAATAGCCACTTGTTTCAATCAAACAACAGATATCATCAGGCAGCGACTTGACTATTCAAAAGTTCAATGAATAATGGATTTTTATTTTAGGTAGGAACTCTTTAGAAGTTGGAGTTAAAAAACTTAAAACACAGGACTTTAATTAAATAAAAAAGTAAAAAGGGAGAGGCAATTTAAATAAAGTTAAAAAAATTTCAATGGGGAGAGAGTGATTGAGAAGAGAAAAAAGGAATAGAGACAGAAATAGAGAAAGAAAATATAGAGAAAACAAAATAGAGAGAAAAAGAAGAGAGAAAATATATATATATACATATATATATATATATATATATATATATATATATATATATATATATATATATGATATGGAGAAGAAAAGAAAAAAGAAATAAATGGTTATAATAAAGAGAATAAGAACTAGAAGGAAAAGGAAAGAATAATGAGATCTAGTTAAATAGGGAAAGAGAGAAAGTAAGAATTTGACAGTATATAGAAAAAGAAAAAGAAAAAGATAAAATCTGCGGAGATATATATGTTATGCCATATATATATATATATATATATATATATATATATATATATATATGTATATATATATATTTTCTCTCTTCTTTTTCTCTCTATTTTGTTTTCTCTATATTTTCTTTCTCTATTTCTGTCTCTATTCCTTTTTTCTCTTCTCAATCACTCTCTCCCCATTGAAATTTTTTTAACTTTATTTAAATTGCCTCTCCCTTTTTACTTTTTTATTTAATTAAAGTCCTGTGTTTTAAGTTTTTTAACTCCAACTTCTAAAGAGTTCCTACCTAAAATAAAAATCCATTATTCATTGAACTTTTGAATAGTCAAGTCGCTGCCTGATGATATCTGTTGTTTGATTGAAACAAGTGGCTATTTGTAGCAGCGGGATGTGAGCATGTTTATATAACAATAAACAAGTATTATCAGCTCTTTTTATTGAGCACTATCTAACAACCTCGTTGAATTCATTAGTCCATTACTTTTGAAAATAAAAACCCCGAGTATCGTCGCTCCATTACTGTTGAGCACTATTATACGCTGGATTTGTTTTTACCTAAACAGGGAGAAAATTAACTTCCAAACATCCCTGAAAAATATTCCTACCACCACCAATCGGAATTACCAGATGACCCTCCTTCTAAAAACTGAGGAGCTACTTAGGAGAATGAAGTGGAAAGCTTTTTTCTTCCTGAGAAATTCAAATGACAACAAGAATAATGATTACCATGGTTTCAAAAATCGAGATTCGGCACCACATATCGACCAATTGGATGCTTTTGAAGCAGACATTATGGATCTTATTAGAGGCCTGTCTTTCCATAGGAAAAAGAATCATTTTCAAAAACAGTTGGATTTTACAATTAAGAAAATCAACACCTCGGATTACCTTTACGTTAAAGCAGATAAGACGCAAAATTTCTACAAACTAACTACACATGAATATAACAAGCTTATTAAAGAAAATATTACAAAAAATTACAAAAAATTAAATATAGATATTTGCAAAAAAATTGACAAGGATAGTAAAGAAATAACTGACAGACTTAAAATTAGTAATAGAGTGGGAATTTTACAAAAAAAACAGTCATATATTTTGCTTAAAGACCATAAGATAAATTTTGACAATAAGCCTACAACTAGATTAATTAATCCTACGAAACCCGAAATTGGTAAATTAAGTAAAAATATACTAGAAAGAGTTAACTATCAAATTAAATCAACATATAAGCTAAATCTATGGATTAACACAGCGGATACCATTAAATGGTTTTCCAATATACATAATAAAAAGAATTGTACTTTTTTACAATTCGATATTGTGAATTACTATCCCTCCATATCTAAGGAACTATTCGAAGAGGTGATGGAGTTTGCTAAACTCCTGTCTGATATAAAAGACACTGAAATTGAAATTGTACGGACATGTAGAAATACTACATTAATTAGTGGAAATGATCAGTGGTTGAAAAAAGATCAAAATGACCTGTTTGACATTTCCATGGGGTCTTTGGATTCGGCTGAAATGACAGACTTAGTAGGTCTATTCATACTATACAACTTAACCAAAGACATCAATGTCATGGATATAGGCTTGTATCGTGATGATGGACTGATGATCATCAAGGAATCCAACGGCCCTAAATGTGAAAGAACCAAAAAGATTATTTTAAATGAATTCCGTAGAATTAAATTAAAAGTGGATATTATATCAGATGTTAAAACTGTAAATTTTTTGGATGTGAACTTTGATTTAAGGAAAGGCATCTACCAACCATATAGGAAGGAAAACTCAAACCCAATTTATGTACACCCCCTATCAAATCACCCAAAATCTATCATTAGGCATATCCCCAAATCCATTAGTAAAAGAATCAGTGACAATTCTTCCAATCTTGAAGCATTTAATAAACATAAATATTTCTATAACAGGGCCCTTAAGGATAGTGGATACAAAAACACCCAAATTGAGTTCATAGAACCAACACACCCAAACACAAATACAAATAGAAACCGTAAGAGAAAAATCCTGTGGTACAATCCCCCTTTTAATCTGAAACTTAAAACAAATCTAGGAATGAAATTCTTAAACTTAATTAAAAAGCACTTCCCTATTAATAATATACTACATAAAATTTTCAATAAAAATACAATAAAACTTAGTTATAGCTGTAATGAAAACCTTGAAAAAATAATTAAAAAACATAATAACAAAATATTAAACAAAAATAGCACATCCATTGCTACCGAAAGTTGTAACTGTAGAATTAAATCAAAATGCCCTCTTAAAGGAAATTGTCAAATTACTTCTGTAGTGTACCAAGCAACTATTTCTACTAAGGAAAATCCGAATGAAAAAAAATATTACATAGGAATGACAAATAACAATTTTAAAGAAAGATTTACCGGTCACAAGTGCTCTTTTGAAAATAATGAGTACAAAAATAGAACTTCCTTGTCTAAATATTACAATGAACTAGTAGAGCAAGGTTACTCCCCAATAGTAAATTGGAAAATTTTAAAGAAAGCGAAAACCTGTTCATCTTTAAACTCGCCTTGCTACCTATGTCTTTATGAGAAATTATTTATACTTACTTTTAGAGAAAGAGATAAATTATTAAATAAGAAGCACGAAAATTCAA